>NC_143137.1:22425000-22760000 GCF_059928025.1 Delphinapterus leucas
ACCCCAAGAAGTTGAGTTCCCTGTCTTTGTGAGGACGATAACCCCCTCCCCAATTCAGCGCTAACATTGTCAGTGCACCCCAAAGCTGCAGTGCACGGTCCAATCTCAAAGCCCTTTGTTATCGGTTTGGTTAGCTTCTGGCTCTTACCCCTCAAACATGAGGGCCTAATCCGAGACCAAGGGTCTGACGGGGAGGGGACACCTACCTGGTCAGCCCTCCTTCTCTCCACCGAGATCCTCCCTCTGCCCCCTTCCTTTGGCACCCCAAGGCTGTTGTCGCTT
Source organism: Delphinapterus leucas (assembly GCF_059928025.1). Lineage (NCBI taxonomy): Eukaryota > Metazoa > Chordata > Mammalia > Artiodactyla > Monodontidae > Delphinapterus > Delphinapterus leucas. The sequence continues at coordinate 22,425,283 of NC_143137.1, forward strand.
CTTAGAGCCAGGACACACAAACAGCTCCATTTCAGAAGAAGCTGTTCTTTATGTTTCTATATCTACAAGATTGATTTTAGTGCTTTTTCCTGAAACAAAAAACTGGGTGCCCTCAATGTATACAAGAACAGCTTTCCAATGAGAAATTGGTTTGGATTGTTCCCCTGGGCTCTGAAAATCTCAGGACTGAGTTTCAGCAGGGCACAACGTTACATAATGGTAGGAGGAACAAACAAGACGAGGCACGCATTGAGTGTTGAAAGATGTGAAACCATGTGTAAGATCATGCTGATCTCTCAGAAATTCTCAGCTGTTTCATCCACCCTCTGCCACGTGGATCTTCCCCAGTGCTATCTTCCCAGTGATTGGCACAGAGAAAGTGCTCAGGAAGGATTTTTTGCATAAATGAACGTTTATAGTTGGTGTAGGTATTTGAAGGCAGAACTTTGTATTGCAACCCTGGTGTGGGTTGAGGGGTCCCATTCTGGTCCCTCGAAGAAGCTACTTTGAAAGGGGTCTGGAAGACATGATTTGCCCTCCTCCTGATGAGAAGAAGTCCGACTGGTCTACGAAGTGGGAGGGGAAATTACCCAAGGGCTGGAAAGGGGAAATTCGGGGCTATGTTTAGGCTGAGAAATGAAGAGGGGAACCATGTGCACCACCAAGTACGCAGCCTGACTTTGATAACATTAGGAAAAATTTGACGCAATGTGCACTTCTATAGCTCCTCACCGTCTCATTTAATAGGTTCAAAATGGCACAGGTAAATGAGAGAGCTGATGTGCAAGTGCTTGGGTTTTTGTTTGTTTGTTTGTTTTAATTAAAATAAGGGTAACTAACCTTGCAATGAACTTTACCTTTCACAAAACCCTAACCCATACAATTGTCTCATCTGACCCTACAAAAACTTCATAGAATTAGGTAAGCATATATTAGTCTCACCTTCCTTTTACAGATGAGAAAAGTGAGAATTGCAGAGTCAGTAAAGGGTCTATCCAACTCAGAGCCTTGTCCTCTTTCTACTATATGTATTTTACTTTGTACTGATTGCGTTACAACTCTACGAAAGGCAATTAAACAAAAAGATCTTTTTGAAAACTCCTTGTAAAACAAAGCTTTATGTATACACAAAATGTTTTTTTAGTTGTAATACAGCATATGATCAGGGCTACTGCTGGTCCATATGAAGTCTTTCTAGCAGAGTATGAGCTGTTTGTATGGTGAACAACCTGCCCGGCAGTACATGGTGTATCTTTGGGGTATGGGGGAAGGTAGTAACGGATGTGAAGTCGCAGACTCTGGGGGTTTAGTTCCAATTCTTCCCCTATTAGCTTTGCAACAGTAAACAGGTCATTTTGCCTCACTGAACTTCAGTTTCTACATCTATAAAACTTAGATATTAATTATGCTGTTACCTTTATCACAGTATTATGAGATTTAAGTGAGTTAAGATACTACAGGAATGTTGTTTTACAGATGAGGAAAGACTTGTCCCAGTATGTATGTATATGTATGCATATATCTATATATCTATAGATATAGATAGATATAAAAACTACAACTGTTTTTTGCCTTTTGATCTTATTTTGTTTTATGGGGGAGGGGGTGCTGGGGATGTGCATATTTCCCCTTAGTATTCCAGGATAGTGGACTAGTCATCGTCCTCCCAGAACACATTTCCCTTTCTTCCTTCCTAAAAGGACTCAGCTTTTCTTGGATCCAGCGGTTGGCTTGTGTATCTACCCCCCAGCATTGGAAGGTAAGGGCTCTACAGCCTCATGTCTTTTAAGGGTGTGTACTTACCCTGTGGGCAGAGCTGAATGTGCAGACCTTGTTGGCTTCAGGGCTGGGATTTTGCAAGGTGGGTCTCTGAGGATCTTTATGGTCTGGGCCTTGCTTACCCTTCATTCAACAAGGATGACAATCAGAGTTTGGGTCTGAGCTCAGAGAGGAGAAGACTGAGAAACGAGCATATCTGAGGGGGAGTCAAGAGTTTTAATTTGACCATAGATAACTTTGAGATGCTCATTAGAAATCCATGGCAAGACAGCATGAGAGCACTTAGGACCATGGGGTTCACCATTCTGTTCTCCTTACTTTTCTATATATTTGCATTTTTCCATAACAATAAAAAAGAAAACAGTTCAGCATATGAGTCTGGAACTCCAGGAAGAGCTGGAAACTTCTTACAAGACGATGTAAACTTGGAGGTCATCTGAATACACTTAGTATTTAATCATGGGCCTGCAGGAAGACACCTAGAAGAATTAAGGAATCGAGCCCTGGGAACTCTGATATTTAAAAGTCAAGAAGATAAGAGATGGACGGACACAGACATGAAGAGGGCATGTCCTGAAAGACAGGTGACGAAGGAGTCTTAAGGAGGGAATGATCAACAATATCGAATGCTCCTGACCATTTGAATAAGATGAGGACTGAGAATTGGCCATGGCCTAGGCAAGCAGAGTGATGGGGACAAAGTCCTGACTGGAAAGTATTAGAAAGACCAATGGGGGGAGGTGAGAAAGGGAGACAGGTATAGGTAACACCATGATGGGGTTTTGCTGTAAAGAGAAGTGGAGCGGTAGCCAGAAGAGGACTCCGCTTGCTTTTTGTTGCAAGATTAAGACATTACCGAATGTCTTTATGCTGATAGGAACGATCCAGTAGGGGTGGAAAAACTGACGATGAAAAGTGCTGCTACAAAAGGGAGAGAGTTAAGTGCTGGAGCAAGGTGTTTGAGTAGAAAGGAGGGAACAGCGTCCAAGCAAAAGAGAGCAGCAGGGGCCAAGTGGCTCTCTCCTTCCTTCACGGAGCTCGGGTCTGCTTGTGAGCCCTAGAGCTGCTGGGACCATTTGCGGCTGCCTGAGGATGAAGTCTGTGCTGAAGACTGGAGACCAGAGAGATAAAAAGAACTGAAATGCTCTCATGTGGAGGGGTCCCTGGACCACTAACCTGCAGTTTGCCCTGCCCCAGGACCTGCTGTCACATGAGATGGTAAACGACCTCATTGTTTAAGCGGGCTCAAGTCAGGTGTTGGTTGTTGTTTTAACTTTATTTTGTGATAATATTACTTAGAGAAAAGTTGCAATATTAGTAAAGAAAACACCCATATACTTTCCCCAGAGTCACCAATTTTTTTTTATTTTTATTTTTTTTTTGTGGTACGCGGGCCTCTCACTGTTGTGGCCTCTCCCATTGCTGAGCACAGGCTCCGGACGCACAGGCTCAGCGGCCATGGCTCACGGACCCAGCCGCTCCGCAGCATGTGGGATCTTCCCGGACCCGTGCACGAACCCCTGTCCCCTGCATCGGCAGGCGGACTCTCAACCACTGCGCCACCAGGGAAGCCCAGAGTCACCAATTTTTAATATTGTGTGTGTGAGTGTACACACACACTTGTTTTCTGAACTATACTAGAGTGAACTACATGTCTTGTGTCCCTTTATACATTAGACCTGTACTTCTTCAGTGTATTTCCTAAGAACAAGGATATTCCCTTACATAGCTATGGTCCAGTTATCAAATTCAGAAAAGTTTACATTGATGCAATACTTTTATTTAAGCTACAGTCCATATCCTAATTTTGTCAGTAGTCTCAATGATGTCCTTTATTTATTTCTTTTTATAAATTTATTTTATTTATTCATTTTTGGCTGCCTTGGGTCTTTGTTGCTGCGTGTGGGCTTTCTCTAGTTGCGGCGAGCGGGGGCTACTCTTCATTGCGGTGCGTGGGCTTCTCATCGCGGTGGCTTCTCTTGTTGCGGGGCACGGGATCTAGGTGCGTGGGCTTCAGTAGCTGTGGCTTGCGGGCTCTAGAGCGCAGGCTCAGTAGTTGTGGTGCTCGGGCTTAGTTGCTCCATGGCATGTGGGATCTTCCCGGACCAGGGCTCGAACCCACGTCCCCCTGCACTGGCAGATGGATTCTTAACCACTGCGCCACCAGGGAAGTCCCAGAAAATTTTATGTTATGCATATTTTACCACAATTTAACCCCCCCCCACAAAGTGCTTAGAACAATACTTGGCATATATAAGTGTTTAATAGTTGTAAGCTATTATTATCATCTCTCATATTACTGCCTTTGTTAAAGCTTAATAGATGTCAAAGAGAGTGGTTTGGAGATCACAGTCGTCCAAGGCTGGACCACACAGATCCAAAAGTATGACATTGTCAGTGCCTCTGGGGTTGATCAGGCTCAGGAAAATTGACTCGTTAAGTCAATTCCCTAGAAACTGATCAACTAGATCTTCAGAGGCACATTCTAGGAAAGCCTCCTAGAAAAACAATCTGTTGTCTAAAAATTCCTTACCACGTGGAATCAGAGATCAGGGGTCAGGAGCATTTAACCACTGGTGGCATTAGGGGCTGGTTGCTTAGGGTTCCATCACCCTCTGCAGGGATGGCTTTTGCTGCCAGTCATATTGCTCAGGGCACCCTCTCCCTGGGACCTGTCACTAGAGATCACAACAACTAGTGTTTTTGCCCTTCAACTTCCTTTTTTCCAAACTGCAGATAGATTTCCCCACACCTACACCCTGATAGGACAGTCTGTCTTTAGCCAAGTTTACAAAACCATTAACTCACTTACAAGCCCTTTTAGTTCTAGATCTGACACCTCTGAATGGCCTTGAGGGTTTCCCAAGTCTTCATCAGCAACACAACCCATTTTGAAGGGAAATACTTTTGCATCTGGGGAATGTGTTCATTTTCATTTCTCTGGGCAGGTAACCATCTCCAAATTCTGAGGATACCCCACAGACCTACACTGCCTACAATCTTCCTTTACTCGTTACAGCTCCTATTATTACTTGGTGTATCATTTCATTCATTCATTTAACAAGCATTTATTGAGCATCTACTACGCGTCAGGCACTGTGCTAGGTGCTGGAAATACAATAGTTGGCAAAACAGACATGTGCCCTCCAGAGCAGACAACCTACTGGACAAAAGATGACCATAAGGCTGTGAGATTGACTTTCTAACCAACATGCAGAATTGAGACATCAGCTCTCTTCCAACTGCCCCAGCAGGAGATGAGCCCCCTCCCACGCACCTCTAACAAAGCTGCCGCTGCTCAGAAGGGTTGGTTGGTTTTGTTTTGTTTTGTTTTGTCTAGCTTTTCCCATGAAATAGCTTTTAGAGCCTCTGGTGTATTCTTTTGAATAACCTCATGGTGGCAAAGGCCTAAATGGTTTACAGCAGATCTGACTTTCAGAAATAGTTAAAAGGCATGAAGAGTTAAGTCTGGCAAATAATTTGTGTGATAAAGTAGGTAATAACATTGTGGGTAGAAAAAAAAATTTGTTTTAAATGTAACTCTCTGGTGACTGATTCTTGTCATGCTCAAAAACTGCCTCTGGAAGCATCTCCAAAGCTGGAAAGCCAAGCATGTTTGGAGCCACAATGGCATCACTGTTCGGCCCCACAAAGGTGAAAAGGGCGACAGTTATTTGTATGTGAAGTTCCAGAGAATGGCTGGGTTGTTCACTCCACAACCTTTGAGTTCTTTTTAAAGTTGAGTGCCTATGGCTCTATTTTTGTATCAAAAACAATCTCATTATTTTGTTGTTATGAACTCCCAGGAGGAGGAAGGGGCCTTAAGCAGCATCTTCCCAGCCCCCAGTCTGTGCCAAGCACATTGAGGACAGTTTAGTGCCAGGGTGATGGCCCAGCCTCAGGTGCCAGATTCAAATCTCGGCTCAGTCCCTTGCTAGTTGCGACTTAAGGCAAATAGCTTAGCCTCTCTCTGCCCCAGTGTCATCTTTAGAATAGGAATAATAATAATTGGGACCGGGTTTCCCTGGTGGCTCAGTGGTTAAGAATCTGCCTGCCAATGCAGGGGACACGGGTTCAATCCCTGGTCAGAGACGATCCCACATGTCACGGAGCAACTAAGCCCATGGGTCACAACTACTGAGCTGACGCTCTAGAGCCTGTGAGCCACAACTACTGAGCCCACGTGCCACAACTACTGAAGCCTGTGTGCCGCAACTACTGAGGCCCGCGCACTGCAACTACTGAAGCCCCCGTGCCACAACTACTGAAGCCCACGCACCCTAGAGCCCGTGCTCCACAATAAGAGAAGCCACCGCAGTGAGAAGCCTGTGCACTGCAACAAAGAGTAGCCCCTGCTCACCTCAACTAGAGAAAGCCCATGCACAGCAACGAAGACCCAGCACAGCCAAAAATAAATAAAATTTTTAAAAAATTTGGGACTGCCTTGTAACCATTGCATAAGATAGTTGTGAAAATGAAATGAGTTAGGACATTGTAAGGCATTGAGAACAGTGCCTGGCACACGGTCAGGCTCAGTAAGTGAATGAGTGACTTCCAACGATGTTAGTTCTTCGGGAGCAGGAACCAGGCATGCTCTTTGGGTCTCACTGTTCCTAGCATGGAGCTATCAATATGGTACATGCTCACTAAAAACTTATTCCAGGATAAAGTGCACACACACACACACACACTTCCAAGAGCTCCGTGTCCTGACATACACATCTGTTTAAGCTCCCTTCATCTTGGGTACTTTCCCTGTGATGTCTCCCCTTCTGCCTAGGTGCAGTCAGTTGTCTGCTCCCTGGCAGGTGGACAGCAGTGGGGGGCTGGAAGCAGGGTGAGCCAGGGGTGGGGTGGGAGCAGGAAACAGGGCCCTCTATTTTAAGCACTTGCTTCAGCTGTTCCAAGGGGACCATCCCATCACAATTTAAAATAGGGCCCTCCAGGTGGCCAGGGCAGGCTCTCAAGGCCCACTGGGGCCCAACTGACCCATCATGGCAGTGAGGCTGAACCCTGCATCCTGCCGGCCTGACTAGCTGCTCCGAAGAAGAGTGGCTTTGTTTTGGGGTCAGGTGGTAGAGCTACCTGCCACGGTGGGAGCTGCCAGGGGCAGAGCTAGAAAGAAGGCTGTGGCTCCCAGAGAGCTGCAATGCCTCAGAGGCCTCTCCATCACCCCGGAGGGCCTCCGGATCCCTAACCAGCTGGCTTCTCACTGGCTTGGTTCTATTTTTAGACACTTACAGTAGGTTGGATTATCTCCAGTCCTGAACAGACTCCCAAGGCACAGCAGAACTTACCGCAACTCAGGCCATGTCTGTCTCTTCCCCAGAAATGACCAGAAATCAAAAAACATAAAGATCACAGTACAGGGTGGAAGGTCAAATGTCCAGCTGCCTCTTGGAGGGCACAGGTCTTGACTTGTGGTGACTGCTTGCTCTTCATGCTTTATCTGGCCCAACTATACCCAAACAGAGAAGTGGCCACAGTCTCCCAAGCCTCTGCCCCTCACAGGTCCAGGCCTCAGAGCAGCTGAGTCTGGCCCTTCCCGGCCTTCCTCAATTCAGATTCCTCCTGCAGGCCCTGGTCACTCCGTTGTCAAAACACAGGTGGCTTGTTAAAATCAATCACCTGGGCAGCTTGTTAACAATCCAGATGCCTGGGCCCCATGTTAAACCCATTAAATCAGAGTCTCTGTGGTGGAGGCAGGTGTCTGAATTACTTAAACAAAGTTCCAGGTGATTCTGATTCACACCAGACTCAGAGTCAATGCCCTCATCAGTCAGGTTCTCTTTGATGCTCACTTCCTTGTTTGATTGAAACTGGAAACCCCTGAGGCTCGGACTGGAGCCACATGTAATTTCTGCCTCTCTAAAAAGTGAAGTTTTCTGTTGAAATTATGCAGACACCAGATCCCCAACATGAAGAACTTCCTAACTGCCTAAGATTGGCTTTTTCTGAATATCAGACTCTGCTTTTTAAATATAAAACGTGAGGGTTATTAGCAAGAGTAACAGAGTCAGGAGAGGTGGCCTGATCTGGTTCATTTATACAAGAAGTATTGCTTGAGCAGTTATTGTAAGCCAGACATGATTCTAGGCACTAGGGGTCCAGCATTGAACAGGCCAGACCAGGTCCCTACCCTCATGAAGCTGACATCCTAGTGAGAGAGACAGTCAATAAATGAGCAAATAAGTAAATAAGATAATGTCAGGCTGCAGTTGAATCAGGTTGATCTCCAGCACAAGTAACAGAAGATCCCAACTCACCAGGCTTAAATGATAAGGGTGATTTCTTACCTTACATTATGGACTGAATTGGCCCCTGCCCCAAATCCTTATGTTGAGGTCCTAATACCCGGTACCTCAGAATATGACTATATTTGGAGACAGGGCCTTTAAGGAGGTGACTGAGTTAAAATGAGATCTTCAGGGTGGGCCCTGATCCAATGTGACTGGGGTCCCTATCAGAAGAGGAGGTTATGACACAGACAAGTGCAGAGGGAAGACCATGTGAGGACACAGGGAGAAGACATCATCTACAAGTCAAGGAGAGAGGCCTAAGAAGGAAGCAACCCTGCTGACACTTTGATCTCAGGCTTCAAGTCTCCAGAAGCGTGAGCAAATAAATTTCTGTTGTTTAAGCCATCCAATCGGTGCTACTTTGTAATGGCAGCCCTGACAGACTAATACACATGCTGAGGTCAGACGGCTCCAGGCTTGAGAAATTCAGGGGCTCGGGGGCTTCATCCCTTTCATTCCTTCCACCCTTCTGCTCTGCCATCCTCTGCCTGGCCCTCAGCTCCTCACTTGGCTGTAAGTTGTCTGGTAAAGTTCCAGGCATCAAACTCAGACAGTACAACACTCTCCCTGGAAGGAAAGAGGCACCGTTCCATGCCATGTATCTCCTCTGCAGAAAAATAAAGCCTTTTCCAGCAGGCCCCCAATGGATTCCCCTTATATTTCATTTGCCAGAATGTCATCCTGTGTTTAGTCCCAAACCAAGCACTGGCAATGGGACTGGAAGCACCTTAGATGAATTAGGATTCACTCCTGAGATGAATGGGGGTGTAGGAAACATCACCTGAACAAAATTAGAGTTCTGTGGGCAAGGCAGAAGGGGAAACGGGCTTTGGGGAGGCAGCTAACAGTGTCTGCTATGAAGTGTTCTGCAGAAAATAAATGCAGGCTGATGTGATAAAGAGCGATAGAGGCGGGGTGAAGTTGACAGGGTTAGACCAGGAGGTCGGGCAAGGCCTCTCTGAGATGATGTTTCAGCTGATCCCCGATTGACAGGAAGGAGACAGCAAGCAAAAACTGGGGCTCAAAACATTCCAGGCAGTGGAACTGCAAAGGCCTGGAGGTAGAAACAAGCTGGCTGTATTCCAGCGTCAGAAAGAAGTAGAACTATACTACCTCCAACAAGACCTTCCCTTCCCTCCTCTCCTCCCTCTCTGCCTCAGTCTACCTACCTGAAAGGGGGGTTTAATGAAGGTTGTCAGGCACCTCCATGTGCCTGAGTCATCACCAGGGTGGACACCAGTCTGGCTGCTTCCACAACAATGTCACAAGAGCAGAAAGCCCTGGAACAACCAAGCAGGTGTCCTCTTCCAAGAAGGATGGGAAAACTCCAAATGGAAGCCAGTCCAAGGGTCCTGGTGAGCAAGTACCTGGAGCTTTGGGCTTTCCTTCAGGGGGAGAATTTGCACTTTGATGAAGAAAAAGACATATCCTTTGAGAAACGTGTGTGCAGGTCCTCCAAGAAAGTAAATTTCACATGCCAACTGTCCACATCCCCCTCCAACTCATTCACATCACTTCTGCCTGGGCAGGGAGAGGCGGGGAGAGTGTAGAGAGCAGATCCCAGTCTCTCAGAACTCAGGAGTGTGCATCCAGCATCAGGGAAAAGGTATGGTCTCACCGGATGTCAGGCTGGAAGGGATGTCCGGGATTATCTGTCTGCCTGCTTCATCTACTATTTTTCTTTTTTCACTTAATAATATGTTTTTATATTCTCATTCTTAAACAGTGAGCAGAAAGCAGTCATAAATAGAGTCAAAAAGATAAAGTCCCACTGGCACATCGATACAGCCACTTTGGAATTAACCTTACCTCGTCAAGTTGCGCAGGCCCATATCCCGTGGCCCAGCAATCTCACTCCTAGGTACATACCCAGAGAAACTCATGTGCTTGCACCAGAAGATGGGTGCAAGGATGCTCGTGGTGGCATTGTTGGTAGGAGTGCAAAACCGGCAACCATGCAAAAGCCATCCAAAATAGAATACCTCTGTAAATGGTGGTATATCCAAGTTTACGATACCTCAGTAAAATGAATGAATGATAGCTGCACTCGTCAACATGGGTGAAACTTACAACACTATTGAGTGATAAAACTAGTCTGAAAATACGGCATGATTCCAATGGTTCTAATTATATAAAGTTCAAAAACAATCAAGTAGGGCTTCCCTGGTGGCGCAGTGGTTGAGAGTACGCCTGCCGATGCAGGGGATGCAGGTTCGTGCCCCGGTCCGGGAGGATCCCACATGCCGCGGAGCGGCTGGGCCCGTGAACCATGGCCACTGAGCCTGTGCGTCCGGAGCCTGTGTTCCGCAACGGGAGAGGCCACACAGTGAGAGGCCCACATACCGCAAAAAAAAAAAAAAAAAAATCAAGTAATGTTTAAGCATACATACATATATGGGAAACTAAAGAAAGTGGAGGGAAGAGGTTCCCACTGGTTGGAGGAAAAGGAGCACAAAGGTATTGGTGGTATGCCCTTCATTAGGTGGGATGGAAGGTGCATTGGTGGTCATTTTGTAAAATTGTTCTTTAAGGAACTTCTGCTTCTGTAAAGATGGAGTAGACAAACTTTTCCCTATCCTCCCACCACTATAACTAAAAGGCCTGGACATTAAATAAAGAGAAATATAAGAAGACTTTGAACGGTGGAGGGAAAAAGCCCAGCCAGTTGGAGACGTCAGACCTCCAAGAAGGACACGCTCGTGTGCTCCCTGGATCTTCTGTTGCCTCCTGTACCCCAGAGGCAGAGCTAAAGGAGCCAGCAACCAGAACTGTGAATGGGCACAGACAAAAAAAGCCCCAGCACACCCTGCTCTCCCTAGCCAAAAGACCAGGAAAGGGACAGCCCAGCAAGACAGAAAACTCGCCAGATAATAACCGCTACTCCAGTGCAGTGCTGCAGAAAAAACTGCTGCTCTCACAGTCTGCAGGAGGAGAATGTTTCAGGTTCTTTTGGTTACAAGAGACAGAGATTCTTTCAAGAGAGAGGAAAGGTGGGGTGTTGCTGAAAGAGGAACCCAGGAGAAACTGGACCAGGCCAGAAACTGACGGAGCCCTCTTTTTTTCTCCTAGATGTCATGGCATCCCTGTGTCTCGGCCAGCCTGCTCTTTCTTGCCGCACCCGCAGCCAAGTGCCCTGCACCTTTGCACAGTCCCAGCTTGAACATGACCGCAGTGGCCCTCCCACTCCACAGCTGCTCTACGTGACAGCAGTTCTTGGCACAGTCTTCATGTCTCATCTCTGTCCCTGCCGCTAACTGCCTCAGTCTCTCAATTTTCCAACTTCCAATTTCCAACAAAGAAATCAGAGCGGCTCAGTTTACCTTTCTGAGGCAGCTCCAGTCCAATTAATTGTGGGCACGGGTAGCAGAGTCTTGTCCGAAATATGGCTTCTTAGAAACTCTAATTCAAAAAGATACATGCACCCCAATGTTCACAGCAGCACTATTTTTTCTTTAACATCTTTATTGGGGTATAATTGCTTTACAATGGTGTGTTAGTTTCTGCTTTATAACAAAGTGAATCAGTTATACATATACATATGTTCCCATATGTCTTCCCTCTTGTGTCTCCCTCCCTCCCACCCTCCCTATCCCACCCCTCCAGGCTGTCACAAAGCACCGAGCCGATATCCCTGTGCCATGCGGCACAGCAGCACTATTTACAATAGCTAAGACATGGAAGCAACCTAAATGTCCATCGACAGATGAATGGATAAAGAACATGTGGCACATGTGTATACATATATGTATATATATATATATATACCATATATATGTATGCAAATAATGCCATTTGCAGCAACATGGATGGACCTAGAGATTGTCATACCATGTGAAGTTAGAAAGACAAATATCATATGATATCACTTACATCTGGAATCTAAAATATGACACAAATGAACTTATTTACAAAACAGAAACCAACTCACAGACATAGAAAACAAACTTATGGTTCCCAAAGGGGAAAAGGGTAGGGGGAGGGATAAATTAAGAGTTTGGGATTAGGGGTTTCCCTGGTGGTGCAGTGGTTAAGAATCCGCCTGCCAATGCAGGGGACACGGGTTCAAGCCGTGGTCTGGGAAGATCCCACATGCCGTGGAGCAACTAAGCCCGGGAGCCACAACTACTGAGCCTGCGTGCCACAACTACTGAAGCCTGTGTGCCTAGAGCCCATGCTCCACAAGAGAAGCCACTGCAATGAGAAGCCCATGCACTGAAATGAAGACTAGCCCCCGCTTGCTGCAGCTAGAGAAAGCCTGCACACAGCAACAAAGACCCAATGTAGCCAAAGATAAATAAATAAAATAAATAAATTTAAAAAAAAAGAGTTTGGGATTAGCAGATACAAACTATTAAATATAGAATGGATAAACAACAAGGTCCTACTGTAAAGCACAGGGAACTATATTCAATATCCTGTAATAAACCATAATGAAAAAGAATATATATATATATAATTGAATCACTTTGTTGTACACAAGAAACTAACACAACATTGTAAATCAACTATACTTCAATTAAAAAAAAAAGAACGAATTATGGCTCCTTCAGTGCCTATGAGAATAGGCGTCTTCCCAGACCCACATGGAAGGGTGGGTCCTTCAAATATACCAAGTGTAGACGTAAACGAGTAAACACATAAATTATAGTAGACTATAGTTGGTGCCAAACAATGAGCCGAGGCCTAGGTGAACCCGGGCCTGAGAGTCAGGGAAAGCTTTGCAGAGGAAAAGATCATGTGAAGGAACAGCAGGGGTTTGCCAGAGAAATATGGAAAGGAGGGCGTTCCAGATGGAGGAATGTATGGGCAAATGGAAGCTGTTGTCAAAGGTCGTGACCTGTTCAGAGCACGGAGGCAAGTGCAGGGAGACTGGAGTGAGAGTGGGTGGCAAAAATGGGAGTGAAGCTGGGAAGACAGGTGGGATCAGACTGCAAATGACTTTGTATGTACACTGAGCTAGGGAGTTGGGGTTTTATCCCATAGGCAATGGGAGCCAGTGTATGTTTATTAAGCAGGGAGGTAACATGATGCATTGTTTTCTGGAAGTAGGTTCCACATTGCTCATAAGATCACCACTTCCTGCCATGGTTGGGCTCTGATACAACATCAAGGCTACTGCACTGGGCTCCTTATCCCATGGGGGAATGGTCTTTCTTTTGTGATGGGGGCCTTCTGTCCCCCCACTCCCAAACCCACCAGAAATATCTATACACGTCTCCAATTGTGAGTGGGGTTCTAGTAGATATCCAGGAGTTTCATGGGGCTTTTGACCCAAGGATGGGCACCCCATATTTAAGAAGACAGTAAGCTCGGTAGCAGTGTAAAGGTTAGACTAGAGGGGAGCTTGGAAGAAGAGGGGTCAGTTAGGCAGCTGCTCTAATTGGCGAGATCCAACCAATAGGTAAGGAAGACGTAACCCAGGCTAGCAGGAGAGGGAGTATGGCATGAGAGACATTCTCCAGGTGGGACCCATGGCACTTGATAACTGCTGAGGGGAGGGTGAGGCAGAGGGAAGAGGCATCTAACCTGGGTGAGTGGGAAGAGAAGGGTGCTAGAACACACACAGGGGACCCTGGAGAACGAGCAGGCTTGGGAGGAAGATGTTGGATGAGGTTTTGAGAATGTTGTCCGGAGATTTCTAACAGGCAGTTGGAAATGTGGACCTGGAATTCAAGAGAAAAGTCTTCACCTTTACACACCCCATCCCCACTTCAATCTATTCTACGTGTTCAGCAAACATGTTAAAGTTATGTGCTCCATCAATATAACCACAGCTGGTTTTGATGTCCTTCAGATCCTTCACTCAAGCTGATGTCTGGCTCTGGAACTGTGGTCTCTGCCCAGGAGGGATTGTGATTCTGTATCTTATCCTTCACAATCTACCCCAACATTTGAGTTTTTTCTGTTCAGTCAACTCATAGCACTTCCTCTTATCCTTCCAAATTACCTGAGTGCCTCTCCTTTCTGTGACCCTTTTCTTCAGTAACAGTCCTGCAGCCTGGGTGAAGAACCCAGAGGGTGAGTTTCTCTCAGCCCTCTGGAGAAAGGAAAGGAAGGAGCAGGTGTAGAGGGTAGCAGTGGGAGTGGCCGCGGCTTTAATTTACTCTCCCTCTAGCTGGTCTTGAAACCTGTATGTGGATTCCCTTGCCTTCCTTAGGCCCATAGTGGGGATGTCTCTGATGCTTGGGTAGAAGTTCCACCTTGGAAAGCTTTACTCTACCACCTCCCCTGCCCCCAAGAATTTCACACACACACACACACACACACACACACACACACACACACCCAGGACCTGGAAAGAGGTTATAGCGGCGCTTAGATCAGGTTCTCCCATCAAGTTTGGGAGATGGAAACAAGCATTGCTCTCACCACCCCCCACCTCCACCTCCACCCCCACCCCCCCCACCCCACCCCCACCCCCGCTAACTATTAAGTCTCTGCTTCTATTGCTTCTACCTTTGGTGCCTCCCTGTGGCAGATACTGCCCCTCCCCCCATCACCTCCCTAACCCTCCCCTCTTTCCATGCCTTCTCTAAGCTTCTTCTGGCCCTAGAGCTCCATCCCACACAACTGAAGAGGTTGGGTGTCTTAGCTCAGGCTGCTATAACAAGATACCATAGACTAGGTGGTTTAAACTACATTCATTTCTCACAGTTTTGGAGGCTGGGAAGTCCAAGATCAAGGCACTGGCATATTAGGCGTCGGTGAGGGCCCTCTTCCTGGTCCCCTTCTTGCTGTGTCCTCACATGATGGGGAGAAAAGGCTCTGGTCTCTTTATCTCCTTATAAGGGCACTAATCCCAGCATGGGGGCTTTACTCTCATGACCTCATCTAAACCTAGTTACCACCCAATGGTCCCACCTCCAAACACCATCACGTTGGAGGTTAGGTTTTCAACATGAATTGGGGGTGAAAACAAACATTCAGCTCCTAGCACACAGGCTCTTAGATTGAGCATGGGAGAAGAGTAGGGTTCCAAATACCAGTGCTCTAATATTTTTGACCCTGTCGCATTCTACTTCAAAATTTTATCTCTGCACATGTTTCTAAAACCATATAATGACCTGCCTTCCTTTGATTGGTCATCACTAGATTGGAAACTCCTTGAACACAGGTAATATGTCTAAATTAAACACATTTCAAGAGCCTGGTACACAGTCATCTCTCTATGGGAATCTCAACATCTAAGTGGATGGAAATCTGGGGTCATGGCCTTGCTTGCCTTGCTGAGCAAGGGTGGTCTACAGTGAGAAGATAGAGGTTCAGATCAGCTCTCCCACTCACTGTATGTGGTGGGCAATCCACTTTCTCTCCTCTAAAAAATTAGAATAAATAACACCTGTCCTGCATTTTTTTTACAGGATTCCTGTGAAAATTAAATATGGAAACACTTGTAAAAGCCCTTTGTAAAGTGTGAAAAATCCTATACAACATGAGATATTGTGATTATTATCTGGGGCACTGGAAAGGCAAGAATTCTACAGATAGATAAAGGGGTTCTAAATAGATAAGATTATATGGCTACTCTGTGTGACTTAGCTCCTGACTCTGTCCAGAGTGTCTGTTTGCCTATTTTCTCAGCTTGCTAGTGATCCAAAGCCGTACCAGCTTGTCTACTGTTTGGCTGGAGCCTAAGAGAGACAGAAACAGAGAGACAGGGAGAATGAGGGACGGAAGCAGAGATACATGGGCAGACCTCACCTGGCTTCAGGGCTGGGATTTTCCAGGGTGGAAAAGTCCAGAGGACTTTCTTACCCTTCTTCATTCAACAAACAATGACTGTCAGGGTTTGGGTCTGAGTTCACAGAGAGAGCTCATAGTGAACTTTGAGATACTCTTATGGCAGCAGTCCTGAGGTCACCTGACCCACATGCAGACGCTGGAATATGGGACGCGGAACCTCCTCTCTCCTCCTTCCCTGTACTCCAGCCGCATTAAACTATCAGGAATTCATCTAACATGCTGTGCTCTTTAGGTCTCCCTCCTGCCCCCCCACCTTTTTTAATGTGTATATATATTTTTAAAATTAATGTTTTGGAGTGTAGTTGATTTACAACGTTGTGTTAGTTTCTGCTGTACAGCAAAGTGAATCAGTTATACATATACATGTATCTACTCTTTTTTGGATTCTTTTCCCATATAGGTCATTACAGAGTATTGAGTAGAGTTCCCTGTGCTATACAGTAGGTCCCCATTAGTTATCTGTTTTATATATAGTAGTGAGTATATGTCAATCCCAATCTCCCAATTTATCCCTCTCCCCCCTGCACTTTAATTGTGCTTCTTCTTCTCCCTCTTCCTGAATACCACTTCCCATGCCCCAAATCATGCCTTAACCTGGCTCACTTATCTGTTCTTAGGTCTCTACTAAAGGGTTGCCTCCTCCAGGAAGCCCTCCCTGAAGTCCTCACTTTGGGGTAGGTGTCCAGACTAAGCCTCCCACATATGTAGCAGGTATGAACTGTTCAACAACAACGAGGACACCAATTATATTACTTAAAACATGTTCTTGACATTAACTAGAACCACCTCAAGCCCACCCACCTAGATTGGAGAGAAGTTCGACACCAGTTGTTCCAGAGATGGATTCCACTCCCTTGGATCATCAGTCAACCCTGGAGTTCTTAGAAGGGGTCCCCCAGGCTCCCCGTCCTCCAGTCGGAAGAGGCCCTGGTTGGCTGTGTTGCTTCAGGACCCGTTCGCGACCGCCTCTTTGTCATTGTTGTTCCATGGATCCTGCAGCCTCCTGGTCCAGCTCCCTGCTCAGAGCTTAGGGATTTTCCCCATGGAGGCCGGCTCCACAGCATCTCCCCCGCTCCCCTAGGCTCCAAAAGCTCTCCCAACCCAGTTCTTCTTCCTAGTCCGTGAGACTCTTCTGGGGTCTGGCTGCTGCCCCCTTCCTACCCGCTGAACCTCCCACCCCTTTCTTAGATAATAAAATCTAATTTCACTGATAGGCGATTACACAAATGACCCTCACCCCCTCCTGTTATCACCTTCTGAAGGTAAAGATTTCTCAGGACTCTGAATAGAGGCCTGCTCACCATCCTCAAAGGGGAAAAATGCCTTCTATTCCCTCCTACGGCATCCACAGCAGCAAAAGCTGATTCTTAATAGATTATAACTCTGCTTCATGTCGCACATTTACATCTCACCCTAACCAAAAAGAAAAAGAAAAAGAACGTTCACCTGTGCTGTAATTATGTATGTTTCAGTCTCCCTAATAAATAGCCTTAGGCCGGTCTTGAGGAGAGATACCCCATATTACAAACCTCTGTATTCCCAATAAATGTTGGACGAATAAATGAATTGCCTGTGGAACTCAGAACTCAGTACAATATTGTACTTACCAGCTATGTTACAAGGATTAAATACCAAGGCCTGCTTGGCAGTCCCTTTTACTAACAAAGAACTCCTGCTTTTCAGAGTGTGATAGCAGCTTGTCTTCTAGACTGGGGACACGTTTGAATGAGGCAGAATGTTTGTACTGGAATTTTCTATCCTATGTGGCCAAGTCTTTGCCAACTTGTGAACATCAGTTCCATGGTCAGTCAATAGACTTGACCTTCCTGATTCCAGGCAGTTAAGGGCCAAGGTGTTAATAATTTAGCAAATACAGACTCGAGAATATTTTCACCTGAGGAAAACATTGGAAGACAATTCATGTGGTTGGGCAGGCCTTTTGTTTCTTCATTTGTTTGTGTTAGTGTGGGGGGGGGCTTGTCTTGTTTTTGTTGTGCTTTGTTTTGTTTTGGGCTTGCTCCATCAAAACCTTGGCTTCAGGGTGTTAATAAAACTGACCAAATAATAAACAGCTGAATCAGCACACTGCCCCAGAAACCGAGGTGCCATGGGATGAAATGTTTCCACCTGTGCTGAAAATGAACATTATTAGCCCAAATGACCACGGCAAGTAGGGTTATTCCATCCCAGAAGGCATGCAGCCAAAGGAGGGCTCCTTGGCACATTCTTCTTACTACTTGTGACTCAAGATCTCCTTCCCTTCCCCTAGAAACAGAGAAGGGCTCGGAAAGGCACTTAGTTATCTCAGTAACAGACAGATTGTTATCCCTCAGTGAGAGGAATTTAATTCCAGAGATCTGTGTGTGGGAGCTCAAGGGATACCAATCAAAACACAGCAGGGTTTGAGAGTAAGGTATCTAATAACTAACAAACACTTATTTCTCCAAAGCAAATCATACCAAACACATTTATAGATTCTTTGCTTTTTTCCCCCGACTTAATTACTGATCTGGTATACAGCTGGAATGCAGTGGGAAGCAAGCCCTCTGACTATAATCGAAAATACTCCCCTCGATGCTAAAGCAGCCACACTCAGGTTAGACGTGAGGTTGTCCTACCATAGTGACTTGGGCAGGGGGAGGATGAGCACCAGTAGGGGCAAATGGAGGCCTCCCCACAGGAGGGGCAACAGGGGAAACCAGCACACTATGTATCTGCCACACACAGAATCCAATGAGGAGGGCACAGAGCAGAATGGGGAAATGGAAAGAGGATGGGAATATTGAAGGATTGAATGCCGCTCTGCCACAGGAATCCCCAAGGGCTTCCTTAGAAGGCAAGGAAGTCCGGGAGAAAAATTCTCCACATAAACCTGGGCAATGGCCACCTGAGATGGAACTGGAGAAAGGGGCCTGGTGAAATAAAAAAAAGGAGGTAAAGGACTCCAGCTAAGCAACGATAAACAAATCACTATTGAGCACTTGGGACTTCCCTGGTGGTCCAGTGGGTAGACTCTGCACCCCCAATGCAAGGGGCCTGGGTTTGATCCCTGGTCCAGGAACTAGATCCCACATGCATGCCACAACTAAGAGTTCAAATGCCGCAACTAGGAGTCTGCATGCTGCAACTAAAGATCCCATGTGCCACAACTAAGACCTGGTGCAGCCAAAATAAATTAAATAAATAAATAAATGTTTTTAAAAAATACCAATCACAAGCACTGAAATTGAAACTGTGATTAAAAATCTTCCAACAAACAAAAGCCTAGGACCAGATGGCTTCACAGGAGAATTCTATCAAACATTTAGAGAAGAGCTAACACCTATCCTTCTCAAACTCTTCCAAAATACAGCAGAGGGAGGAACACTCCCAAACTCATTCTACGAGGCCACCATCACCCTGATACCAAAACCAGACAAAGATGTCACAAAAAAAGAAAGTTACAGGCCAATATCACTGATGAACATACATGCAAAAATCCTCCACAAAATACTAGCAAACAGAATCCAACAGCACATTAAAAGGATCATACACCATGATCAAGTGGGGTTTATCCCAGGAATGCAAGGATTCTTCAATATATGCAAATCAATCAATGTGATACACCATATTAACAAATTGAAGGAGAAAAACCATATGATCATCTCAATAGATGCAGAGAAAGCTTTTGACAAAATTCAACACACATTTATGATAAGAACCCTCCAGAAAGTAGGCATAGAGGAAACTTTCCTCAACATAATAAAGGCCACGTATGACAAACCCACAGCCAACATCGTCCTCAATGGTGAAAAACTGAAACCATTTCCACAAAGATCAGGAACAAGACAAGGTTGCCCACTCTCACCACTATTATTCAACATAGTTTTGGAAGTTTTAGCCACAGCAATCAAAGAGGAAAAAGAAATAAAAGGAATCCAAATCAGAAAAGAAGAAGTAAAGCTGTCACTGTTTGCAGATGACATGATACTATACATAGAAAATCCTAAAGATACTACCAGGAAACTACTAGAGCTAATCAATGAATTTGGTAAAGTAGCAGGATACAAAATTAATGCACAGAAATCTCTAGCATTCCTATACACTAATGATGAAAAATCTGAAAGTGAAATTAAGAAACACTCCCATTTATCACTGCAACAAAAAGAATAAAATATCTAGGAATAAACCTACCTAAGGAGACAAAAGACCTGTATGCAGAAAATTATAAGACACTGATGAAAGAAATTAAAGATGATACAAATAGATGGAGAGATATACCATGTTCTTGGATTGGAAGAATCAACATTGTGAAAATGACTCTACTACCCAAAGCAATCTACAGATTCAATGCAATCCCTATCAAACTACCAATGGCATTTTTCACAGAACTAGAACAAAAAATTTCACAATTTGTATGGAAACACAAAAGACCCCGAATAGCCAAAGCAAACTTGAGAACGAAAAACGGAGCTGGAGGAATCAGGCTTCCTGACTTCAGACTGTACTACAAAGCTACAGTAATCAAGACAGTATGGTACTGGCACAAAAACAGAAATATAGATCAATGGAACAGAAGAGAAAGCCCAGAGATAAACCCACGCACATATGGTCACCTTATCGACAGCCTCTTCAATAAGTGGTGCTGGGAAAACTGGACAGCTACATGTAAAAGAATGAAATGAGAACACTCCCTAACACCATACACAAAAATAAACTCAAAATGATTAAAGACCTAAATGTAAGGCCAGACACTATCAAACTCTTAGAGGAAAACACAGGCAGAACACTCTATGACATAAATCACAGCAAGATCCTTTCTGACCCACCTCCTAGAGAAATGAAAAGAAAAACAAAAATAAACAAATGGGACCTAATAAAACTTAAAAGCTTTTTTACGGCAAAGGAAACCATAAACAAGACAAAAAGACAACCCTCAGAATGGGAGAAAGTATTTGCCAATGAAGCAACTGACAAAGGCTTAATCTCCAAAGCATACAAGCAACACATGCAGCTCAATATCAAAAAAACAAAAAACCCAATCCAAAAATGGGCCGAAGACCTAAATAGACATTTCTCCAAAGAAGATATACAGATTGCCAACAAACACATGAAAGAATGCTCAACATCATAATCATTAGAGAAATGCACATCAAAACTACAATGAGATATCATCTCACGCCGGTCAGAATGGCCATCATCAAAAAATCTACAAACAATAAATGCTGGAGAGGGTGTGGAGAAAAGGGAACCCTCCTGCACTGTTGGTGGGAATGTAAATTGATACTGCCACTATGGGGAACAGTATGGAGGTTCCTTAAAAAACTAAATATAGAACTACCATACGACCCAGCAATCCCACTACTGGGCATATACCCTGAGAAAACCATAATTCAAAAAGAGTCATGTACCAAAATGTTCATTGCAGCTTTATTTACAATAGCCAGGACATGGAAGCAACCTAAATGTCCATCAACAGATGAGTGGATAAAGAAGATGTGGCACATATATACAATGGAATATTACTCAGCCATAAAAAGGAATGAAACAGAGTTATTTGTAGTGAGGTGGATGGACCTAGAGTCTGTCATACAGGGTGAAGTAAGTCAGAAAGAGAAAAACAAATACTGTATGCTAACACATATATATGGAATCTAAAAAAATAAAAAAGGTCTTGAAGTACCTAGGGGCAAGATGGGAATAAAGACAGACCTACTAGAGAATGGACTTGAGGACATGGGGAGGGAAAAGGGTAAGCTGTGACAAAGTGAGAGAGTGGCATGGACATATATACACTACCAAACGTAAAATAGATAGCTAGTGGGAAGCAGCTGCATAGCACAGGGAGATCAGCTCCGTGCTTTGTGACCACCTAGAGGGGTGGGATAGGGAGGGTGGGAGGGAGGGAGACACAAGAGGGAAGAGATATGGGAACATATGTATATGTATAACTGATTCACTTTGTTATAAAGCAGAAACTAACACACCATTGTAAGCAATTATACTCCAATAAAGATGTTTAAAAAATAAATAAATACAAATAGAAAAAAATAAAATAAAAGATATTTTTAAAAAACCAAATCATTACTGAGCACCTGATTATATATGCCAGTGACTCTGCTGGGCGCCAGGAATGTATTGTAAGAGAGATCTGGTTTTCACCCTCATGGAGCTTCTAGTACTGTGAGAGAGATGGACATCAGTCAATTAATTCCACGACGACAATCATGAACTTTGGCATTCCACAAATATTCTAGTCTCCTGGTACTGACCAGGGCCTTGCCTTTGTCACACCAGCTGTATTCTCCAGCTACGGCCAAAGACATATTCAGCTCGAACACAACATCCTGTAGATCTCAGAGGATATCTTTCTTACCTCAACGTCCTACAGAGGCAAACTGTTAATGAACAAAATTAAGTTCATTTGGGATGGAAGGGGGTGTCATTATTTATTTAAATATTCTGGCAGTTGGCTGTCCAACCTTTCTGAAAATCAAGAATCTTACAGAGTTTTTCCCAGGAGTTCCACTTTATTTGGAATATAACCTAAGAAATTCTTAAAAATTAGTTGCACAAGCATGCAGTGTTAATTATAACAACGACAAGAAAAAGGGATATGAGTATCCATGAACCTATCAACAGTTAAACACATCCTTATGATGGAAAAGTTTGCAACAGCTAAAAACAATAGGAGCAGGTACTCATGATGTAGTAAGTGAAAAAAAGTTGATACAAACTCATATATACAAGATACTTCAACTGTGTAAAAATATGTGAACATAAAAACAAAAATATGCCAAATATTAAGGCAGCTTGCTCCGGGAAATCAGACTGGGATGACTGTTACTTTTTTTCACACATTCTAAGCTTTTCCCACTGGGAAGAAATCACTTTTAAAATCAGAAAAGGGTTATTACAAATGAAAAACAATAATTTCAGGCCTATAAGCAGCTGAGGCTGAGTTTTGAATTCTAAGTTTTTCTTCCATTTTCCTGCTTCCTCCCTCTTCCCTTTGTTTCCATTTAAGGAACTAAGGGCTGGCAAGGTGCGGGTGAGCATTTGGTTCAGTAAGTTTTGAGGGGCCTCCTGGCACTCCTTGAAAATAGCAATCCCCAGGTCTTGGCTGCCCTCCCAGGGAGGAGAGCAGGTGACTCCATACACCACAGGGGCGGGGCAAATAGTTCTGTGACTAGCAGGGGAAGGGGGAGAGGGAAGGGGAGGGGGAGAGGAAAGGGGAAGAGGGAGAGGGAAGGGGAGGGGGAGAGGGAAGGGGAGGGGGAGAAGGAAGGGGATGGGGAGAGGGAAGGGGAGGGGGAGAGGAAAGGGGAGGGGGAGAAGGAAGGGGAAGGGGGAGAGGGAAGGGGAAGAGGGAGAGGGAAGGGGAGGGGGAGAGGAAAGGGGAGGGGGAGAGGGAAGGGGAAGAGGGAGAGGGAAGGGGAGGGGGAGAGGGAGGTTAGCTGAGGCAGGGCAATGAAGTCTCTGGGGTGGGAGAAGCAGAGGTGGCTCTGGGGACTTTGCCTGGCACCTTCCCTGTGCTAAAGACAGGCATTCCCACCAGCTACTGACTGTGCTCCTTTTCCTCCCTTTCAAGGTAGGGAAGGAGTATTTGCTAATTTGGGGTAACCTAGAAATCAGGAATGGAACAAGGGAAATATCAAGGATGATAGATAAACCCTGGCTGAGTCTGGGCTGGGTGAAGTGTTGTACCCAACTGGTAATCATTGGTAACTGGTAACCAGCCTCATTGTTAGGAAGAGGCCAGGCCTGTGGTTCTGAGACCTTTAGTGTGTTTCAGAAGCTCCTGGGTAAGGGATGTAGGAGGTTTAACCCCTGTTTTAGTACTGGTCAAAAATCCTGGGCCAGGAGACAGTTTAGACAATATAGCACATACTAGGATCCTTCCACAGTACAAGAATGTTTCCTGTCTTTAATCAGTGCCAGTGAATATCAGAAAGTTTCCTTTTCAGGAGTTCAAAATTCAAGTAGCCCAAGGATGAACAGGGCTGCAAACAAAGGCACAGACAACAACTGAGGGCAGGAGGAGGAAGGTGAGGACTGGGGCCTCCTGGGGAAACTGGGATATTCTATTTAGAGGTGGGAGGAAAAGGAAACTGGCCTCAGGGGACCAGAAAGTCTACCACTAACTTCACGGGAGACAGAGTTACTTATACGTCAAGGAGATGCAAATAATGAAGGGAAGGAGAACGATCTCTTAGGGGCTGGAGTGGAAAGGCCTGAGGGGGAAACTCTGGACACCCTGCTGTCCTTCCTCTAGCATGTGCTCTCATTCTCCCTTGTTGCCCTTTGCCAAATGATCTCCCCGTGCAGGTAAATTGGGTTTATTTCCCCAGAAGGGACCACGAGAAGACACAAGTTGTCTTCATGTTGTGTCACTGACTCTCAGATTCATTCAACACGTATTTCTCTGACCTGCTTCTTCCATCAATAATTCCCAAACATTTCCAATTAGCAGCCACTTCAGGAAAGGCAAAACAGCCCTTATTAAAGCGTGATGTTTCTCAGTGCTTGCCAGACTTTTTCACATCATGGCACACATCACTGTAAACTGTAATATTTATGTGACATGAAGGATAAACTGTGTGAGGCTGGACGCTGTCACCAGGCGCCAGCTGCTCCAGGGCTGTGAGGGTTCATCTCCTCCACACACCTGTAACCCACATGTTGCCACACTATTGGGAACCCCCAATCTGACACTTGGAGCCCAGCCACTAAAAAACAAAAATGCTTAGAATTAATAAATGGAAGTCATGTCTGTCAGCGACACAGCAAAGACCTAAACTACATGTCTTAAGTATTGTGAGCACATTTTAAATTTATGCCCAAAGCAAAACAAGGACATTTTATTTAAAAAATATTTATTTATGTATTTATTTTGGCTACGCTGGGTCTTCATTGCAGCGTACGGGATCTTCATTGCAGCGTGTTTAGCCACGGCATGGGGACTCTTAGCTGTGGCATGCGTGTGGGATCTAGTTCCCAGACCAGGGATCAAACCCGTGCCCCCTGCATTGGAAACGCAGGGTCTTACCCACTGGACTACCAGGGAAGTCCCAAGGACATTGTAATATGATGTTGAAGTCCCTGGAGAGAGCTGGAAAGAGCCCGGGTGGTCTCTAGATGTCTACTCTAACATGGGGGGAAGTATGAGGGCTCATTATCATTACTGTAATATTCATAGGAATATCCTTTCCAACCACGACAGGTTCTGAACCAAATGAGAACAAGGCTGAGGAATGAGAAAAATTGAGATGAAAACATAGCTTTATTTCTGATAAAGCTGGATTGGAAAATGTGGCTGGTACCTACATCCAAACGGGCTTCCTATTTTTTCTACCCAGATTTAAACTTACCCACACAGTCTTCAGCAAAGCAGCTGGATTACTGCAGGGCAAACACCCCCATCCTTCCTGCCAAGACTGGCTGCTTACCCCATGGAGTGCGGGAGGTCTCGAGAATTCAAGTTATTTTTCCAGTACCATTCCCTCCCAGAGAAGCCAGCAGAAGTTTCTATTTAATGGGGCAAGGTAGGAATGCAGGCTGATGAAAACAGCCCAAAGAGCCTTTGAGGGTTTATAAACACTTTACCCTCAAGTAAATGCAGAGTTTGACTAGGCTTCCTGGAAAACAGAGCTTGGGACAAAGCCTAAGGGTTAATGTTTCTGTGGAGAGGTTGCAAGCCCAGAGCAGCAAGAGTGAGGAAAAGAGGTGAGGCCGGGAAGGAGGGGAAGCAAACACAAGGTTGTGCATTATCAAACTGGCTACGGGCCCACAAGAAAATACACAAAGTTGCTCACTCACTCACTTGGGATGTCTCCAGGGACTGGAAGAGTCAGTTGGAGAGAAAGAAGCAGAGTGAGCAACTGTCAGCCCCTCCCAGCCTCATCTCCCTTTTTGGTCAAAGTTTACCCCCTGGGGGTTAACTCCCCATGTCTGGGCCGTGTGAGCCCCTCTAAGCGGCTGCTGGGAAGCCAGAGGTTCCTGCAGGCCAGCTGGGCTGGACTTGGATGCTGTGCCCTGGCTCCCTTGGGGCAGTTGAGGTCACACCTGACAGGACAGCACAAGGACAGCAGCTGTGACTGCAGGGCCGCAGAAAGAAGCCAGCACCTCTCTAGGTGGGAGGCAGGGCAAGACGAGGCAAGATGAGACTGAAGAAAAGGCGGGACTTAGCCAATCTAGGAAGGTATATAAACTGGGTCCAGACAGTAACTTAGGAAAAAACTGTCTTTGATTCTGAAATTGCTCAGGCCCTTGATGCTCTGGGCAGTCAGATGTCTTTTGACTGCAACTTTGGTAAGCGCGGGTTGAAAAAAAGGATGTGCTCTCTCCTCATGATGAAATGATGCAACTGTCTGCAAGGGCCCAGAGGCCTTGCAAATTTGAGCTGGGCCTGCAACCCCAGAGAAGCCTGGACCATTGTTCTAATCGCTGACCCGACAGCCAAAAACATGGCATTGGAACAGTTTTATTTTTTTATGTGTGTTGTGTCTTCGTTGCTGCGCGTGGGCTTTCTCTAGCTGCGGCAAGCGGGGCTACTCTTCGCTGCGGTGCACAGGCTTCTCACTGCGGTGGCTTCTCTTGCTGCAGAGCACGGGCTCTAGGCACACGGGCTTCAGTAGTTGTGTGGTGCACAGGCTCAGTTGCTCCGCGGCATGTGGGATGGAGCAGCATCAATTTTAACTTACTTATCTCAAGCTATATATGGTTTTATTATATTTTTAGATATAATTCATGTACTTTAAAATTAATTCTTTTTTTTAATGATGTTGGGAGACTTTTTGTTTGTTTGTTTATTTGTTTATTTTTTCGCTGCGTTGGTTCTTTGCTGCTGCACGCGGGTTTTCTCTAGTTGCAGCGAGCAGGGGCTACTCTTGGTTGCAGTGCGCAGGCTTCTCATTGCAGTGGCTTCTCTTGTTGCAGAGCACGGGCTCTAGATGTGTGGGCTTCAGTAGTTGTGGCACACGGGCTCAGTAGTTGTGGCACACGGGCTCAGTAGTTGTGGCGCATAGGCTGAGTTGCTCCACAGCATGTGGGATCTTCCCGGACCAGGGCTCAAACCCATGTCCCCTGCATTGGCAGACGGATTCTTAACCACTGCGCCACCAGGGAAGCCCCTAAAATTAATTCTTTTAAAATATACAGTTCAGTGGTTTTAGATCATTCACAAGATTTTGCAACCAGCAGCACGATTAATTTTAGAACATTACCATTAACCCCAAAAGAAATCCCATACCCATTAGCAGTTACTTTCTATTTCCCATTTCCCGCAGGAAATCACTAACTGACTTTCTTTCTCTGTGAATTTGCCTATTCTGTATGTTTCATATGAGTGGAGTCATACAATATGTGGCCTGTTGTGACTGGCCTCTTTTGTTCAGCCTGTCTTCAAGGCTCATCCATGTGTGGCATGTATCAGAACTTCAGTCCTTTTTGATGGCTGATTAATAGCCCACTGTATGGATATGTCACATTTATTTTTCCGCTCATCAATTAATGGACCTTTAGGTTGTTTACACTTTTTGGCTCTTATGAGTAATGCTGCTATGAACATGCATATACAAGCTTTTTGTGTTTTAATTTCTCATGGTACATACCTAAAAATGGAATTGCTGGGTCATACATTAACTACATGTTGAACTTTTTGAGGAACTGCCAGACTGTTTTCCAAGTGGTTGTACCATTTTACTTTCCAACCGGCAATCTCTGAGGCTTCTAATTTCTACATATCCTCACCAATACTTATTGGTTGTTTTTTTTTTTTTTTTTTTGCAGTACGCGGGCCTCTCACTATTGTGGCCTCTCCCGTTGCGGAGCACAGGCTCCAGATGCGCAGGCTCAGCGGCCATGACTCACTGGCCTAGCTGCTCCGCGGCATGTGGGATCTTCCCGGACCGGGGCACGAGCCCATGTCCCCTGCATCGGCAGGCAGACTCTCAACCACTGTGCCACCAGGGAAGCCCTTGCCTGTCTTTTTGATGATAGCCACCCAAGTGTGTGAGAAGTGATACCGCACTGTGGTTTTGATTTGCATTTTCCTAATGACAAATAATGTCGAACATCTCTTCACGTGCTTAGTGGCCATGGAGAAATTTCTGTTCAAATCATTTTCCCATTTTTTGCTGTACACCTGAAACTAACACAACATTGTTAATCAACTATACTCCAGTATAAAACAAAAAGTTAAAAAAAATCATTTTCCCATTCTTAAATTGGGTTATTTGTCCATGTATTGTTGAATTGTAAGAATTCTTTATATATTCTGGATAGTGTTTATGTCAGATATGTTTGCAAATACTTTCTCCACTCTCTGGGTTGTCCTTTTGCTTTCTTGATATGTCCTTTGAAGTACAAAACTTTTAAATCAAAAAACATATGTTGATGCATATCTTTTTATTACTTTATGTATGTATATATCAATGTGTACTGTTTAAAACTGAGTTATAATTGACATAGCATTATATTCACTTCAGATGTACAACATAGTGATTTGATATATGTATATATTTTGAAATGTTCATTTTAACCAAGAAGAATGTGATTGAATCAAAGCTATCATGGTAGAGTTTGGTAACATCCCTCCCCACCTTCTGCCATTGCGGGCCAGTCAGCTGAGGGCACATTTCCTGGACCCTTTGCCATTTGACCACTGGAGTAAGGCCAAGGCAGCCAGAGCGCCCTAGGGAAAACCAAACTGCTTCCTGAGACATTGGGAGAAAGTCAGAGGAGGGATATTTAGAAAGGAAAAGGGAACAGGAGTCCCATTTGCTCACTTTTTTCTTTTTCTTTGCTCAACTAAGCAAATTCATACACCTCACTTTCCTCTAATGCAACTTCTTCATTTCTCCCCCTGCATAGCAAAAGAGACCTGGCAGGCATTGAGAGGAATAAGAAAAAAATGGCTGTCTTTTCAGACTTAACCAAAAATTCTTTAAGGTCCTGACTCAATGTAAGGTATCCCATGTGTAACCTTCCTGGTATTAGGCAGTTTTCCCCACAGTCTATTGGGGGCGAGCTGATGAGTTCCCCAGGTGCCCCATGAGAGCTGGGATTGGAATTAAGAACCCCAGATTTTGAGGCCATCTGCCTTAGGGCCAGAGCCTCTCCCTCCCTTCCCAGAGAGCCAGATCGGGGCGCTTAGTGTGGAAGCCTTGACTCCACACATTCTGCCTTTTTTAAGAGCAAATGTCTGTTTTAGGCACAGAAAATACAAAGAGGAATAAGACAGCTCCTACCCACACAGGGCAGTAGGGAATCTGCACCAGAAACAAGTAGCCACTCCAACCACGTGACACACATGAAATAGAAGTGCTGGGTACACATGGGCCCTGGCAAGCCTGCCTGTGACTCCAGCAGGTGGCCTCAGATGGGCAGCTGCGTCTGCCCTTGAAGGGGACCTGGACGTGCTGCAGCCCCACAAGCTGGAGGAAAGGGCTAGCCCCACATTTGTTGGGGCAAAATGGGGTGTCTGCCCCAGAGAGGGTAAAGTAAGACATTTAGTGAAAAGAAAAGTTGTGGCTCTTCAAGGAGAGGAGAGAACAGAGGGTGCGAAAAGATGGGAGAGGAGGGAAGAGGATGTTTGGTCAACAGTTGTTCCTGCCGTGACTCGGAGCAACAAGGAAGAGTAGGACTTTTTTTTTAATAATACCTTTATTGAGCTATAATTCATATACGATACAATCCACTCTAAGTGCACAATTCAATGTTTTTTAGTATATCCACAGAGTTGTGCAACCATCACCACAATTTTAGAACATTTTCATCACCTTGAAAAGACACCTGTGCCCCTTAGTGGTAACCCCGCCCCCCACTCTGCCTATTCCCCCAGCCCTAGACAACTACCGATTTACTTTCTGTCTCTATACATAGTTCTATTCTGCACATTTGACATAAAAGAAATCATACAATGTGGTCTTTTGTGACTGGCTTATTTCTCTTTGCATAATATTTTCAAGGTTCATCCAGGGTGAATCAATATTTCATTTCTCTTCACTGCTAAATAATATCTCACTGTACGGTTACACCACATTTTATGTATCCATTCATCAGTTGATGGACATTTGGGTTGTTTCCACTTGGCATCATGAATAATGGTGCTTATAAACGTTCGTGTACAAGTTTTTATATGGAGGAGTAGGACTTTCCAGTTAGTCCTTATCAATTATTTATTAACTGCCTCTTGTGTATATAGCACAGTGATAGGTGTAGGGGTGAGGGAAAGGATGTAGGAGGGCCGAGACCCAAAGAACTATAAATATAATTCCCCAACTGTCCTCTGACTAAAGAGATATAAAATCAAAATACATTAGGTGAATCTTCAGTGGATTCTGGCTCAAAAAAAAAAGCCGTAGAGGGGACAGTTAAAAACATCTGATTGTGGACTGGAAATTAGATGACATTAGGGAATCATTGCTCATTTTCATATGTGTGCTAATGATATGGTTATAAAGGAAAATGTCCCG
Source organism: Delphinapterus leucas (assembly GCF_059928025.1). Classification (NCBI taxonomy): domain Eukaryota; kingdom Metazoa; phylum Chordata; class Mammalia; order Artiodactyla; family Monodontidae; genus Delphinapterus; species Delphinapterus leucas. The sequence continues at coordinate 22,455,560 of NC_143137.1, forward strand.
ATTTGCAGGGTATGCATGCTGAAGAAGTATGTAGGGTTGAAGTGTCATGGTGTCTGAAGGTTATTCTCAAAAATTTAGCAAAAAAAAAAAAAAGGTACACACTTGACTACATGCGAGTAAAACAAATATGGCAAAATGTTAACAGTTGTTAAATCTGGATGGTGGGTATTTGGGTGGTCATTGTACTATTTTCTCAAATTTTCAGCATATTTGAACATTTCCAAAATAAAAATCTAAAAAAATTACAAAGCAAGGTAAGGACATAAAAGTAAGTGGTGTATCTTTTAAAACAAGGTAGTCGGGGAAGGCCTCTGAAGGCAGGACATTTGAATAAATGCAGGAAGGAGGGAGTTGGCCATGAGGACCCAGGGGAAGGGCATTCCAGGAAGAGGGAACAGCCATCTCAGGGGCCCTGAAGTGGAAACGGGCTTGGTGTATCCCTGGACACAAGCACTGAGAGAGGCTGAGGGGATGTGAGGGAGGCAGGAGATGAGGTTGAAAAGGTAGCCTAAATCCAGATAACACAGCATCATAGAACTAAGATTTTAGTTTAAGGATGACCTACTAAAGGACCATGAGTGGAGAGTTACTTGGGTCAAATTATATTTTAAAACATCTCTCTGGTTCCTGGGTGGAGAATAGGCTGTGAGGTGAGGGTGGGGGTCATAGTGGACAAGAGTGGAAACAGAGAGGCTGATAAATAGGATTTATTGCAGAGAGTGTGGCGTCACAGATTAGGTGATGGCACAGGGAGAAGGGCTTAGTTTTGGCAAATATGTCCCAGAAGGGGAGTTCTCATGGAGTTTGTTGATGGACTGGGTGTCGGAATGAGGGGAAAAAACAGTCAAAAGAGACTCCAAGGACAGTCTGAGCATCTGGCCAAATGGTGGCGCCATTTGCTGAGACAGGGAACTCTGGAGGGGAGGCACAGGCTTTTCCTTTCCAGAGGAACATTAGTTTGGTTTAGAATAGCCTGGAAGTCTTTGTGGTCATGGAGGAGCTGGAATTGGGGTTGGGCCTTCAAAATAAGTTCATCAGTGTCAACAAATTAAGGTTTTCATGTGGGTTAACTTTCTGAGCATCCAAAGTACTGCTTTAAGCTGTTTATCTTTTGTTGCCTTTTCAGCTAGAGTCGTCCTTTCTTCCTTTTAGTTGTATGGTATTTGAGCATTTACTGTGTACCACGTGCAGTTCTAGGCATTGGATGTATTGCAGTGAATGAAACAGACAAAACCTCTGCCTTCATAGTGTTTACATTCTGGTGAAGGGAGAAGACAAACATAGCTAAGTAATATACAGCATGTAATATATGAGATTGTGATAAGTCTTAGGGAGAAAAGCAAAACAGGGGAGGGGAAGAGGAGGCACTGCAGTGGAGCCGGGACTGCAATTTTTAAAAAATATTTATTTATTTATTATTTATTTTATTTATTTTGGCTGCGCTGGGTCTTCGTTACGGCATGCGGGATCTTTTAGTCGCGGCATGCGGACTCTTAGTTGTGGCATGCGTGTGGGATCTAGCTCCCCGACCAGGGATCGAACCCAGTCCCCGTGCATTGGGAGTGCGGAGTCTTACCCATTAGACCACCAGGGAAGTCCCTGGGATTTCAATTTTAAATCGGGTGCCCAGAGAAGGCTCTACAGAGAAGGTGACATCTCTGCAAAGACCTAAAAGAGAGAAGGGAGGAAGCCATGTTTTTAATCTAAGTGAAGAATGTTTCAGACTGAGTGGCAAGTACAAAGGCCCTGGGGCAGGAGCATACTTGGTATATCTGAGGAACAGCTAGAAGGCCAGTGTGGCTAGAAAGCTGTGAGTCAGGGAAGAGGGTAGGGGCAGCTCCTATAGGGCCTGGGAAGCCCGCAATGACTTTGGCTTTAACATAGAGTGAAATGGGAAGTCCTTAGAGAGTTTTGAATAGTGGGGATCTGATTTATGGTTTAAAAGGATCACCGGTTTCTATCTGAGTGAATTCAGGGATTAAAGAGAGGAGGCCTGTTGGAAAGTGATTGTATATAGTAACGATAATGGCTTAGTAGAGGTGGTGCGGAAAAGATTGTGGATATATTTGATAGTAGAGCCAACAGGATTTCCTGATAGATTCAAGGTACAGAATTAGAAAGACGGGTCAAGGATTGTAAAGTCTAAGGCCTTTGGCCTGAGCAGCTGGAAGGATGTATTTGGTTGAACCAAATGATGTTGCTGATACTTGACTGTTCTTGACCTTAAAAAAAAAAAAAAAAGGTTATTTCATATATTCTAACTTAATAGTGGCCATTTACTGAGAAGGGGAAAACTATGTGAGGAAGAGGTGGGGAGATTATCAGAAGTTTATTTTTGGTCACGAGAAGATGTTGAATAGTCAGCTGTATATACGTGTCTGGAGTTCAGGAGCAAGGCCCCAGTCAGCAATGTATATTAGGGAGTCAGAGCATAGAGGGCAGTTAAAGCTCTGAGACTGGATGAGATCACTTAGGAATTAAATGTAGATAAAGAAGAACAGAGGCCTGGAGACTGAGCCTGGAGCCTCTAGCATTTCCAGATCACGGAAATGAGGAAGCAGGAAGCCACGACTGGCAAAACAAGGGTTCCAAACAGGGGTGCTGGCCCCGACGAATAATGTAGGTGTGAAAAATTTCCCCAGCCTTGCTCTCTCCTTGAGCCTTGGCATTAGGGTATGTGTGTGTGTGTGCGTGCACGTGTGTAAGGGGGACATGATAATATCTTATCCATGACTAGATCTTTAGAAATTGCAACATCTCTTCTCCTATTTGATCTAAGCAAGGGTAATGTAGGTGCTATCATCCCATTTTACAGATGAGTAAACTGGGACACAAAGGTTAGGTTACTTGCCCAAGTTACAACAATAACAGGTAGCAGATCTGGGACTATGAGGGGGCATCTGTCTCCAAGTTCCACACTCTCATTGAATCACACTTGTTTGGGGGAGGTTGGTGCTTCCCCAGGGGGCCAGCTGCCAGAGGGAGCAAGCAAAGAATCCCATGGGAATGATAGCAGTGAAGGAGATACAATCTTTCCATCCTTTCTGTACAATCTTTCCATCCTTTCTGCTGCTGGCTGTTCTTGCGCCCCACTGACTGCTTCTATGGGGAAAAATTATAACAGGGTTACATGGAGATGACTTGAAATGAGTTTTAAGCTTTTATTTCTTGGCAGCAAGGAAACTGCTGATATTATTGCCTTCTTGAGGGGTCTGGACCTGTGATCTCAGATACCAAGAGCTCCGGATTTAAAATGAACCTATTTCTCAACAGAAATGGTCAAATGGAATCAGGAAGCCTTATTTGGGGGACTTTCACATTTGGCGGGGTTACTGATAAATTCACTTTAGTTTTAGAGCCATTGGGTTAATAGGGACCTTTCAGAGATAGAGCAGCTTCTGGGCTGGGCTCTTCGACTCACTCCACCGAATGATGGGTTTCGTCTTACTCCCTCTTAGTGCCTTGCTCAAAGCAATATATTCTCTGCAAACTTGTTTTCTTGCCTTTGAGAAGCTGCTCCTGAGATCAGAGGCTCCATTGGTCAAGCTTGGCCCTGCCCTGGGGAGAGATAAACAGGCCCGAATACATTTCCCAGATTGCAACACTGACGTGTCAGGCAAGGCTGGACAGCTGTTCCCTCACAGCGCCCCTGGTTGTCCCCGATAAGGAAGAACATGGCTCATTCCAGGGTACTGCCTTGTGTGCACACATATAAACAGACACTCCCAGGTCCCGGTGTTGTTTTAGAGCAAATTATTGACATACTGAGTGGCTGAGACACTGGGGGGAAAGGTGAGCACAAACTGACTCCGCTCAAGGGAAGCTCCAGGTCCATAAGCAAAAAATAAGTCAAACCAAGACTGTCATTTGGCGCCACTTTGGAGCCACTTTTTGAACCTACCTGGTCAAGGGCAGGTTCAGGAGTCCTCTGAAGCTCTGGAAAGAGGAGGAAAGGGGGAGGAAGTCAGAATAAGGGAGGTGGATTTATGAAGGAGCAGACGTCGAAATGCCCAGAGGGAAAAGTGTCTGGTAAAAATGTGAACATACCTTCACCACAAAGATCGACACTGTGATGTCTTTAAAAAAATACCAAAAATGGGAATTCCCTGGTGGTCCAGTGGTTAGGACTCTGCGCTTCCACTGCAGGGGGCACAGGTTCGATAACTGGTTGGGGGAACTGAGATCCTGCATGTCGTGTGGCGCAGCCAAAAAAAAAAAAAAAATTAAATTACAAATACCCTCCCCCAAAAAAGTGAATGCTCTTCTTAAATGACATACAGTGTATAAGGGGTGGGGCAAATGGGGGATTAATATTAATAATACCATCAGTAATATCATCACACCTTGTAATCAACACTTCACGTTGTCTTCATAAAAAGCAATTTATAGTTTACAAGGGGCTTTCACATTCATCTTTTCCATTTATTCCATCAACCCACTCGAGTGGGTAGGGCATTATAAGCCACATTTTACAGATGAGAAAACTGAGGCTTGGGAGGATATAAGCAATTAACTGAGGCATAATTAAGAGCTGGGGAGGGGCAGGTTTGTCCTAAGTAACCCAGGGCTAAGATACTTACTAGGAAGGGTGATTCCTTTTCAATGACTGCTCAGAGGCTAAATCACCATGGCATTCTTAAATAGAGCAGCCTCACCTTCCCCAGTGTGGTCCAGAACAAGTCTCTCTAAACACTCCTCTGATGATTTTTGCTTAGTACTTAGACCACAGCATCATAACATCTGTGAAGATTAAAGCATCACGGGAAAATCTCTATATCCACCCTATGCCCTTCTTTCTCAAGTGTCCCATCCTTGACCAGCTCTTTCTGTTCTGGAAAAAATAGCTTCAGATCCTTTAAGTTTGCTACCTTGGTCTCAGGTGGGGAGGAAACGTCCTTATTTTCATAGGACATTATGGAAGCACAGGACCCACCTGGAGCGGTCAGGCAGGTGTTTTGAAAGTGCTGATGCCTACTGGAATCTTCCAGCAGTTGTTCTCAAACTTTGGCCTGCATCAGAATCATCTGGGGAGCTTGTTAAAGACTTGGATGTCCAAGGCCCACCCCAGACCTTCTGAATCAGAATCTCCTACCCTAAAACACATGAATATAATAATACTTCCATTCTTTAACCATTATCGTTTATGATGATGATAACAACACTGGCAGTTGAGCTATTAAATGAGTGGGGGAGTTGGGGGCGGGGGCAGAGAGCTGGGAGGGCAGGAGAAAGAGGAACTACAACTCCCAGAATCCCTCGAGAAAGCCCACGCTACGGCCGCGGCGGCCCACCCCTTTCGACAGCTGGGTCCGCCCCCTCCGATGACGTCACAGAGGTGACGTCAAGGCGCCCAGAGCGAGGCTGGGGTAGAGAGGCCGACTGAGCTGGAGTCGTCCGCTTGTCGTGGGGGCTGCTAGGGAGCCGGCGAGAGGGTGAGCGGGCGAGCAGGCGAGTGAGCTAGCGCAGGCAGGAGGGAGAGTCGCGCGGCGCAGAGGAGCGCCGGGGCCGGGAAGCGGAGACTCACAGCCAAAGAGGGGCAGCCCGAGCCGGGCGCCGCGGGGTCCCCACCCCCACTCGGCCGGACGGTGCCCGGTGTTCCCCCGTGCGGGGGGCGGCGGCGGCGGCGGCGGCTGACGGGACCGGACAGGACCGCGGGGGTGTTGCCACCTCCACCGAGGAGCCGGCGCGGCCGCGGGCTCCTCAGAGCCGGGGCCCGGGGCCCGTGACAGACGGGCCGAGGAAGGGAGAGAGGCGGCGGCGGCGCAGGCGACGGGGAGGCAGCGGCGAAACCATGTCATCCCCTAGTCCGGGAAAGAGGCGGATGGACACGGACGTGGTCAAGCTGTATCCTTCGTGGACTGGGAATTCGGGCTGTATGTGGGGGGCGGTTTGGGGATGCCCAGGGCACCCCCTGAAACCTAAGCAGGGGCCCAGGGGCACTCCAGGCCACTGTCCGAGGCTCCCTCCCCCATCTCCCTCCCCCTAGTGCCTACGGAGGCTCCTTGGCACCTCCCAGGAGCCGAGAGCCTTCTCAGCTCCCCCTTTATCTGCAGCACCCCGAAATGTGCGTTGTTCCACGCTCTTTCCTCACCCCCAGTGCCCGTGACTTTTCTTCACGACGTTTGGACTCCCAAGTAGGCCTTTCCCCCCCCCAACCCCCCAGGACCAGCCGCCTCTCTTCACCACCGAGCCCACCTTCTTTTTCCTGTTTGCTTGCTCTGGATTTAGGGACTCGAGGTAGAAATTCCCGAGAGCGAAGAATTCCCTTTCTCCTTTTCTTGAGATGCCTCCACTGCCTCCACTCACAATGCTTCTTGAACTGGGGTAACTCAAGTGACCTCCTTTATCCCTAATTCCTTTCTATATTAGGAAGAGAGTAGTCTGCTCAGTGCCCCCTCTTGTAATAAAGAGCTCTGAATGTTTTAAACCAGAGACCCCTATTAAGCTTTCTGGTCCTTAGAAGAACCCCACTGTTTTTCTTCCTACCGACAAAGCCTATCCCACCCATAGTTGTATATGGTGAGGACCCCCAGTCCCTCCAGCAAGCCACCCTCCATATTGTGGCTATGACAGCTGAGGGGGAAGGAGAGAAAGAGGATCTCCTTGACCAAATAGCCCCTGTACTAGCCACTTAAGCAAACTCTTCATATGAGAATAAGGTTCTTGGGGAATAATTGCCCTGATCTTGCCAAGTGACACCCTCTATTTTTCTACTCCTCCCCCGCCCCCCCTCCCCAACTTTATGTACTTTGAAGGTAGCAGTGGGAAAGCTATAACTGATAAGAGTCCTTCAGGCAGTGGTTTTGGTTGGAGTCCAGGCTGATTATTTCATGACCAGCTTGAGAAATTCGCGAAGGTTCCTGTGACAAATCGAGACATTTTTGGAGGGGTAATTTAGAGAGTGGGGGGAGAGAGGAAATGAGCCCAGTGTTCTGAACAACTAATCCCCGGGGAGAGGGGGACCCGGGGGTGGGGAGTGGTAGTGTGTGAAACGCAGTTAAAAAGTCCTGTCTCCTGCTTCTGTCTCTCCCTCACCCCCATCCCCCCACCATTTCCCCCTGTTGCAGGGTTTTGTTTATATAACTCAAGTTGTTTGGCTAGATTCTTCAGGTGAATTCCTTCGTTATTCCTTTTATTGTTGCTGTTTTTGATTGGATGTTTTACCTGTTTGTAGAGATCAGTGATTATTGTTAGATACTCAGTTATGGAATTTGCTGAAGTTTTTAAAAAGTAGATTTTGCATTTGGTTTGGAAGTGGGGGATGGGAGGGAAGTTGCCTGGGCAAGTGATTTTTTTTTTTTTCCCCCACCATAATCTTTTCAGGAATAAGGTGTTTTTCTCCTCACTCAGCAAAACTTGATTAGAAATTAGGAACAGTAGATGAACTTCTAAGTTTTAGGGTTTGAAGTTGAGAATTTTGGGGAGGTGGGAGTGGGGATTAGAGAGAGGAGCAAGTAATAAAGTATATATTATGTACCAAATATATGTCTAGGCACAAGTGAAATTGACTCTTTATGAGCTGTTCGTGGCTGTGATTGAGTTTTGTCAATGTGTGAATGATACCAGTAACGTTGGCTTTTCATAAGGTGGCAGGATAACTTGTAACTATGGCTGTGTGTATAGTTTACACAAAGCAATATCGGGTTTTATTTTTGTTTAGAAACTAGGAAATGACATGGTGGCAGAATCTGAGTTATTTTTATCTTGAATTGAGACTTGCTGTCACACCTAATGCAAATTTCTATCTAATGTTTAATTGGGATGGGGCTGGGAGAGAGAATTCCAGCTGTCTTTGATCAATGTCAGGTTCTCAAATTGTAGACCTATATATTTTTTAGAAGACTGAGGATAAAGGGTGAGGCCTAACTTGACCTGATGCCTTTTCCATACAGTGCCTTTTGTTCATTTTGTAGTTGAGGCATCTAGAATGATTACCGTATTTAGGAGTCGGGGTGGGGGGGGTGGAGAGGGAGAGGAAAACAGACAAAGAACAGCAGGGTGTCTCTCTTTTTTTTCTTTCCCTAAGTGGCTTATTTCATAGCTTATTTTTAGTAGAAGATGAAGAAAGGCATAGATGCATTGGCCTTCTGTGCTTTCCCCACCTTCCTCCTTTCTGACAAAAGAAAGCAGAGGCGCTTTAAAATCATAGATGTCTGAGGTAGGAGGGCAGCAGTCTCGGGATTTAAAAGCCAGGGGTTATCTTTGTTTCGTGTTTGTTATTTTCTTGTCTAAGTTCAATTTTTTGTATTTCCTTTTGTGTGTGCATGTGTTCGTGGGCGTGAGAGATTTTCTGGCCTCCTTTCTCTGTTGAATTCACATTAGTAGGCCCAAATGGAGACAACAATTTTTGAGCAAGGTACACTTACCACAGAATTTAAGCAACACACTACTAAAATGAATACAATGGTGTGAAAGGGCTGAGGGTTGAAAATGAAGGAAGGTGTAGAGGAAGTAGGAAAGGTCTGAAGGAATGTACTTGCTTTTTGCCCCTCAGTGCCCCTTGATTTCTTTGGTGTGGAGGCTGATAGCAGGTTTCCTTGCAGTCTCCTGTTTCAGCCCATTTTTGGATGTCTCCTGAGTGTAATTATGCCACCACGATTTACAGCCTGGCAGGGAACCTGTATAGTAGGAAAGTAGTGGTGTGGGGGGTAGGGAGAAAAGAGGATGTGTAACTAATTGGCCACCGCCTTCCACCACCTCGTTAGGTTCTTTTGGTCTCTGGTTGTTGTTTGGAGTCGGTGATATTTCTTTTGTGACGGGTTGGTAGGAGGAGAGCTGACTTCCAAGTTATGGAGGGAGGGAGTGTTTTGCACCGATGCACTTAATAATCTGCTGGGCGAATATGTTCTGAAACTCTGACTCATTCATTGTTTCTCTTCTGATCCTTTGCTGAGGGTTGTGCAAACCTCAAACTGATGTACATGACTTGGGCCCTGCAGGAATGTGTCCCAATCAAGAAACTTGCAGTGAGCCCAAATCCTGTGGAATGGTGGTTGAATAGTGTTGCCATTTGTTTGCAGAGTGAGGTAGATTGGTGATAACTGTGCTGTTCCCACCCTGGCAAGCTTTGGGGTTTCCATCTAGAACCCGGCTGATTATTTAGATTGTCTGAGAACTGGGACTCTGGTGACCTTAAAGCGTGATTTGCCCTAAAGGAATATCGGTTTAAGTTCTCCGGGGTGGAGGAACAAACAGCTCAGATTACACGGGTTTCCTTGTTGGTGGGGGTTACTCGTCTCACCCTGTTGCACAGCCTGGTGATCCTTTTATCTGTGAACCAGTGGCCCCTGCTGAAGGCTGGAGCTGCTTGTTTTGGAAAAGCGTATGCAGGCAAAAGGCCGCAGGCACAGCTCCTCACAGCTCATTGGCTGCTCTGTTACTACCCGGAAAAGGAGGAGGGGCGGAGCTACCAAACAGCTGATGGAGTGTGTGACCAGAGTGTGTTTATATACAAAAGAAGCAGGGGCTGGGGAGGCCTTGTGAGTGGTGTTACAGGATCAAGTGTGTTTTCAAGGGGTAAAAAGAGGAGAGGAAAACCTGACCTGTTAGAGTACAAGAAATGTTCAAGGTTAAATCAGAAAAGTGGATCTGATAGTAGTGGGGACTTGGCATACACTGTATTTGTTATTGGTGTGAGATATTGGAACTTATTTTTATAATACCAAGAGTTTTCAAAGAGTCCCTTTTTCAGAGGGAGTGTGGTAACTTAAACCTGGATGGCTACCAATTTAAATTTATTTAACTGACTCCTGGAGGGATTCAAAAGTATGGTAGAAATGTAAGCTTCCCCTACAAAAGCTTTAAGAGTAATGGTCAGGAAAGGGCAGTGTCTTATACTAAATTCATTAACAGCGTTAGTGAATCTTACAGAATGCTGGTTGTCTGCCTTAGGGTTTCAGAAGCTTTCAGTAGTAAGTTCATCCCCTCAGACGTTTCCGTGCCCTCTTTGTGCCAGGCTTGGGGCTAGATGCTGGGGGTTTAGTAGTGAAAAATTTGGTGTGTGTTTATGTAACTAGTTAAACAATTTTTGAAGAAATCAGAGTACAGACTGTGTTTATAGCAGGTGAGCACTGTATGTATCACCTTGCCTTTTGAATAACTTGTATTTACTTTCAGAATTGACTTCAAGAAATAGAAAGTTTAAAGTGACTTTTATGTTGATGGGATGTATGGGGATCTATATTTCTGTTATTTAAAAGATTGATGTTAAAAACTGAAACAAAAACAAACATTAAAAAGTGTAGCCATTTGTCTTTTGACTTCAGCTTTGGTATTTTGCTGTTAATCAGTAGATTAGTAACTATCCCTAAATTAGTAGTCTTTGTTGCTCTTTAATTTGTGCTCAAAGTGTAGACTGTTCTGTTATCTTTTAACTAGCTCCAGTGTCAATTGGGAACCTGTGGTTTGCCTTTTATTTCCTGTGGTCTCTGTTTTACTGAGATGATGAGATGGAAGGTAGAACAGTTTTATGGTCTTCAAGCTAAAAGTTAAAGCTTTGGCAACTCCCAGTGTTCTGAATTTGTCTTCTCTGCCTAGATTTTGGTGACAAATATAACATACTGGTACTTATTTTGGTTAAGCAGGAACCTACATGAGTAAGCGTTCACAGGTTCAGAACATCTGATTCCTGCAGTACAGTTCTAGTAAATTACACACAAGCCTAAAAATTCAGCTTTTAGGGGAAAACAATCTTTGCAGATGTGACCCATAAAAATCCCTTACCCTGTTTGTGTGTGTGTGTTTTAGAAGAACCTGGATTTGTTGGTTTTCTAGTATTGTGCAGTTTCCCCAGCACCTTGACCTGCATGTTATATCTATATATTAAATGTATATATAATTATATATATAATTTGGTATCTTAACTCAGTCTTACCGGATTTGATGGTTCCAAGAATCATTGGAGTTTTAGGCATGCAATTCAGACCTGCAAAAGTGCTTACAGTGTAATAGCTTTTTAACTGTAGACCTACAGTGTACATTTTAGTAAAGTACTTTAATGAAAAACTTAATTGGATTATACAAGTAGTAAGATAATTGAGGAAAATATAAGTTACAAATATAGGTTCCCCCCAGGATGTATTATTGTCAACCTGTTAATCATACTGTATGTGCCCTGTTTTTGCTTAATATTTTTGCAACTATTTTTCCCATTTAAAAATATCAGATTTAATAAATAGCTCATGTAATATGCCATTCCATGCCTGTGCCATTGATTTAATTCTTTGCCATTTTTCTGTGATAAATAAGATTGAAATTAACATCTTGTGCATAAGGCTTTTCTTGCCTTTTTGGATTATTTCTATTTCCCAGAAATGGGATTCTAGATCAAAGAAGGTAAGCCTTTGAATTAAAATATTTAATTAAAAATCTTGGGGCCCCACACTCAGTGGGCTCTCACTTTGTTCTGTTGTGTTTTAGTTGGTCATTTCAACACTGAAGCAGTCAGCCTGGCATGGTGATGAAAGATGAGTTCTGATCTCTATTTAAATTTTCATGTTTTTTTGTGATAATAGTGATTTTTGAATTAGGGATACTTTTGTACTTCTCAGAGTGCCTACTGTGAGTTGGTAGGTTAGACATAATACATTCATAAGCAGATAGATCTGACTGGCAAGAGCTGCAGAATTAGTTTTGGTGACTTGATTTTTTTTTTTTTTTTTTTTTGCTTTTGTCTTTTATTGAAGTATAATTTGGTAAGTTTTGACATAAGTAGCACCCATGAAGCCTATCACCACAATCAAGATAGTGAACATATTCATTTTCCCGAAGTTTCTCTTGCCCCTAGGTAGTCTTTCCCTACACCCGCCCCCATCAGATCAGTGATCTGATTTTTGTCACTGTAGATTATTTTGCATTTTCTAGAATTTTATATAAATGGAATCATACAGTATATACTCTTTGTGTGTGAATTCTTTCCTTTGTGTGAATTTTTTAGATCCACCCATGTTGTTACCATGTAGTTCTTTCCTTTTTTACTGCTAAGTAGTATTTCATTGTATGGCTGTACCACGATTTGTTTATACATTCACTTCTGTGGACATTTGGGTTATTTTCTGTTTGGGGCTATTACAAATAAAGCGGCTGTGGATATATGCTTTCTTTTCTTTTGGGTAAATATATAGGAGTGGAATAGCTGGATCATGTGATAGGTATAGGTTTAACTTTTTAACAGGTAGCTTGAATTTAACTTTTACTGATGATGGCCTCTATTTCAAGCACAATTATGTTGTGACATTGAATTCCTGTTTCAATTGTGTGTTTTAAAGGAATCCCATTAAATAGTATGATCCTAAGCACTGATTTCTAACCTAACTGTCAAAGCTAGTTTTGTGGATGCTCTTCCATTTCCCCCATTCAAAATTACTGAATTAAATTTTCATTGTGAAATATTTTTGTTTTGTGGCCCTTTGAAGTGGTACTTCAAGAATTATGGTCACAAATAACTTTTATTTTTGCATTTGCTAGTAAGACTATACTTTCGTGGAAAGGTAAGCACACTTTTTGTTGATGGTACCCTTTTCTTGCTTTTTGTAGAGTATTGATAAGAATTTTTTAACATTAGTTTTACTTAGCACCTCCAGTTACATTTACAGCAGTTTACAAATATTTACATAGGACTCTGTTAAGGTCTGAATAGTATCTTCAATTTTCATATGGACTAAACTCAGGTAAAAGGAACCCACAGCAACTCAGTGGCAGAACTGGAAACAGATTCTAAGAGGGCATCCCTTAATATGTTTTCCTGGAATCTTTTTTAAAGTTAATATTTAACAAAATGGTGGGGCTTTTTGTTTTGCTTTTTTACTTTTTGGCATCCTATGTAAATTATTTTATAAGTTAATTATTAGACATTGCCATAATGAAAAATTAGACATTGCTTTGTAAAACTTGTTACTGTCACATTCTTATAAATTACAAACATTGGAATTTAGATATAGGAGTTTACATGCATGTTGCTTAAAAAGTTAGGAGTTTACATGCATGTTGCTTAAAAAGTTAACATCTTATTACTGACAACTGGAATTTTTAGCTTGGCTAACAAGAAGAAAGACAACCTGTTTAATGTTGGAGTCAGTGACAGTTTATTCGGTGGGTAGACTTTGGTTCAGTCCTCAAACACGAGGATGGTGCTCTGAGCATATATATATTAGAGTGTATTATTTCCAGATTGCCGAAGTGTAATTCAAGTGCAATGTAGAAGTCTTTGAAAACACAGAGAAGTCACTGTGTACTTTTGAGAGGCTGTTGTTACTTTAGTGATTCTCAGGTGGGGTATGAGAAGAATTGTTATACTTTTATGGGGGTGCTAAGGTTATTAAAGTTTCTTCTTGTACCTCATCAGATGCTTGGGAAAGGTGGCTGGTTGTTTGCAGACGGGTGCTTGTGGGGGCACCTGCCCAAGCCTGGCAGAACCCAAATCCTCAAGAGCCTGTGGAAAGCCCCACAGGGCAGTTCTGTGCACATGAGGGGTGAAGGATCCTTTCCGCCTTCCGGTGCATTTTAGGTGTCTAGGGCATTGGGTAGGTGGTTTGAATAGGTGCTACTGATCTTTTGACCTGGCCCTGCAGTGAAGTCAGGGAGGAGTAGGAAACCCATGTGAAGTGGAGAGGCTTGACTGGATTTTGTCATCATCAGGACAGGCATGGCTGGTGGGTCTGTCTTTGGGTTCACAAAAGGTACCTGGGCTGTAGCACTTGGAGGGACCATATTTAGGGATCAGGGAATGGAATCTTTATGTCTTTTGTTCAGATTCATGGAGACATTATGTATCAAAGTAAGAGATATTCCCTACATGTGAAATTGTTATTAATGTTGTAAATTATGCATTTTCTTTTTAGTCTTAGGCAAAGTATTTTTTTCATGTATTATGTTTTTATCATGCACACTTTTCAAGGTTTCTTGGATTATGAAATCTTAGTTGATGTAATATAAATAGAAAATTAGATACAGTGTGTGCCTGGTTCTTGTTACTTCATAAGCAATTGGGTTACTACTCAGCTTAGTGAATATAGATTTAGTTGTTTTGTTCAAATGGTCCAGTATAACTTTGGTTATTTGAATATTGCTTTTAATCAGTTGACTTTCTACTGTGTAGACAGTTTTGAAAGGTTGATTAATTCAAGAATTCGGGTAAACATTTCCATTGTAGTGTCTATCTGTAGAACGTTGAGTAGGTTAGAATTGTGTTCATAAGAGATCACCAGGCGTAATATAGTTAGATATATTGTTTTATGGTCTTATAGACTACTGAATGTTTAGTACCCTTTTGCTAATCTATTTATCTAAATCTGTAAATAAATTAGTAAGTCTCCTTGGCAACAAAGCTTGAAACTAGATCACACTTTTTGTTTCACTCCAAAGGAAAGAAACTGGATTGGCTTTTTTTCATTAACAAATGGTCACCTTAAGAGTCTCACAGCTGGGAATTGGTACTTGGTCAATTCACTAATCCAAACTAAGGCTCCTACAATGAAATCATCCCATGATGATTTCTTGGACATTTTGGATCTTTATTACAAATTATATTTACATTGAAATGGATGAACACAGGAGGGAAATGCATTTTAAATGCTTGTGGCATTTTCTGACAAGAGGAGTTTTAACTGTTTATCTTAATTTGGTCGCTGATCTCAATGTTGCTTTAGAGTATATTTAAGTAAGTATATTAAAATATAGAACATAATGTATATTTGATCACAGAATTACTGATCTTGGCAACACAATTTTGACATTATTAGCATCTGTTGATTTTGCCAACTAATTCATTCAATTCACCAGAGCTGCCATCTTGATGATAATAAGAAAAAACAAAAACAAAAAACCCTGCATTTTGCCTTTCTATTCATTCGTATCCTTAGAGACTAAGAAAAAACAAAAACAAAGTACTTTTAAATCAGGTTTGTTTTATGAGTGGAAGAAGGAGAGGAAGTACACCTTTGAGTGTGTTCTTTTTTTTTTTTTAACAACTTTATTGGAGTATAATTGCTTTACAGTGCTGTATAACAAAGTGAATCAGCTATACGTATACATATATCCCCATATCCCCTCCCCCTTGTGCCTTCCTCCCACCCTCCCTATCCCACCCCTCCAGGTGGTCACAAAGCACAGACTGATCTCCCTGTGCTATGCAGCTGCTTCCCACTAGCTATCTGTTTTACATTTGGTAGTGTGTGTGTTCTTTAGTCTCATTATCTGGATTGCTGCTCTTGAATGCTGTCTTTGATTATCAAATGACATATATTTGAGTATACCTATATTGAGTCATTCACCTTTTTGTGAATACTTAACTTGCTTTTCTCTTTCTGCAGGCTCTTGGGTTAGAATAGTTATTAGGTACCAGATTCTATCTGTCTTTGAGTAATTAATGTGGCTTTTCCTTTGAGACTTAGCTAAGAGTTTTGTAACATGTTAACAGTTATGTATCAGGAAGACTATATTGGTGGCTCATAAAGACTAATTTCTTTTCATATATTTCAGTCTGTATGTCTTTTTTCTATTAGTGTGCCTAGCTTATACTTTGACTAATTTCTAGAAATCAAACAAGAGAGTTAAAATTACTGGCAGGAAAGTACACAAATAAACCGTTGGAGAGAAAGTGTTTCCTTAATTAAAAGTAGTAGTGAGGTCCGGTTCTTTTTCCTAGAAGTTTGAAAATCAGACTATACTTGGCCTATTTCACTTTGTGCAATTTGGCAATTATATATCAAACTTGAACTTACTTATGCTAAAAATGTATAGTAGCTTACAACTTTGGTATCCATTCTCTGAATGTAAGAATAGGCTATGTCTTAGATTTGTCTTAACTCTCTGTTCAGTGAAGTGAGACATGATGGAACTTGGCACCTGAATCTTGCATTCTTACACTTTAAAGGCCCTTGTCTCTCATTGCCTCCGAAGAATTATGTTTTTCTAAGCTGAATTTATACAGTCTAGCCAGTGTTTCTGAGATTCAGGAGCTGCTAACTGACTGTATTTAAGTCTTCAAGGTAGGAAATCTAGAGGTCTCTCTCAGCATTCTCCTGTGCTCTTCAGGCAAGGTAGATAGGAGCAGTCCCCTGCCCCATGGGAGCTTATTCCTGGGATTAAGTTGTAGCCCCTTTGCCTCCTTTTCTTTTGGCCGCACTGCATGGCATGCAGGACCTTATTTGCCCAAACAGGGATCAAGCCCGTGCCCTCTGCAGTGGAAGCGTGGAGTCCCAACCACTGGACGGCCAGGGAGTCCCCCCCTTTGCATCTTGTAATTCAAAGAATGACTAACGAAATACCACATCTACTTGTGCTTACTCTCCATTTTGCGGGGTGATCTGGTATATATGCTCAAGCCTTTGAACTAGATTATCTTAATTGACAGAGATACATGTCTTATCTTTCTATTTGCTTAGTGAAAAATAGAGTTAGAAATCCTATTTTTTATAGAATCCAAAGTTAGTGTATGATTTATGCTTTTAAATCAGGGCTTCTTACTCATTTGAAAGAATTGGGTAAAGCGTAATGGCTTTAGTCTGTCAGTTCTGGCTGGTTTATTTCTTAAATGTCATTCCTATAGTGTTTTGTCAGCTCTGTTGAAGTTCTGATGACAATTTATTATTTGAAGTTAAATTTTAGTAGGTATTACACTTTCATAGATTTTTAGCATGTTTTTCTACTTGGAGAAAACCTGGAATGCAGATAATAGTATTATAAAGCAATGGTTGCTTTCTGAATATAAGGGCTCCTTGAGTTGAAATTAATAATTGTATTCTTTTTAGGCAATATCGTTTGTGGCCTTAAGTAACAGTTTGAGAAATACTAATGCTTGGCTGTACTGCTTCAGATTAGGAGAGTAAACTCTGGTAACTTTGTTTTCATTATTGATAGAAAAAATAGAAGCCAAAGTTGAAATAAGGAGTCTGCTTTTCATCTGTGACTTATAAAATCAGTTTTACTTCTTAGTAATCACATTTGTTATGTGAAAAATAGAACAAAAGCAGTATATAGCCTAATGCCTTAGTTAATTCTATTTATGAATGTGTCATAAAGAAAAAATAAAAATGACTTTAATAGGTTTTAATATAAATGTTACGTTATCTCTTTACAACAGTAGATTAGATGGCATTGCATTTGGTATTCTTGAGATGTCTGAATTATATATGCCCTGTCAATAATTTTTAAATAAAGTAAGCCTTGTAAAAGTGCCTGATTTATGAAAGCTTTTATCAGGATAGAATGGCAGCATGCTGTTCTTTCAAAATTTTATGTATTTAATTACCTAAATTATATTTTGGTTTTTAAAAGGTAAAGTTAGGGAATGTGAGTATAATTGAGTAAAAGAATATGCCCAGAACCAGGGAAGGATCCCATCAGAGTTTGAAACAGTTTGGTACTTAAGCATCTAAATATTTTTTACCTTTGTCCTTTTTTTCCCCCTAGATCATATTTTAAATTTTGACATAGAGATATTTCTGTTATAATGCCACAAATGCATTATTAAAATATCTTGCATTCTGCAAAGTCATGAAGTGGAAATAATAGTGCTTATAGATACCTTATATCTTTTAATACTCTCCAGATATTTAAAATATATCTTTTGAAGAAAATTTAGTTGCCTACATTTTTATTGATATTTAAACTGAGTGTCTCTAGTGGATCAGTTTTGCTTTGTGTTATGGTAATTTTAATTATTAGTCTCAAGACAGCCAAACATGTACTTTAGATGCTTAGTTTCTTAAAAGTTGGGATGATTTTTATAACAGAAGGCTTGGGATATAAGCTGCCCTGCCTTTTTTCTACTGTTTTTGCCTTAATATTTTGATAGCTTTTTACTTTTTTTAGGTAAACTTTTAATTTTAGATTTACAGAGACGTGGCAAAGACGATAGAGTTCTTGTACCCCACCCAGTTCTGGTCACCCCTCTTATTTTTATTACTGAGACGTGTTTCAAAACTAAGAAACCAACATTGGTATGTTACTATAAACTAAACTCCAGGCTTTGTTCAGGTTTCACCAGTTTTTCCATGAATGTGTTTTTTTTCTGTTCCAGGCTTGCATGTAGGATAACACATTAGTTAGTGGTCATGTCTCCTTAGCTTTCTCTAGTCTGTGTCAGTGTCTCACTCTTTCCTTGTTTTGCATGACATTGACAGTTTTGGAGTACTGGTCGGGTATTTTTTGGAGTGTTCAGTTTCAGTTTATCTGATTTTTTTTCCCCTCATGATTAGACCTCATAATAGTGAGGTATTAAAATTTAGCCAAGAGACTTCCCTGGTAGTGCAGTGGTTACAAATCTGCCTGCAGGAGACACAGGTTCGAGCCCTGGTCCGGGAAGATCCCACATGCCACGGAGCAACTAAGCCCGTGGGCCACAACTACTGAGCCTGTGCTCTAGAGCCTGTGAGCCACAACTACTGAGCCTGCGTGCCACAGCTGCTGAAGCCTGTGCACCTAGAGCCTGTGCTTCTCAACAAGAGAAGCCACCGCAGTGAGAAGCCCGCGCACCGCAACGAACAGTAGCCCCTGCTCGCTGCAACTAGAGAAAAGCCTGCGCGCAGCAACGAAGACCCAACGCAGCCAAAAAAAAATTTAGCCAAACTCATTGTGGGTTTTGGAAAGAGTACTGCAGAGGTGAAGCACTCTTCTTATCACAAGTCG
This sequence comes from Delphinapterus leucas, assembly GCF_059928025.1. Lineage (NCBI taxonomy): Eukaryota > Metazoa > Chordata > Mammalia > Artiodactyla > Monodontidae > Delphinapterus > Delphinapterus leucas. The sequence continues at coordinate 22,474,187 of NC_143137.1, forward strand.
GGTGTGTGTGTGGGGGGGTACCTGTGTCCTCATGACGTTACTGGTGATGTTAACTTAGATCCACTTGGTTTAGGTGGCACTTGCCAAGTTTCTCCACTGTAAAGTTACTATTTTTCCCTTCTGTATTCTATTCTTTGGAAGCTAGTCACTAAGTGTACCTGACACTCAAGGGGGCCAGAGCAGTTAAGCTCCACCTCCTGGAGGGAGTAATTGTTTTTGACTTTTGATCATAACGTAATAGTGCATTAATCTTAGTTATTAATGGATTTTGTACAGAACTTACACTTGATTTTGAATGAAGTGTAAATTGGTACTGCCTTTTTTGAAATAAAATGGGATGTAAAAATATGAGGATGTGGTCTAGGAGCACACAGATTTGATGGGTTTGTTTATTTAGCAGTTTGCATGCAAATTTAACTTTCAGCATTTGGCTGTTTTTAGATCTATAATAACATGTGAAAATGAAGATAAACTTAGGATGAGTTGCAAAAATATTAGTTAAAAGCCTTATAACTCAAGGAATTCTATCATCTTGAAGAGTTTTAGATCAGAAAGAATTTGGGAATGGGGTAGTGATAAAATGCCATTACATTCTGTATACCTTCTTAACTAGTTATATAGTTGACTTAGAAGAATATGTTATTAGCTGTGAAGTTTAGCAAAGGGTCATTATTTTGGCCCATAGAAACGTTTTATTCTATCTTAAAGGAGCATATTTTTCACCATTTTGATATCTGGTTGTTTTTTGTTTGTTTTTTGCAGTTCTATTTGTATTTTCAGTGAAAACCTTGACATAATTGTAGTTGGCGATATTAACCAGAAATTCAATTATTATGGGAAGATTAACTGTGTAGAACTTCACTTTTTCTTCAGAATTTTCTAAGCAATTGAAGCTTACTCCTTTAAATGAGAAAACTTGTTTACTTTGACAGTTTTTGGTGTGTTTTTATTTTGGCTGATTTTTTTCTCCTTTCTCCCTGGGATAACACTAACTGATTTTCATATGATGAAAGTCTTAAAGTATATATAAAACATTGTTTTCTTGAGCAGAGTATATTTATAGTTGAGGTTATTGGGTAAGTGACCTCTGAAAAAGTATTAGTGAGAGATTAAAATTTGGCCAAACCCATTTGGTTTCTAGGCTAAAAACTTAAGCCAAAGTATTTATGTCTCGGGGAGTCCTTGAAAATAGTGAGGAAATTGTGGTAGCAAGGTAGCAAGAATTACTATCTTGCTAGTAGTAATATATTCTTTAAGACTGTTGAGAATAGTTCAGAATTTATGAATAGTTCAGTATTTATCAACTCATGGGGACACCTGGGTTTTTGTGTGGTATGTGAGTCAAGTGTTTGTAACCAGCTGTTTACTGGTTTAGTGACCCTGGTGGTGCATTTTTAGACCTTTGACCTTAAATAATGCCAGCACCTGGATGTCATGTCAGTGCTAAGAGTCAATAGTGTGGCACTTAGTGCCGTCTTACTGGCGTTATGACTCTGGGCAGATGTTCAGCTGGTTCTTTTGTACCCCTGTTTCCTTTGCTCACTTTCTTAAGTTTGAGTGCCCTGGATGGCTTTTTTAAAATTAAGACTGTTTTTTTAGAGCAGTTTTAGGTTCACAGCAAAATTGAAGGAAAGGTACAAAGATTTCCACATAGTATCAGGTCTACAGTCCGCCGCTCTACCAGCTGAGCTATCGAAGGGTCCACTACAAAGATTTCCTATATCCCCTAGCCGCACTCATGAATAGCCTCCCCCGTTATCGGTATCCCCCACCAGAGTTGGGTGTCTGTTACAGTTGATGAACCTGCACTGACACATCATTATCACCCAGAGTCCACAGTTCACATTAGGGTGCACTCTTAGTGTTGTACATCTGTGGGTTTGGACATATGTGTAATGACATGTATCCATCATTATGGTATCATACAGAGTATTTTCACTGCCCTAAAAATTCTCTGTGCTCTACCTATTCATTCCTCCTCACCCCACCCCCTGGCAAGTACTGATCTTTTTACTGTCTCCATAGTTTTACCTTTTCAGAATCATACAGTTTGTGACCTTTTCAGATTGGCTTCTTTCACTTAGTAATTTGCATTTAAATTTCCTTCCTGTCTTTTTTTTTGGCTCATTTCTTTTTAGAGGTGAATAATACTCCATTGTCTGGATGTACCACAGTTTGTTTATCCATTCACCTTGGTGAGCCATTTTTTTGTGAACAGAGCTAATAACTCTTTTAATGGTTTCTCATTTTTCCAGATTAGCCTTTGTACTTAAAAAAAAAAAAAAACTCTTAGTAGCAAGTAGCTGAATTTTATACTGCTGCCCCATTCTGTCGTCAATTCTACCTTTCTTACCCCATTATACTTGTTCTGTAATGTGCTACTTCTCATTCTAATATATTTCACATTTATTCTGGTACAATCCTTGCTTTGAGATATTACGACTCACTTTATGTAAATAAGAAACCTGAGTTACAGAGATTGGTTGAAAGTGCTGAGATCACAGAGTTAAGTCCTCCTTGTGATGGGTCTGGAGCCTATGAGAGTTTCTCATGCTTTTGTCCCTTCTAGCACGTATTTATCTTTGCATATGAAGTAGGTGTTCAGGAAACACCTGTTAAATGAATTTTGGTAAATAATATACCACAGGTTTCCACCAAGTCCTTGGATCAGTTTTAGACTGAACTTTGTTTCTGTATAGAAACAATATGGAAACCTCACAGGAGAGAGGCAGATCTTCCTTATATGATAAGAACTTCAGTTCTTTTATGTGCAAATGCCATTTGCCATTTCATATACCCTGTTCATTTTTCCACATGTGACGTGTATTTGTGTTCTGAACTTGTCCTAAATGCTAATACTTTAGTTTATCAAATGCCATTTTCAGAGGAGTTCTTTTTAAAGATTCCTTGATTGCTGGTTTTATTTAAGATCAAAGGAAATTATTAAGATTGGGGATTGGGGAAAGAAACAGCTGAAACTTTTGTTACTTCACTTGTAAAATAGAATACCTTAAACTCATCAAATCATTTAGCTTACTAGTACTCTATTTTGTACTTTGTAAAGTGTCTCAAGTTCCCCCTTACAAATTAGTGGTTCTAAAGGTGACTTTTACTAGCTTAATATTTGATACTATGAACTTCTTGGTTTGTATAGGATTTTATTGAGGACCTTACTTTATTTTGTGTTTATTTTTACCTTTTACCCATACTCTGTGAGGAAAGGAGATTTAAGAAATGCTTTAACAGTTCACACCTGCTATAAAAATTATATGCGGTCTATTTTTAGTTACTCAGAATAATGGGGGAAATGTAATAGCCAGATATTTAAAAATAATTTTTTTAATCGAAGTATAGTTGATTTACAATGTTGTGTTAGTTTCTGGTATACAGCAAAGTGATTCAGTTACATATATATACACACACACACATATATGTGTGTGTGTGTGTATATATGTATATTCTTTTTCAGATTCTTTTCCATTATGGTTTGTTACAGGATATTGAATACAGTTCCCTGTGCTATACAGTTGCTATACAGGACCTTGTTGTTTATCCATTCTATATATAATAGCTAATCCCTAACTCCTAATTTATCCCTCCCCCACCCCCTTTCCCCTTTGGTAACCTTGTTTTCTATGTCTGTGAGTCTGTTTCTGTTTTGTAGATAAATTCATTTGTGTCACATTTTAGATCCCACATATAAGTGATATCGTGTATTTGTCTTTCTGACTTACTTCACTTAGTATAATCTCTAGGTCCATCCATGTTGTTGCAGATGGCATTATTTCATTCTTTTTAATGGCTGAGTAGTATTCTATTGTATATATGTACCACATCCTCTTTATCCATTCATCTGTCATTGGACATTTAGGTTGCTTCCATGTCTTTGTAACAGTGAGATATTTAAAATCTCATTTTACAGATGCAAAACTTGAGGTTTAGTGATATATTTAAACTGTATAGACACATGAGTATACTTTTTTTCTTTCTGTGTGCATGCACAGGCTCTTAGGGAAGAACAAATTTTTGCTCCGTAGGTTTTTGGTAAGTTCTTCAGTCATTTGAACCCTCTAACACAGAGGTTCCAAAGTTGCCTGCAGACCACTGGGGATCCCCAGGATACTTTTGGGGAGACGGTAAGGTCAAAACTTGTTTCATAGTTACATTAATTAATTTTTTTGCCTTTTTTGTTTATTCTGTAGTGACATTTGTACTGATGGTGCAAAGGCCAAAACCAACAATGGATAAAACTATCAAAGCTTTGGGAGTTCTCTGGCGGTCCAGTGGTTAAGACTCCACACTTCCACTGCAGGGGGCAAGGAACTAAGATCCTGCATGCCTCGTGACCAGAAAAAAAAAAAACCACACACACACAAAACTCTCAAAGCCTTAGCACACCAAAACCTTATTAATAGTCATTCTTCATCACAACACATGTAGAGTTTTTTAAAAAGGCAGTTTCACTTGAACATGCTCTTGACAAGGAGTAATGACAATTAATAACTTTTGACCCTCAAGTACGTCTCTTTACTCTTCTGTGTGTTGAAATGGGGAGCACCTTTCCTGCATACTGAAAGTATGGTGGTGGTTTCCAGAAAAGCACTTAGGGCGACCAGCTGTTTGTTTGTTTTTAATTGAACGCCATTTGAACTTGAAAGTATGACTGACTGACAAACTATGGTTATTCAGACTTGGATGTTTGTCAGACATTTTCTCAGAATGGAACAAAGTGAGCCCATCACTTTAAGGAAAACTGGTAGTGTGTGTTGCTGATGATAATATACAAACTTTAAAGTGAAAGTCAGAATTTGGGAAAACTTGTATCTGCCGCCACATGCTTGACAGTTGTCTAATACTTAGACATTTCTGATGAGATCAGTGGTGATATTAACATAACTTTTTGATATTGTGTGATGAAATGTGCCAATGTTTGGAAGATCTGTATAAGTCAGTGAACCAGTATTTTCTGAACAGCTAATGCATGATAGAAAAATCATGCTTGGATAAAAGATCTGTTTAAAATACAAGGTGGACTAGTGGATTTTAATGTAACAATATGAAAATTTCATTGGTACTATTTCAGATGCCACACTGCAGTTAGCTTTTAGGAATCTACCACTTGTCAAGTTTTGGTGTAATATCAGTGAAGAACATCCAGAATTTTCTGAAAAGTCTGTTGAAGTACTCTTCTCTTTCCTAACTACATTCAAAACATATTGTACCAGATTGAATGCAGAAGCAAATTTGAGAATCCAGCTCACTTCTATTAAGCCAGACATCAAAGAGATTTGTGAAACTGTTTTTTCTTTGGGAAATTAGTTATTTTTTCATAAAGATGATATGTTAACATGTGTAAGATTTATTAGTACTTTGTAAAAATATTTATTTCTTTACTTATTTGGCTCCGCCGATTCGTAGTTGTGGCAGGAAGGATCTTCGTTGCGGCGCACAGGATCTTTTTTTTTTTTTTTTTTTTAGCGGTACGTGGGCCTCTCACTGTTGTGGCCTCTCCCGTTGCGGAGCGCAGGCTCCGGACGCACAGGCTCAGCGGCCATGGCTCACGGGCCCAGCCGCTCCGCAGCATGTGGGATCTTCCCGGACTGGGGCACGAACCCGTGTCCCCTGCATCGGTAGGCGGACTCTCAACCACTGCACCACCAGGGAAGCCCGCACAGGATCTTTTAGTCACGGCATGCGGGATCTAGTTCCCTGACCAGGGGTCAAACCTGGGCCCCCTGCATTGGGAGCGCAGATTCTTAACCGCTGGACCACCAGGAAAGTCCCTTATTAGTACTTTTAAGTGAATTAATGTTTTAAATTTTTTAAGTGGTAAATATCAATAGATATTTCCACATAAAGAAGCTCTTTGGGGTCATCAATTTTATAAGTGAAAAGGGTGCTAAGACCAAAAAGTTCGAGAACTGCTACTCTAACAAATGTGTGTCAGTTGAGAGGTTGTCATGTTGTTATGAAGTCTAGGATGCGCTTTATTTGTATATAGCATAGTGTTGGCAAAATAGTAGGTTCTCTAATAACATATTTGAATCAGATTGAATTGTACAGTAAACCATGTAAATACGTATTTAGCCAAGAAGGAAAATTGATGTGTGAAGATGGCAAGTGATTTTATGTTAGTAAAGAATGTCAGGTTTACGTTGTATTTCACAGATTCTAAGACATTTTTTCCCGTAACGTCTTCGAAACTGAGAAGTCTTAGAATTGGTCGTGAGTCGGTTTGAATATCAGCTGTTTTCTTTCTTGGTGTGTCGTAGATGTGATGAAATAAGGTAGTGCTTCTTGTGTGGAGATGAGGAGGAAACACATTGGATAGCAGTTTACTTCTTGGGCTACAGTATATGCTGCATTAAATGTTTTTGTCAGGCACTGAGTTGACTATGGGCAGTTGACAGTGGGCCCATTGTCAGAATATTCCATTCATAAAGCAGTTATCTTTATTCCAAGCTGGAAGACTAGACTCTAATGCTGGAATTCAGGCTTTTAAGATAAAACGTAGAACATGATATAAATTTTGGGGTTTTTTATATGTAAAGTTTTTTGTTTTTCTATTTAATCATATTGTTGATGGACCATAATGGTGAGTATTGAGTTATTCCCATTTCTGTTGTAAAGCAGGCTTTGGAAGGTTTTACTGTGTAGCTCTTAGAAAATGAATGAAGAAGAGTAGCAGAATCAAATTTTTTAAAATTCTTTTGATTAAAAGAATTTTTAATCTATTAATACTTTACTGAAGCTTGAGGAATTCACAAGTTCACTTTTGGCGTCTGTTATTCTGAATCTGAACGCTGTTAATATTTATTCTGCATGGTTTTATCAGGACCTGGGAGGTACAGATGCTCATTTCTTCATCTTTAGAGCTTTTTCTGTTCTCTTGAATAGGTCTAGTAAATGATAAGTTACTGGGTTCTATTATTAACCTTGTGCCTCTGTTTAATTCTATAAAAAAAAGAATAGGACCATAATACGAAGATTAAAAGATACCGTACAAATAAATAACAAAGCCATCCTTAAAAATAAGTTTAAGGCTTCCCTGGTGGTGCAGTGGTTAAGAATCCGCCTGCCAGTGCAGGGGACACGGGTTCGAGCCCTGGTCCGGGAAGATCCCACGTGCCACGGAGCAACTAAGCCCATGCACCACAACTACTGAGCCTGCGCTCTAGAGCCCGCAAGCCACAACTACTGAGCCCGCGTGCCACAGCTACTGAAACCTACGTGCCTAGAGCCCATGCTCCTCAACAAGAGAAGCCACCACAATGAGAAGCCCACGCACCACAACGAAGAGCAGCCCTCACTCACTGCAACTAGAGAAGGCCTGCACGTAGCAACGAAGACCCAATGCAGCCAAAAATAAATTAATTTAAAAAAAAAAGCTTAAAAAGAGGGTAGGAGCTTGGAAAAGTAAGGAGTTGAGTCTATTCAAGAAGGCTTCTGGAGGAAGCTGAATTTCATAGAGACAGGAGGTAAGTAAGCAAAAAGGTACCTGTGGGGATGGCAGGTGGTTGGTGGCTTAGACTGATGAAAGGATTAGAGGTTGTAAATTATTTGTCACTGTAAGTATGTATGTACTAGAGTGCAGTGTGTGTGACCATGATTATGTGGGTTGCTGTAAGGTGAACAGGCTGAGTCTTGTTGCTTTTTATCATCTAATGGACACTCTGGAACCAGTAGGGCCACACCTGTTATTTGCTGGAGGTATGATCTCTCATCTTTAGTCAACCAAAGAAGGACTCTTGGTAAAGAATTTACTCACATAGGTTGTTGAAATCTGGTTGTGGATTGGCAGGATTTTAATGGTGTTAGTAGAAGGGAATACATGGATTTTATGGCAAGTTATATAAGAATGATTAAGATAGTATTTTGAAATGCATATACTTTTTTTTTTTTTTTCTTTTCGTGGTACGCAGGCCTCTCACTGTTGTGGCCTCTCCCGTTGTGGAGCACAGGCTCCGGACGCGCAGGCTCAGCGGCCATGGCTCACGGGCCTAGCCGCTCCGCGGCATGTGGGATCTTCCCAGATCGAGGCACGAACTCGTGTCCCCTGCATCGGCAGGCGGACTCTCAACCACTGCGCCACCAGGGAAGCCCCTAAGCTCAGCTTTTAAATTAGAGTTTAAATTAGCTGTTACAGCTGCACATCTTTTAAAAATTTAGCACTTAGGGCTTCCCTGGTGGCGCAGTGGTTAAGAATCCATCTGCCAATGCAGGGGATGCGAGTTCGAGCCCTGGTCCGGGAAGATCCCACATGCCGCAGAGCAGCTAAGCCCATGCGCCACAACTACTGAGCCTGTGCTCTAGAGCCCACGAGCCATAACTACTGAAGCCTACATGCCTAGAGTCCAGGCTCTGCAACAAGAGAAGCCACTGCAATGAGAAGCCCGTGCACCTCAGCAAAGAGTAGCCCCCGCTCGCCGCAACTAGAGAAAGCCCGCATGCAGCAATGAAGACCCAACACAGCCAAAAGTAAAATAAATGAAATAAATAAATTTTTTAAAAAATTTAGCAGTTTACATAGAATTAACTTGAAGTGTACCCCCATATTCATTGAATTAATTTTTTAAAGCAAGGTGACCAAATGGAGCCTAGATTAGCATTCATTGTATATGTATTTATTTTTTACACAAACTGCAAAGGTAGGATACATTTTAGTAAAATTTCAGCTGGATGTGATTTTGGAATAGATTCTTTGGATTAACTGAAAATTGAGCAGAAGAAACCCTTTTGATTTGAATCTATATTAAAATCTTTTAAAAAGAGATTAATCCATTTTTCTGCCCTCAGAAAATGTGGAATGGTAAATACAATTGGACCCTCAAGATTAAAGACCAGAGGCAGTGATATAGTCATCCTAATAGAAAAATAATAGTGGCTGCCACAGAGGCTGTTGAATCAATTAAGTGAGACTGTGTGCCTAGAGCTTAACACAGTGTCTGATATGTAAGCATTTCAAATGTTAGCTTTAAAGAAAAATGTGTACGTATTGATTTGGAGCTATAGGCACCAGGACATTTGCAAGATTACTTTGTTTTTCTTTTGATTTATTCTAGTTATTTGCTCATTTAGACTGTTTTTAAAATGACGAATTATTTTGAGCACCACAACAAATATGAGGAATAAGATAATGATAGTAAAAGAGGTTTTGTCAGGTCTTAACATTTTGCCTTATTTGCTTCAGAGAATTCATTTTTAAAAAGAAGACCTGAAGTTACATTGAATTCCCCTGTGAAATACTCCCAGATTCTACTTCCCTCCCTGTCTTATGAAATAGAGGTAGCTACTATGTTGAGTTATCTTTCCAATCATTTTAAAAGACTTTCTTATATATGTACATATACATAAATATGTAGCATTGTTTTGCATGTTTAAATAAATGATAGCATACATTTTAGTTCAGTATTACTTTTGAGATTTGATGTTGATAGAAGTAGATCTACTTCATTTGTAGCTCATTTTTTTTTCCATTATACCATTTATTACTAATCATCATTCTCGTTGGTACTCTTATTGCTGTCGTGATGGTCCGGCGGAGCCATGCATCTCTGGTGGTCTCCATTTGTAACTCATTTTTAATTCGTTTGTAAAAGTTACATGCATATACCATATTTTACTTATCCATTTTGTTAATTTTCATTTAGGTTATTTCCTGATTTTCACCATTATATATAGTGCTGTAAAGAACATTTATGAATGTCTTTTTGAGCGCATATGTGTTTCTCTACGACAGTGTTTTTAGGCTTTTTTGTTCATTGGACACAATAAGAAATATACTTTACAGTGAGACACAGCATATATATATATATATATATATATATATATACACACACACCATATATATATATATATACACACACACACAGAAATTTTACTTTTATAATAATATTTACTCTGAAAAAATGTTTAGGCATACACCCTTGAGATATCTCTCTGAAAAAATGCTAATCATGCTCTACTTTTGACAAATAATGGCCCAGTGTATTTAACCTGAAGTAGAATTGCTGGTCTTAATGGTGCACATCTTCAGCTTTGCTAGAGATGAAAAATTTACTCTTCGAAGTGGTCATACCAGGCTTTACGTTTCAGCAGCATGTGAGACTTTCTGTTTACTCATATCCACACCAGCACTTGTCTAGCTTTCTAATGTTTGCCAGTCTAATGAATGTGATATGGTATCCTAATGTTTTCTCAGCCTGTTTCTAATCAAATATTTTGAGTGCCTTTTCTCTGTCAGACCTTCTGCAAAGCAGGAAAGATGCTACCAAGACAAGTGAGACATGGCTTCTCTGTTCTAGGACAGAGAGGTGAACTTTGTCAATCTATGAGTAGCAGAGGGACACAGAGGAAGGGGCAATTTGCAGCCCACTTGGGTATTTTTGTTGCGAGAGATGAAGCTTGACCTTGGTCTTGAAAGGTGAGTAGGCATTTTCAGACAGCACATAACAGTTGAAGGACATTACACGTGGAGAGGAGGGAACTAGGCAAAGGCATAGAGCTGTAAAACCACATCATTCAAAGAACTCAGTGTTAATGACTGTGCGTAGAGTCCCAGCATTGGGAGGCCAAGGGAGAGGCAGAGGAGAATCTGCAGACGTATGGGCAGGCTGAAGGAGTTGAGTACTGCAGGCATCCACAGTCACTGGTGAAAGTTTTAAGCGCAGGGTATTAGCAGGAGATTTTTTTAAGTCTAGAAATGAAGTGTATTTTAAAAGTTAATCTAGTTTTTGTTTTAATTTCAGTTTCAAACTCATTAGCTTGTCTCTTTTTTTTTTTAAGATCTTTATTGGAGTATAATTGCTTTACAATGTTGTGTTAGTTTCTGCTGTATAACAAAGTGAATCAGCTATATGTATACATATATCCCCATAACCCCTCCCTCTTGCATCTCCCTCCCACTCTCCTTATCCTACCCCTCTAGGTGGTCACAAAGCACGGAGCTGATCTCCCTGTGCTATGTGGCTGCTTCCCACTAGCTATCTATTTTACATTTGGTGGTGTATATATGTCTATGCCACTCTCTCACTTCTTCCCAGCTTACCCTTCCCCCTCCCCGTGTCCTCAAGTCCATTCTCTACGTCTGCGCCTTTATTCCTGTCCTGCCCTTTGGGTTCTCCTGTCCTGCCCTTAGGTTCTCCAGAACCACATTTTTTTTTTTTTTTTTTTTTTTAGATTCCATATATATGTGTTAGCATACGGTATTTGTTTTTCTCTTTCTGACTTACTTCATTCTGTATGACAGACTCTAGGTCCATCCATCTCACTACAGATAACTCAATTTCATTTCTTTTTATGGCTGAGTAAAGTTCCATTGTATATATTTGTGCCCCACCTTCTTTATCCATTCATGTGTCGATGGACACTTAGGTTGCTTCCATGTCCTGGCTATTGTAAATAGTGCTGCAATGAACATTGTGGTACATGACTCCTTTTGAATTATGGTTTTCTCAGGGTATATGCCCAGTAGTGGGATTGCTGGGTCATATGGTAGTTCTATTTTTAGTTTTTTAAGGAACCTGCATGCTGTTCTCCATAGTGGCTGTATCAATTTACATTCCCACCCACAGTGCAAGAGGGTTCCCTTTTCTCCACACCCTCTCCAGCATTTATTGTTTGTAGATTTTTTTGATGATGGCCATTCTGACCTGTGTGAGGTGATAACCTCATTGTAGTTTTGGTTTGCATTTCTCTAATGATGAGTGATGTTGAGCATCCTTTCATGTGTTTGTTGGCAATCTGTATGTCTTCTTTGGAGAAATGTCTGTTTAGGTCTTCTACCTGTTTTTGGATTGGGTTTTTTTTTTTTTTTTTGGATACTGAGCTGCATGAGCTGCTTGTATGTTTTGGAGATTAATCCTTTGTCCGTTGCTTCGTTTGCAAATATTTTCTCCCATTCTGAGGGTTGTCTTTTTGTCTTATTTATGGTTTCCTTTGCTGTGCAAAAGCTTTTAGTTTCATTAGGTCCCATTTGTTTGATTTTGTTTTTATTTCCATTTCTCTAGGAGGTGGATCAGAAAGGATCTTGCTGTGATTTATGTCATGGGGTGTTCTGCCTATGTTTTCCTCTAAGAGTTTGAAAGTGGCCTTACATTTAGGTCTTTAATCCATTTTGAGTTTATTTTTGTGTATGGTGTTGGGGAGTGTTCTAATTTCATTTCTTTTACATGTAGCTCTCCAGTTTTCGCAGCACCACTTACTGAAGAGGCTATCTTTTCTTCATTGTATATTCTTGCCTCCTTTCTCAAAGATAAGGTGACCATATGTGTGTGGGTTTATCTCTGGGCTTTCTCTCCTGTTCCATTGATCTATATTTCTGTTTTTGTGCCAGTACCATACTGTCTTGATTACTGTAGCTTTGTAGTATAGTCTGAAGTCAGGGAGCCTGATTCCTCCAGCTCCGTTTTTCTTTCTCAGGATTGCTTTGGCTATTTGGGGTCTTTGCGTTTCCATACAAATTGTGAACTTTTTTGCTCTAGTTCTGTGAAAAATGCCATTGGTAGTTTGATAGGGATTGCATTGAATCTGTAGATTGCTTTGGGTAGTAGAGTCATTTTCACAGTGTTGATTCTTCCAATCCAAGAGCATGGTATATCTCTCCATCTGTTTGTATCATCTTTGATTTCTTTCATCAGTGTCTTATAGTTTTCTGCATACAGGTCTTTTGTCTCCTTAGGTAGGTTTATTCCTAGGTATTTTATTCTTTTTGTTGCAGTGGTAAATGGGAGTGTTTCCTTAGTTTCTCTTTGAGATTTTTCATCCTTAGTGTATAGAATGCAAGAGATTTCTGTGCATTAATTTTGTATCCTGCTACTTTACCAAATTCATTGATTAGCTCTAGTAGTTTTCTGGTAGCATCTTTAAGATTCTCTATGTATAGTATTATGTCATCTGCAAACAGTGACAGTTTTACTTTTTTCTGATTTGGATTCCTTTTATTTTTCTTCTTTGATTGCTGTGGCTAAAACTTCTAAAACTATGTTGAATAAGAGTGGTGAGAGTGGGCAACCTTGTCTTGTTCCTGATCTTAGCAGAAATGGTTTCAGTTTTTCACCATTGAGAACGATGTTAGCTGTGGGTTTGTCATACGTGGCCTTTATTATGTTGAGGAAAGTTCCCTCTATGCCTACTTTCTGGAGGGTTTTTTATCATAAATGGGTGTTGAATTTTGTCAAAAGATTTTTCTGCATCTGTTGAGATGATCATATGGTTTTTCTCCTTCAGTTTGTTAATGTGGTGTATCACGTTGATTGATTTGCGTATATTGAAGAATCCTTGCATTCCTGGGATAAACCACACTTTATCACAGTGTATGATCCTTTTAATGTACTGTTGGATTCTGTTTGCTAGTATTTTGTGGAGGATTTTTGCATCTGTGTTCATCAGTGATATTGGCCTGTAGTTTTCTTTTTTTGTGGCATCTTGGTCTGGTTTTGATATCAGGGTGATGGTCGCCTCATAGAATGAGTTTGGGAGTGTTCCTCCCTCTGCTGTATTTTGGAAGAGTTTGAGAAGGATAGGTGTTAACTCTTCTCTAAATGTTTGATAGAGTTCACCTGTGAAGCCATCTGGTCTGAGGCTTTTGTTTGTTGGAAGATTTTTAATCACAGTTTCAATTTCAGTGCTTGTGATTGGTCTGTTTATATTTTCTATTTCTTCCTGGTTCAGTCTTGGAAGGTTGTGCTTTTCTAAGAATTTGTCCATTTCTTCCAGGTTGTCCATTTTATTGGCATATAGTTGCTTGTAGTAATGTCATGATCCTTTGTATTTCTGCAGTGTCATTTGTTACTTCTCCTTTTTCATTTCTAATTCTGTCGATTTGAGTCTTCTCCCTTTTTTTCTTGGTGAGTCTGGCTAATGGTTTATCAATTTTGTTTATCTTCTCAAAGAACCAGCTTTTAGTTTTATTGATCTTTGCTATCGTTTCCTTCATTTCTTTTTCATTTATTTCTGATCTGATCCTTATGATTTCTTTCCTTCTGCTAACTTTGGGGGTTTTTTCTCTAATTGCTTTAGGTGCAAGGTTAGGTTGTTTATTCAAGATGTTTCCTGTTTCTTAAGGTAGGATTGTTTTGCTATAAACTTCCCTCTTAGAACTGCTTTTGCTCCATCCCATAGATTTTGAGTCGTCGTGTCTCCATTGTCATTTGTTTCTAGGTATTTTTTGATTTCCTCTTTGATTTCTTCAGTGATCACTTCGGTATTAAGTAGTGTATTGTTTAGCCTCCATGTGTTTGTATTTTTTACAGATCTTTTCCTGTAATTGATTTCTAGTCTCATAGTGTTGTGGTTGGAAAAGATGCTTGATATGATTTCAGTTTTCTTAAATTTACCAAGGCTTGATTTGTGACCCAAGATATGATCTGTCCTGGGGAATGTTCCCATGAGCACTTGAGAAGAAAGTGTATTCTGTTGTTTTTGGATGGAATGTCCTATAAATATCAGTCAAGTCCATGTTGTTTAATGTGTCATTTAAAGCTTGTGTTTCCTTATTTATTTTCATTTTGGATAATCTGTCCATTGGTGAAAGTGGGGTGTTAAAGTCCCCTACTATTGTGTTACTGTTGATTTCCCCTTTTATGGTTGTTAGCATTTGCCTTATGTATTGAGGTGCTCCTATGTTGGTGCATAAATATTTCCAATTGTTATATCTTCTTCTTGGATTGATCATTATGTAGTGTTCTTCTTTGTCTCTTGTAATAGTCTTTATTTTAAAGTCTATTGTGTTTGATATGAGAATTGCTACTCCAGCTTTCTTTTGATTTCCATTTGCAAATCAAAGTGGGTCTCTTGTAGACAGCATATACACAGGTTTTGTTTTTGTATCCATTCAGCCAGCCTGTGTCTTTTGGTTGGAGCATTTAATCCATTTACATTTAAGGTAATTATCGATATGTATGTTCCTGTTACCATTTTCTTAATTGTTTTGGGTTTGTTATTGTAGGTCTTTTCCTTCTCTTGTGTTTCCTGCCTAGAGAAGTTGCTTTAGCATTTGTTGTAAAGCTGGTTTGGTGGTGCTGGATTCTCTTAGCTTTTGCTTGTCTCTAAAGGTTTTAATTTCTCCATCGAATCTGAATGAGATCCTTGCTGGGTAGAGTAATCTTAGATGTAGGTTTTTCCCTTTCATCACTTTAAATATGTCCTGCCACTCCCTTCTGGCTTGCAGAGTTTCTGCTGAAAGATCAGCTGTTAACCTTATGGGGATTCCCTTGTATGTTATTTGTTGCTTTTCCCTTGCTGCTTTTAATATTTTTTCTTTGTATTTAATTTTTGATAGTTTGATTAATATGTGTCTTGGCGTGTTTCTCCTTGGATTTATCCTGTGTGGGGCTCTCTGTGCTTCCTGGACTTGACTATTTCCTTTCCTGTATTAGGGAAGTTTTCAAGTATAATCTCTTCAAATATTTTCTCAGTCCCTTTCTTTTTCTCTTCTTCTTCTGGGACCCCTATAATTGGAATGTTGGTGTGTTTAATGTTGTCCCAGAGGTCTCTGGGACTGTCCTCATTTCTTCATTCTTTTTTCTTTATTCTGCTCTGTGGTAGTTATTTCCATATTTTATCTTCCAGGTCATTTATTCATTCTTCTGCCTTTGTTATTCTGCTGTTGACTACTTCTAGAGAATTTTTAATTTCATTTATTGTGTTGTTCATCATTGTTTGTTTGCTCCTGAGTTCTTCTAGGTCCTTGTTAAACGTTTCTTGTATTTTCTCCATTCTATTTCCAAGATTTTGGATCATCTTTACTATCATTACTCTGAATTCTTTTTCAGGTAGACTGCCTATTTCCTCTTCATTTGTTTGGTCTGGTGGGTTTTTACCTTGCTCCTTCATCTGCTGTGTATTTCTCTGTCTTCTCATTTTGCTTAACTTACTGTGTTTGGGGTCTCCTTTTTGCAGGCTGCAGGTTCGTAGTTCTGTTGTTTTTGGTGTCCGCCCCCAGTGGGTAAGGTTGCTTCACCGGGTTGTGTAGGCTTCCTGGTGGAGGGGACTGGTGCCTGTGTTCTGGTGGATGAGCCTGGATCTTTCTGGTGGGCGGGACTGCATCTGGTGGTGTGTTTTGGGGTGTCTGTGAACTTATTATGATTTTAGGCAGCCTCTCTGCTAATGGGTGCGGTTGTGTTCCTGTCTTGCTAGTTGTTTGTCATGAGGTGTCCAGCAGTGGACTTGCTGGTCAGTGAGTGGCACTGGGTCTTAGCATTGAGACAGAGATCTCTGGGAGAGTTCCCATCGATTGATATTACATGGGGCCAGGAGGTCTCTGGTGGTCCAGTGTCCTGAACTTGGCTCTCCCACCTCAGAGGCTCAGGCCTCATACCTGGCTGGAGCACCAAGACCCTGTCAGCCACACGGCTTACGTGTAAATGGGTTAAATTCTCCAATCCAACGACACAGGGTGGCCAGCCTTCTGCACTCCGCTCGGTCTTCCAGCCAGGTGTTGTCCTCCAGCCCTAGTCGATATGGAGAGCCTGCTTTGGATCCAGGTCCATCTGCATTCCCTAGTGTCTAGAAGAAGCAGCCGACGCCCCCATCCTCCCCTGTCCCTGCTGCAACTCGTCATGATCCTGGAGTGCCTGAGGCTCCACCCCCTCATGCTCTAGCTTGTCTCTTATTTATTATTGCCCATTTGAAACAGAAAGATGATAGAAATTGATATTTTTTCCTTCGAACTGGAGTTGGTCACTTGCTTTCCAAAATAGAAATAATTATAGCGTAGCGCATGATGCATTTGCTCTCATCCATGCTCCTTGGTTTTAAGTGGGACAGCAGATGGTCTTCACAGTATTTTATTTCTGTTATCAAATAGGTATAGGTTTGCACAGAGGTGGTAATTTTAAGAATTTGTGGTTTTGGACAATGCCTTTTGTAAGGAATTTTCAGTCTTCATTTCTCTCGCTACATCATAGCAAATATTGTATAGTTGAAAGAACTTCTTTAGGAAGCTTGAATGCTTTTTGTCAGCCAGCTCTGTGTGTGTGTGTGTATAGGTGATCTGAGAGGTCTTTTGGGGGTCCTTGCCGCTTTTGGCATTCCTTGGCTGCCAGTTCTTTTTCATGGGAGTATTTGTCTTGCTTTAACGCATGGAAGTTGAGGCCTCCCAGCACCTAATTTAAATGGAAGCGATTTTAGAGACCAGGTTGGAGAGAGTTACGGTATTTTGAAAAACTCCCTGCCTTAAAAGAATAAATGTTAAACATCTAGCACAGAACAGTCAGCACTTGTAACAGATCTCACACTTGTGTTAGTTTTAAGGAGAGTGTTCAGAGGTATGTTCATTGAGTTGCTGGGGCAACACTGAGTACTGCATAGATATTATTTTTAATTTAGGAAAATCATTTGCAAGTAGATTCTTAAATGAACTTTTCTAAACCTTACAGTTCAAAGTCTTAGTTGTCTTTCCTAGCTGCTTGATACCCTAAAAATACCCGGTTCCCTCCATGAGATCTCTAAACGGGCTTTTTATTAGTATAGGACTTAATCCAGGGAGAGCTCTAATGGAGAGGACCATGCCTGGGATTAAAAGAACTAGAAGTTTGTGTTGCCCAGTCATCCTGCCTGTGTCCTTTCCTCTCAGAACCTCTCACAGTGTTGATTCTCTCAGCCTCATCATCTCTTAATCACCCACCCAGCCTCCAACACACATACACACACAGTTACAGGTGGGGAAGGAGTAGGGATATGAGGGTCTGTCCTCGAGGTAGGAGCTAGGTCTGTTGTATTTACTTACCGCCTTTAGCAAATGTAATACATGTTAACATCTTGGCAGCAGAAGTAGGCTGGGTCATTTGGATACAAGGTGACTGTTCTAAAATAAACAAAATGAAACAGCATAATCTTGAATTCGTGGGCAACATGTGAGACTGAGCAAATGAGACTTTTGCAGGTGGTTTGGCCATTATCTGTGAGCATGCTAGGAGTATGTTAGGCAAGTGGATAGGATGTTCTCTGTGTGTACTGTATAACCTTGAAGACTTGCATCTATTTCCATTTCCCCAGGAATGAAATCTAAACCAGAAAAGCTACTTCTCCTTAGCTTTCAAAACAAAAGTGGAGTTTATAATCTGAACTAGACTTTTGCATAGTGCTGGAGAAGATGGCTGTGTTCCTGGGTTTGATTTTTTGTGAGGATTTCCCTTTTTAAAAAATTCTGTTAGAAGTTGAACATAGATAAATGGTTTTGAAAAAATGAGAGGAAAGCCCAGGACATTGATCACTGTGCATATTCTATAGCAAATGGCTGAGAAATTTAAACCAAATCTGTTGAGGTCTGTATAAGCTGAGCATTTTCTTTTTTTAATAAATTTGTTTATTTATTTATTTATGGCTGCATTTGGTCTTCATTGCTGCACGCAGGCTTTCTCTAGTTGCGGTGAGCGGGGGCTACTCTTCGTTGTGGTGCGCGGGCTTCTCGTTGCAGTGGCTTCTCTTGTTGTGGTGTGCAGGCTCTAGGCACGCGGGCTTCAGTAGTTGTGGCATGCAGGCTCAGTAGTTGTGGCATGCAGGCTCAGTAGTTGTGGCTTGCGAGCTCTAGAGCAGAGGCTCAGTAGTTGTGGCGCGTGGGTTTAGTTGCTCTGCGGCATATGGGATCTTCCCGGACCAGGGCTCGAACCCGTGTCCCCTGCATTGGCAGGTGGATTCTCAACCACTGCGCCACCAGGGAAGCCCAAGCTGAGCATGTTGATTTCTGTAGTAGATAAAGCCAGTGTCATATCTGAAGACTGTTTTCCTATTTTTTTTTAGATCCCTTTGGAACTGGATATATTTAATGGCAGAGGATTTCTATGTTAAGCCAGTTATAGTGCCCATCGAAACTTTGTGTTTGAGAGTTCTGGACTAAATAAATGTGATTATCTGCCTATAAAAGAATTGCTAAAGTCATTTGAAGAAAAATGAACAGGTGCAGGAATATAAGCCATTTGAAAATGTAAAGTGCATTTGAGAAAGCTTTCTGAGAGTCAGTGTTTTATGGATTTCTTGTCATTAATAATTGAACTTGGTGTGAAAGACACATTTTAGTTGGATGGCCTTACAAGGCTTGTAAAGGACAAGGAATTTTTTTTATTATAGAATGTCTTTGCATTGCCTGTGATCTATTTCTGTATCTTGAGCTAATGATTGAAAGAAAAATCTGTGGAACTCAGTACTATTATGGCTTTTGAGTTGGGGGTGGGACTTAAAGGTGACTGCGTGTTGGGGGCAGGGGGAGTTCTTTTGAAAGACAGGCAGACTTGGGTCGTGGGCCACTTAGCCTGTTTGCTTCTGCTTTGGCCACAGGTGCAGGCAGGCTGTTTTACAAAGAGTTAAAGTTCTGCATCTAAACAGATGCCTTTCCAGTGTTTCTTCCTGGCTTTCTGAAAACCATATGTGGGGGGAAAGAGTCTTGTTCTGTTTAAAGGTTAAGGGCGTTGCCTGCCTGAAAGCACCAATAGTATTATTTAATATTTATTTTAAGGTTTGAGGCAAGAGATGAAGAAAACTTCCCGACATTTAACAAAATGGAGCCAAGCCACCATTTTTTTTTTTTTTTGGGTGGAGGGAATGTTTTTCTACTACTACTCCTATAAAGCTGTAAAAGTTAATTTCATATCCTCAGGGAAAGATGTTGCTTCCCTTAAAGATCTGTTCTAGGAGGGTTGGAAGTTGACTTGTCATTTGGTCTGTAACTTAAACTGATAAAAAGGTTTTTTGAGTGTTTACTGTGTGCCAGGCCTTGTGCTTTTGGCACTTTGGATATCTTGCTTAATCCTCAAAAAACCCCAATAAGTAGATCCTATTGTCATTTTTCCTGTTTCACAGATGAGAAACCTGAGGTTTAGGCTCCAGTCTCATGCCAACTAAGTTGCAGAGCTGGGTGATAAACTCAGGCTCTCTGACTCTGAGCCACTAAGCTCACACTGTAGTACTGGTATTTCCCCAGACCACGTGGCAAGGAGGGGGTGGTCTTATTTCCCGGAGGGAGTGGACTCAGAGAAGATACGCAATTTACTGTCATAAGGCTGGTGTTGAAACCAGAATTCAAACCTGGGTCGGTTTGAAGTGAACACCCGTGTTCTTTCCACTAAGTGTATTGTATTACCTCTTAGAGTACATTACTGTAATATCTGATTTACTAAGATCTTTTTATTTCTTGTGTTGGCTGCCCTCAGTTTAGAGAGGGAGTTGTTTAAAAAGTTCATTTGTGAGGTGGTGGTTTGGAACTCAGAATACATTGTCTGCTGGCAACAAGTGTTGTACCTGGTTATGGTTCCAAGGCCAGAGCCCCTTGGGACAATCGATATGCTTCACCTTCTTTACGCTGTGATACCAACCTGGGTTCTAAGACCTGCTTTGAGTTCCAAGGGAGTAAGAGAAGCAGATATGTGTTCCTAGTTGTTTCCAGGTTCCGTTTGTCCCTTTACAGATGTTATCTCCCTTGGTGTAGGTAACAAACTATAAAGTATGGGGTTGAGGATAAATGTGGAGCCTCTGAGGTCAGACCTGGTTCTGATTGTGACTGCACTAGTTACTGGTTCTCCCACCCACTCTCTACTAGGTGACCTGAGATAAGCCTTAACCTTTCTAAGGCTGAGTTTCCTCATCTGTAAAATGGATGGGTACTGTAATTGTAGGGCTAGAATGAGACAAAGCATTAGGTGCTCAGCATAGTATCTGGACATGGAAGGTGTTCGGGAAATGATGGCAGTGGTGACGGAGATGGTGATGATTTATTCTCCTTCATGGGCCATCTCTTCTGTTACCAAAGGTTTTTGTAGTGGTGAATACTTTCTGGAGTAGACTGTGGTGTAACATTCTGAATTGGGTATAAGGTAAAGTTTGGGATTCCCTTTATTTTGTAGTCATGTAAATCAGTAAATTGCCTTGTAATTTAAATACTACAGTATTCTCAAATTATATGTTGTAAGTTTTTGTATACTTTAAAACCTTGATTTTCATTGGAAATACATTGGTTGATGAAAGGCTTTGATACTAACAACTTTCATGAGCCTTTTAAGTTTTTGTTGCATTTAAATATAAATATAATGGACTTTTTGTTTTTCAAGTGGAGAAACTGAGGTAGGAAGTAGGGATGGACTTTTGTCCAAGGGCCAAAAAGTAAATATTTTAGGCTTTGTGGGCCACACAGTCTTTTTTGCAGCTCTGCTCAACTCTGCTATTGCAGCACAGAAGCCACCATCAACAATTCACAAATGGATGGGCTTGGCATGGTACAATAAAATTGTATTTATAATAACAGACGATGGGCCATAGTTTGTGCACCCCTGGACTAAAGAAACATATTCAGTTCTATATCATTGTAAAGCCCTACCTTGGTCCTACATCTCTCTGTAGGCTAATGTAGATTTATTAAAGGTTGGTTTTCCCATGGGCTTTATCCTCATTCTTCTTTTCACATAACACTTCCTTTATCATAAAATGATTCATATATACATATCTTCAGTTGAATTGTTTCCCAATCTCTAAATTAGTATAGCTGCCTGCCTTCCAACTTCTCTCCAAGAATATCCCAACAAGCCCCTTAACATGTCTGATACTGATTTTAGTACTGTAGCCTTCAAAATCAGACTGTAGTCTTTTTATGTGTTCACTCATCTGTTACCCAAGTGGGAAACATAGATATTCCCTTAACTCCTCCCTCATCCTCTTTATTCTGCCCCCCTTGAAATCTCTACTCTCTCCCCTTCTCTCCATCCCTACCACCACTTCTTTATTCAGGCACTCATCATATACGTGGACTGTTGCAAATCATCTCACAACTTCAGAGCTCCCTATGTCTAGCCTCTGTCTCCTTCCAGTCTGCCTCTCGTTTTGCTGCTAGAGTGATCCTGTTTTTAGTACATTTGATCATGCCACTTCCTGCTTAAAACCCCTCAGTTGTTCTTTAGTCTCTGTGGTTTAAAGCCTAACCTTAGTATATAAAAGTCAATTCAATAGAGAGGTATTGCTTCCTTACTTGACAGTCTGAGATGTGGTGCTGCACCCACCCTGCAGTACGCCAGCCTTCTCAGAGGACAGTTCCTAACTGTTCTACATAGTTCCTTTCTCTTCTTCTGGCTAACTTTGGTTTATTCTTTAGTTTTCACCTTAGGCTTTGCATCTTTCTCAAACACCCCATCTCCATATTTGCCTTAGATGCTTTTCCTGCCTTCTACCTATTTTAATAGCACCCTTTATTTTCCCCTCAGATGAGCCGTTACCACTTTATTATCAGCTGTGCTTGTGGCTCCAATGCCCACCTCTTTCAAGCTGCCCCTTGGAGGATAGATCCTGAATCTTTTATACCTTTGCCCCTAGCTTCTTGTACATCTGGGTTTGGACATTTTGAAGAGTAGTAAATATTCATTAATAAAGAGGTGGGGACACGTACATTTTTCTTTCCTTTTGGGGGGGGTTCTTATTTCTGCTCTTCCAGGGGAATTAAGAAGCCTAAGGAAAGTGGCAAAAGGAAAAGATCCTTGGGCTAGGGTCTGTGGTACAAAGAATGCACAGTGGACAGGCCTGGAGCTTAGAACTGTCCCCTTACATGTTCTTCATGG
Source organism: Delphinapterus leucas (assembly GCF_059928025.1). NCBI lineage: Eukaryota > Metazoa > Chordata > Mammalia > Artiodactyla > Monodontidae > Delphinapterus > Delphinapterus leucas. Next base: position 22,496,722 of record NC_143137.1, read on the forward strand.
CCTGCCAGCTCACTCCCTAGAGCAGTGGTGCTTCAAAGAATGTATGCATGTCTGATGAATACCTACTGCCCACTATCCCCACCCAGTTAGCAGTAGGGGCAGCGGATGTTCATGTCCTGTTGATTCTTCTACATGTATATTTCTTCTTTGCATTTCCAGTCATTTCTCCCACTGACATTTTCTCCCTGCTCCTTCCATTTCAGAGTTCTTCATGATGATTCTTCTAATGTCTTATTTCCCTTCTTCGGAGAGAGGGGCTCTAGATGCAGCGAAGTTCAAATGATGATGATGTTAGCATCTCAGTGTACAACTCTGGATGCATTGGTACTTTCTAATAGAAATATTGATATAGATGAGGATTAACAATCCAAATAAAATAGTGTACTTCAGATATGAGTTAAATTGGCTTTTATTTGTGAGAAATTACATTCTGAGTTTTAAGAAATTTTGGAACAAAACTTAAGTCTGTTAGCTGAGGGCTTACCTGCTGTGGTGAAGTTAACATCGTCCTGTACCCTTTGCTGTACCCCCCCCTTTAGTACCCCGATTTCTTAGCTTCGCAGATAGTGACCTAGAAGTTCTATAAAGGCAGCATTTCTTGGGAGGAACTCCAAGTTGGCCCCTCTGGAAGGTGGGTTGGAAAATGGGGAGGAGGTGCACATTTGTATTTCTCTGCAGTCCGATCAGAAAGGTTCAATTATTTGCTGTCATATTTAGAGTACACTTTACTGGCTTTGAGATTGAGTTTACGCAGGTAGTTAGCTGGAGCCTCTAAAGAAGAAAAGCTCTTTATTCTTAAGTGACTGCTTAGTAATCTGCATAACAAATGAGCCATTTTGCTTCAGAGATGTGAAATAGGCATCTATAAGTGAATAGTTTTTGAAACTAAAGTTGTTAAGACAAAGTTCATCTTTTCACAGTAGGGTTTCTCCAGAAAACCCTCTTTACCCTATTGAAATGCAGCTAGTTTGAACCAGGAAAGCATATTCCGATAATAGGCCCGTGCAATTAGCCCTTACTATAATGGAGTGGATGCTGGAATTTTTTTGTGTATTATTATCATCAATTGATGTTAGTCCCAGGGGAACCGCATAATAGCGAGAAAACCTTGATTGAGAGATGCAGACAAAGGTTTCTTATTCATAGGCGTGCTTTAGTTCTTGAAACGAAATAAATGTTAGGCTCTTAAATCTTATACTTTTTTAGTAACCATCTGTCGATGGTTAAGATTAAGAATTGGTGCTTCAGAACTATGTCATTATTTTGAATTAGAAGAAAATGTTGTCACTTCATTTAGTGCCATATTCATACGAGACCTTGTGTAGAAATGACACAGTGGTGTGCTGGTGAATGCTGAACAACCACCTATGGGGGGATAAAGCCCTGATTTGTAGCATTTACTGATTTTTGAGGTATAAATACTCCACTATGCCTGATTTCAGACTACAGATGGTGAGGTCACTGAACTTGAAGTTGGGAAGAGATGCATGTAATCAGTTGGCTTCAGCGCACTGCTGAATTCACCTCAGCCACTAAATGTTTAAAATCTTACAGCCCGTACTTTTAATACTTGTCTCATTCCTGACTGTACTTTTGTCCTTTATTTTCTAAAAACTAGCCTTATGGATGTATAACTTACGCACAACAAAATGTAGCAGTTTCAGATGTACAGCTTGATGAGTTTTGATGAATGTGTGCCCTGCCACAGTCTTGACACCTATTGCCTCTTCTGCATGCAGTCGCCAGATGGATTTCCCCAGATCTTGCTTTGCATCCACCGCTCACCTGTGCCATATACTGTTCATACGATAAAGTGCAGAATTCCGTAGCCTGGCGCTCAACCGTCTTGCCTCTTGTTGGCTTCTCTGGCCTTGTTTACTACGGCTTGGCTATGTGAATCTCTTATTAAAAAACAAAACAAAACAAAAACTGTTCAGCTGGTTTCTGACACAGTTCCTGTATCTGTCCCTCTGCTCGTATCTGTACCCTGCTTGCAACACTACTGTAACCTCACATTGCTTCTTCTCTTGACTGTCTTGCCTTTCCGCAAATCTGGCTCACATCCCATTTTCTTCTTATACAATCAAGTCTTTAGTGATTACTCCCTCATCTGACCTATTGTACCACTGTTCGGCACTTAACTTTGCAACTTATATTGAAGTTCCAGGTTTTTTATGGAGTAATTTGGTCTTCCCTAGCAAAGTTGTAAACTATGATAGGGTAGAAAATGTCGTATAGCTCAATTTTTAGCACGTGGCTTTGTTTAAAAAAAAAAGACTTAATAAGCGGTTCTTTTTTTAATTTATTTATTTTTGGCTGTGTTGGGTCTTCATTACTGCACGCAGGCTTTCTCTAGTTGTGGCTGTGTTGTGGTGTGCAGGCTTCTCATTGTGGTGGCTTCTCTTTGTTGCAGAGCATGGGCTCTAGGCGCGCCGGCTTCAATTGTTGTGGCACGCGGGCTCTAGAGCACAGGCCCAGTAGTTGTGGTGCACGGGCTTAGTTGCTCCGCGGCATGTGGGATCTTCCCGGACCAGGGCTCGAACCTGCGTTCCCTGCTTTGGCAGGGTGGATTCTTAACCACTGTGCAACCAGGGAAGCCCAATAAATGGTTCTTGATGACAGTAACCTTTTCAATGGCTCTTCCAAATCAGCTACCAACTCAGTGACACTGTTGGGGAGAATAGTACTGTGCTATATATCATAGATCTCTTAGGGGATGAAAGTTTGGTTTGTCACAGAGGATAAATTTATAAATGGCCAGTAAAGTCTCTCAAAACCAGTGTTAGTCATTAAAATGCACAGTGGAGCTTTTATATCTGCCTTGAACATTCATCCAAAGGTGGTTAGCATCATGGACTTTGAACTTTTGGCAAGATTTAAACATTTAAAGTAGATCCCAAAAGAAAATTCTTTGTTCCTTTCAACCAGCTTTATTTCACTTTTTGGAGTCCTAGTAAGAAGTCAGTAGGGTGTATCTTATTGATTTCCTTCCTGTTCCAGGAAGCCATATTATGGTATTCTGAAAGAACTTTTGTGTCTTTTTCAGTAACTTTACTATAAGATTGTTTTTCTTTTTCTTTTACTTTCTCTCCGCAGATGTGCTTTGTAGAAATCTGACATTGAAAGATAACCTAACAAATATTTAGGACAATTATAGGTGCCTTTCTCTATTTCACAGCCTACCTTGCCCGTTTCTTTTCTTCCATCCTTTAAATAATGGATTTACTCAGGTTCCTCATCTTTTGGTAGCTGCCATGCCTTTCTTGGGTGATTTCATCTATTAGTGCCCAAATACAAGTGTCTCCAAATTTTTAAAATTCCATATCTCTTGAGTTCCAGTCTTGGATAGGCAGATGCCTACTGGATATCTCCAATTACCTGGCCTTCAGAGACCACAGATTCAACATGTCCTAAATGGGACATCTTCTACAAGTCTAATGCCCTCTCTTACTGCTGATGCTCTCTTGCTGAATGGTATCACCATCCCCAAATAACTGAAGCCTAAAACCTTGGAACCATCCTTGGCATGTCCCTGTTCCCTCACCTTCCGTATCAGTCAGATTCACCTCAAACACTTCCCTTAAATCCTTTTCCTTAACTCTGTTTGAAGTCAGGCTAACCTCATACTTTGTTGGGAGGGTGACTTCCCCACCCCCCAAGTCTTTAATTGGTGAACTAAGAGCAGATCCACTTCCCTGGCTTCAGATTAACCAAGCTCATGAGTCTGAAATTGGAAAGCTAGTATATAATTTTCAATGTGTTCTCTCCTAGACATAGCCAGGAGCCCATACCATAATTAGAGAAGGTTATCTGAGAAGGAATCAGAACAAAAGCTAAATCAAATGTTTAATGGCTTGTCACGATCAGATGATACCACCGTCTCATAACAGGGAGATCCCTTGTGACCAAAAAACTCATCTATGAGCAAAGGCTCCTCTCCTGCCTAGTTGCTTCACTGGCCCCTGCCAGCCTTTCTCTTTTTCAATTCTTCTTCAGTGCTTGCAGGGGAGACCATTGCTGTTGAATACCTTGTTTCTTTACATGTATGAATACATTCTTTCTGGCTCTGCTTGAATCTTGTTTTGTGGCAAACCAGGCTTTCTCTTTTAGATGGCTTGCACCCCTCTCTTACTAGTCATTATGTGTTGATCTTCAGTTGAAGTTTGAGGGCCTTCTTATTTCTTGTGTTTGGAGAAAACTTCATTGTAGCTGCTGAGAGCAAAAGGCTAATCTCCCCTTGGGTTCAGCTGGCAACGTTACCTCCTGAAAACACCCTCTCCCTTCCCCACCCTCCTGGGTTTGGAGCATCCTCTGTATACCTCCTTAGCACCTCTGGGTAGCCCTTATCATAACACTCATTTATTTCACCGTTTGGTAGTTGGTTGCCTGTCTGTTTCCCCATAAGAACTTGAGCTGTCTGAGGGCCGATCCCACTGTCTAGCGTGGTGCCTGGCACCCATTTACATAACTCACTTTAACCAGTGTTTGTTGAGCACCGACCATAAGCCAGACAAAGAATAAGTCAGATAAGGTTCCCTGCCATCTTGGAACTTAGATTTTCTGGAGGTGAGGGAGGATGTAAACAGACAAAATAGTACTGTGGTAAGACATACAAGGAAACAGACAGTGGGCTGAAGTAGAGACTAGTTGGGGGTCTGTTGGGGTATGTACTTCAGGTGATAAGAAAGATTGCTGAGGAAGTGGCATTTAAGACACACCATAAAGGATAAGAAGAAGCAAGCTATTTGTAGAAGTAGAGAAGTCAGGGCTAGCCAGAAGTAGCCATTGCAAAGGCCCTGAGGAGGGCAAGAGCTTGTGTTTCAGGAAACGAAAGACCAGTGTAGCTAGAAACAGAGGAAGAATGGGCCATGAATGTACTGTGTCGGTCATATTATGGGCTCGGATGAGTGAAATAAGACAACTGTTGATACAGTGATTCACATAGGTTAAGATTTGTTTGGAACTAGAACTTGGTTATTTGTTAGAACTTGTGATTCTAAGTATTCTTTTTGCATATTCCTTTCTGGAAAGTGAATTTTCACAAATAATGATTGAAAGAGAACTAAGAATTTCAGTCTTCTGTGAAACATAGCCTACAATTGGCCAAACACTCATAGGAAGTTCCTTTTAATGCCTAAGTTTCTATCCCTAGGGAACCTATAGTACAGCCAGATAAGCCTTCTATATCATACTAGGAAGTTCCTTTTAATGCCTAAGTTTCTATCCCTAGGGAACCTATAGTACAGCCAGATAAGCCTTCTATATCATACTGAGCATTATCACTTAGTCTTACTGACTACCATTATTTTCTGCTGGTTGATCTACTATTTCAGCACAACTCTTGAGATAAATATTATTAATTTAATATGATATCCTCATCTGAAAACCAATTCAGGATAAGCATAGCTGATTTAAACTTGTATGAGTACATTTTGTTTTGTACTCATGAATTTTGAATTATAATGATTGAGGTAACTTTAAAATACTATTTAAAAAACTATATTTTGGGGCTTCCCTGGTGGCGCAGTGGTTAAGAATCTGCCTGCCAATGCAGGGGATGTGGGTTTGAGCCCTGGTCCGGGAAGATCCCACATGCCACGGAAGAACTAAGCCCGTGCATCACAACTGCTGAGCCTGCGCTCTTGAGCCCACGTGCCACAACTACTGAGCTCACGTGCCACAACTACTGAAGCCCGCATGTCTAGAGCCCATGCTCTGCAACAAGAGAAGCCACCACAATGAGAAGCCCGCGCACCATGACGAAGAGTAGCCCCGGCTCGCCGCAGCTAGAGAAAGCCCACACACAGCAACAAAGACCCAGTGCAGCCATAAACAAATAAATCTATATTTTTAAAAACTATTGTTTGGATTTTTGGTAGGTGCAAGACTACTTTCCTTCCCTTCTCATCCATTTTGTGCCTTTCTCTGCCCAGATTGCTTAAGCATTATTGGGCTTAATGGGGAGCAGAATCCTGAGTAGATAGACAATGAGTAGCAGCTCTACCACTCACCAACAATCTTACGTTGGAAGGCATCACAGACTGGACATACCTTCATCTTTATAGTGGAAGAAGTACCTGCATGATAGGCATTGAGAGGATTAAATGAAGTAATATATGTATGACACTAACATCTCTTGGTAGAGGCTTGGTAAGTATTTGGCACCTATTAATCTTCAACTACCCTGTGCATAAATATGATTATCTCCACTTTTGCACAGGCGGGAAAAGCAAGCCTTAGAGAACATTCACTTGCTCTAGGCTGGTGCTTCTCAAACTTTTATGTGCACACAAATTAATGGCAAATATTTTTAAAGTGCAGATACCGGTTCAGTTAGTCTGGAATGGGACCCAGTTTCTGCATTTCTAACAAGTTTGCCACCTTGAGTAGTTAGACCCTAGGCTACTTACCTGGAAAGTGGTGGAGCTGGGCCTGAAACCCAGGTTTGCTCTATTCCAAAGCCTTCCACCATCCAGAGAACTTCCCTAACTCTCACCAGTGGAACAAGAGTTTTATTGAGGGACCTGTAAGTTGGTTATTTAATAATTTCTTAGACTAGTGAGAATCTGAAGTTGTATTTTATTCATTAGTTCAGCATTTACTTAGAATGTTTAATGTGCTGTATCCCCTTTTTAAAGAAGTGTAGGGCTAGATTAAAAATGGGGAAATATTACTTCATATTGTCTATTGGACAATTATTTGGTGTCTCATCACCTTACACTTAAATGTCCCATATTGCTCTTACCCCACCCCCAATCTGCTCCTCTTCCTGCCTTCCCTTTTATTTTTGTTAGAACAGTGTCATCTACCTCAACAGATACTCTTGAGTCCTCTCTCCCCTCACGTATAATTAGTCATGAAGTTCTTTCAGTTCTCAGAATCTTGTTGAAATGTGGCTTCCTCTCCAGCCCCCTGCTCCCTGTCAGCTCTTACCTGTTCTTGCTCATCAGGTCCCAGCTGGCCTTCCTCCCATCATGGTCTCCCAGACTGCTCTGCAGTCTCTCTGGAGTTAGTCTTCCTAAATCAAGACAAGTCTGAGCATGCTACACCCCTCTCCAAAAGCTCTGGTCTCTGTAGACAGTGCTGGATGGCTAAGAGCACAGACTTGAACTAGCCTGCCTGGGTTTCATCCCTAGCTCTACAACTTACTGGCTGTGTGAGCCTGAGCAGGTTACTTAGCCTGTCTTTGTAATAATAACTTGTCTCCCTGGGCTGTTGTAAGGGTTATAAGTTAGTACAGAAGGCTTAGAATGGTGTTCAGTGCATTGTAACTGCTGAAAGGGTAGCTGTTGTTAATATTGGTGACTAAAGGGGAAGTAGCAATTTTTAAAATTCGGAAGGGGCTGCACCAGCATAGAAGTTGGGCTGAATGCTATCTTTGGAACAAATTATAGGTTAATAATCCCCTCATTGGCAATTGCTAACGTCAATATATTAAGGACCTAGACATATTAAAGGTAAAAAGTCATTGTGTACTTAACTCTTCTCAAAATTGAAGAGCTGTAATTTCAGCTTTGTAGGTTAGTAACTAAGGTAGATTAGACTAATAGATGTACCTTGTTAAATCTGAGGTTATTGTTTTGGAAGTATTAATGATAATAGCAAATACTGAGCCTTTCCTTAATCTATGATATATTTACTATTACTCCCTTTATACATTGAGGAAAACCAAGGCACAGAGAGGTTAAATGGCCTGCCCAAGACCCATATGGCATCTTGAGATTCAACCTAATGAGCCCACTCTCTAACCACTAGAATTCCAGACTCACTGTGAAATCTCTGTTCCTGGGAAAGAGCCGTCTTCCTTTGGGGAAGTGGTACTCTGCAACTGGGTGATCTGGTAAAACTGAGTGGCAGAGGTAGGTAGGACTTCTTTGCCGTCCTCTCAGTCTCCAGCATGTGCCCCTGTAGTCCTGGATTTTACTCTGTAAATAATGCTGATGTTGGATATTCTGTTTCTTTTAAAGTGATGTTAGTGGTTTTAGCAGAAAAATTCTTACTCTTGGGCAGAGTGCGGTCAGGTATTGATCCCTGTCTGGCTTCCTTCTGTCAGCTGGGATGTTCATGAGTCACCTTCCTTGGCTGTCCAGCCAGTGTCAGCTTGGGGAATGCATGGTACCTGATCAAGCCAAAGAGTGAGGCAGGTAAATTTACGAGGGGAAACATTCAAATACAGATATTCATCTTGATGGGTTTAAACATCAAGAGACAGTTCTGTCAGAGTTGAGGGACAAATAATGATAGATACATTGGTTTCTTGTTTGCTTAGTCATTTAAGGCAGTGATTATTTCCTTGAGAAAAAATACTGAAGAGAAAAAATCTTATAGTACTGTATGGCTCGGCAGTGAATAACATTTACATGGTCATTACTACAAGATCTCTCATTTGTTTTAAATAGTCAGGGGTAAACTGTGTGGCTTTTAGTAAGTTGGAGACTAACGTATTTCTTTAAATGTTAAATATCTGTTGTTGAAGTATTCAAATCTGATTCTTTTGTGAGAATTCATTATTTTGTATGCTGTAACAGCAAAAGTAGTTTGGTCTAAAGAGAACTATTTAAAATATCAGATTCACCCAAGAAATAAGAAATTAACTTCACATCCTAGTTGGGGCATAAGTTTAGACGTATAAAAGATTTAAGCATTTAGAGAAGTAGGTCAGATACTACTCCTGTCATTTAATTGAGTGATGCCATGTCAGACTAAACTTTCCTTGTTTTCAGCTTTTTCTGTCCAGGTTCTGGAGTTAAGCTATTCGATGAGTTAAGTGAGATTTAATTGGCTAGCTTTGTCTTTGAGATAGTTAGTGAAAGGTGCTTCATATCTTAGTGCGTTTTTGTTCATGAATCTTGGAGGGCCACCTTCACAATCAGGTGTTGTGTTGGAGAGGCAAGAAGGAAGGTTAGCAGAGTGGAAAAGCTTTAATGCCAATATTGTTGAGAGTATGAGGAAAACAGGTTGGCTCATATGACAGTGGTTAGAAAGTGACTGTATGCACCCTTTTTGAAAGACATTTAGGCACTATCAAAAGTACAGCAAGGGGCTTCCCTGGTGGCGCAGTGGTAGAGAGTCTGCCTGCCAATGCAGGGGACATGGGTTCGTGCCCCGGTCCGGGAGGATCCCACATGCCGCGGAGTGGCTGGGCCCGTAAGCCATGGCCGCTGAGCCTGCGCGTCCGGAGCCTGTGCTCCGCAACGGGAGAGGCCACAACAGTGAGAGGCCCGCGTACCGCGCAAAAAAAAAAAAAAAAAAAAGTACAGCAAGATACGCATACTGAGATGTTCGTTGTAACCATGTAATAGCAAAACACTAACAGCAACCTACCTGCTCACTAATGGATGCTTAGTTATTTAACTTATGGTACATGGATATTGCACAGGCATTTTTTTTACGGGAGCTTAGATCTATGTGTACTAATAAAGAGGTCCTCCATATATAACCTGAAGAAAGGTGTTTACAGAAGAGTTTACACCTGTGTGTCTGGGTGTACATGATGATGTTAATGTGTGTATATATAAACATTAATATAGACAATAGTAATATCTGGGCAGTGGGATTAGAGCGTTAAGGGAATGGGGAGGCTGCTTTATGCCCCACACACATTTTAAAAGACAATTTTTTAAAAACCTAGAACTCAGTGCTTCACCAGATGAGGTTATTTAGCTGTACTGTAAGGCATTCTCCGAACTGCACTCTTGCCCTGTGACTGTGCCGCCAGCAAACTGTTTGTCTCACTTAGTGGCACCTGAGCCTATCAATCCTACTTCTCCCCGTGGTACAGACATGGGAGAGGGAAACCTAATAGTTTTGTCACCTTTTCAATGCCAAATTTTCTTACTATATATATACCCACTGTTGTGTATGTCTAGGTTTATATTCTCTTGTTTTGCTAAATAACCAATTTTTTTCCCCTCATTGTTTAATTATTCAGGAAACACTCCTAGTGAGAACCTTGATTTTTTAACTTCTTAACCATAACTTATAACAATACAGCCTTTATTCACTTTATTGTGTGTGTATATTTAAACCTCAAACTTCTGTTTACTTTAAATTATTAGGCTAGCTTATCACATATTTATCACTCCCATGTCTCTTAATTGTACCTGACAACCCACTTCTTAGTATGTATTAATCATTTCTGTTGGTCTTGAGCTAGCAAGTTTACTAACATAGGAAGAAAGCTTCCCTTCTCAGCTCTGTCACCTGTTAACTTGTATGATGCTTAAAATAGCTGCAACCTCCCTTGTTGTATCACATTGCACACCTAGTTTACAGTCCACTTTCACCCCACATCTCTTGACTTTCCAGGGTTTTCTACTTAACTCAGTCACATTGGGGTTCTTTTTCTTAGGGTAGGATGTTTCTTTAAAAGAAACTTTTTTTTTTCTATTTTAAAATTTTATTTCTTTCGCTTATTTTCCTTATGGACTTTTTTTTTAAAGCAACATTTAAAGTTTCTGGTAATTTTTTATCCCATTTTTTTATCCTAATTATTTATAAAGGTAATAAATGAAGGCAGCTTATAATGGCTACTTGAACATATCAGATAGAGTATTTGCCTACCAACTACCCTTGGATATAGTTTTTAAGCAGAATTTCAATCAAGAAGACACTGCTATTTTCTGTATCACTTTAGATTACTTTTTAATCCTTTTTTTATACTGTTTAGCCAAGCCTTTATTAAATTTCCAACAGATACTTGCTATGTTACCTCTCGTAAGTCTTCCAAATGGGTAATAGAAACTGGGCCCAATTGAATAAAAGCATATTCGTTTGTTGTGGAATGCAGAGTTCTCTACATGGTGGATTGTGCTTTAATTTAGCATCCTATCCAGTGTATTCATCTGTAGTTGTGCTTTTTTCAGTATAAAATCTTGACAGTGATCTTGAACCTGCCACTTATTCCTTTGTACATGTATTGCTTTAAAAAAGCCTGAGTCTGTGCTGCTCACTTCCCCCTTATACTTTTTATGAAATCAGGGTTGTTATTAACATTTGACATCTACTCTGCCTAATGAACATGGAGTAGTAAAGGGAACGGCAGGCATTGGTCATTCATGTTCTGGGAAAGAACTAGGGAGTGAGGAGGCACTGAGACCAGGGCTTATAGAGCGGTGATTTATAAGGGCAAGCCAATTGTTATCTTTCCCCCTTTGTTCTGGGTTTACAGGCATTTATATTTGAATTTTAAAGAGCTTGCTTTAAGAAATTTTCCTTGAGATTATTGAAGTCATAAAATTACGATGAGGAATCATTGGTCTCTAGAGACACAAACTCGTAATTAGCCAGTGCAGAGAAGGAAAGGAAGAAGAGCCATGGCCTGGGTTGCGGACCTGGGTCTTTGCATCAGTAGTTCCATGACTTCAAGGTGTGTTGATTGTTCTTTTTTTTTTTTTTAAGAGTATGACCATATATCTAAGATCTCCTTCTCATTTCTGTGATCCACTGTTTTTCACTCTTCCATAATCTTCATCTACTAAATGGGTGCCACTGCTTGGTATTTGTTAATTTTCATGGTATTTATTAATTTTCATACATCACCTTGCATTTGTAATGTACTATATTTCACTTGGAGACTGCCAAAGAAAATATTTCCTTTAAAATGTCACTGCTTACTATGAAAGACTCACATATGCCTTGATTAGAATATCTGTGGATAGGGATTATCAAACACTTAGCTTAATTCTATTTTCATTGAGTGGCATTGTAGTCTGCATGTCAGGTGTTAGGGTAAAAACTGGTCTGCTATATTTAAAATGAATAAAAGAAGTAAAGTTCTCAAGGATTTTCTGAGAAGAGAAGAACACTGGAAACATGATTACAAATACACTGCATAGATATTCCATAAAGCAGCATTAGCTTCTTACTGAGAAGCTGCTTCATGATGCACTTTGCACTGCACTGTGGATGGCTTGGTGAAGTAGCCCAGAAGGGGAGGTAGAATGTGTTTTAAATAGACGTTTCCATTAGGATTTTGCAGATGGCCACCTGACCGTGGGGAATTCATCTCTGGGGAAATTATACGTTGCCTGGGACTTCGAAGTTTTCAGGTGCTGTTGTCATCTATAAGGTTGTGATTCATGTGTTTTTCTTCTCCAGCCTTCTGTGATTAGGTAGTCTACCTTTGGAATGACAGCGTTCTTTCTTTTAATATGTCCTATCTTCTAAAAAAATTTTTAACAGATTTTCTAGATCATTGGTTTGGATTTTCATTGTCAACTTGATGTCTCTGGGGTATCCTGCATCTTGAGAATTTTGCAACTCTTTATTTTTTCTCTGCAGTTCAAAGTTGTATTCCAAGTTTACAGATTTAAACTGGGTGTTTGACCAGCTGATAGTTCTTTAGCAGTGAGTGTCCCCTATCCACATAAGTAGAGTGTAGTTAAATATATACAGTCTTCTGATTTTAAAAAAAAGAAATGGTAAGTATTGGAAATTAAATAAAAAGAAATAATGTCATTAAAATTTTCAAGTGTACACAAGATTAAAGATTACTTTAGGGCTTCCCTGGTGGCGCAGTGGTTGAGAGTCCACCTGCCAATGCAGGGGACACGGGTTCGTGCCCCGGTCCGGGAAGATCCCACATCCCGCGGAGCAGCTAGGCCCGTGAGCCATGGCCGTTGAGCCTGCGTGTCCAGAGCCTGTGCTCCGCAACGGGAGAGGACACAACAGTGAGAGGCCCATGTACTGCAAAAAAAAAAAAAAAAAAATTAATGAATCCCCATTATCCAAATTAAAATTTTACAGTTATCAGTATTTTCTCTCACATCTGTTTCTCTTCTTTATGAAATATTTTAGGGCAAATCCCAGACATTTTTGTCATTTAACACCTACATATATCAGTAGGCCCCTCTTAAAAATGTGAACGTTTTCTTAAATAAACATAATGACATTATCACACTTAAGAAAATAAGCAGTTTTGGGGGAAGGTGATTTATTTTTAACGTACTGTGAATCAAGCTGTAACAAACCGAATTCTGAAAAATAAGCTTTTCATTAACCTTTTATGAGTTATTTAAGAGTAATAATACTATTTAAGTAATACACTGTTAATTTATGTACATGGATTTATACATTTTTAGTTAAAAATAAGCAATGCTTTGTTGCCATAAAATAGCAAAGCATCAAAGTATATTAGGGACATTCCTGGTGGCGCAGTGGTTAGGAATCGCCTGCCGATGCAGGGGACACGGGTTCGAGCCCTGGTCCGGGAAGATCCCACATGCTGCGGAGCAACTAAGCCCGTGCACCACAGCTACTGAGCCTGTGCCCTAGAGCCCGTGAGCCACAACTACTGAAGCCCGCGCGTCTAGAGCCCGTGCTCCGCAACAAGAGAAGCCACTGCAGTAAGAAGCCCGCGCACCGCAACAAAGAGTAGCCTCCTCTTGCCGCAACTAGAGAAAGCCCACATGCAGCAAAAAAGACCCAATGCAGCCAAAAATAAATAACTAAAATGAAAAAAGAAAGTCCTGGGCTGCAGTTGTCCAACTTGAAATAAAGATCAAAAAAAAAGAAAAGTTTGTATGTTAAAGAGCTGTATCTATTTTATCAATAGCCTTCTAAATATTTTGAGGTGTTTAATAGGAATTTGAACTTTTTAGAAAATGTAAATCTTATTTCTGTTTTGACTATTTTCTTGGTCTCAAGATGGCCTCATTGTTTTTCCATATTTCCCTTTGCTTTTCTCTCTCTCTCTCACTTCTTCTGCAACTGGGTCATTTCTGACTATCTGACTTTGTAAATCTGCTGTATAAAACATTTTGTTGGGGTCGAATGGGGCTTAGATTTCTTATGTATCTCTCTGATACACTTCTTTTTTCTAAAACCTATTTGAAAAAATTATTTTCCATAACTTATGACTCTTAATTTTTCTTTTGAGTTTTTTACTTTATTATTTGGGAATCTGGTAGCAGAATAATGCATCTAGGGAAGAGCTAAGTTATAATGATTTTCCCATTTAACATTTACTTAGATCTTGCCAGTGTTTACTTTGGTTTCTGACATGGAAGCTTTAAATGAAAGCATAGACTTGAGAAGAGAAAAAAAAAAAAGCCCCCAAACTCCAAAGGCTAGTATGATTTACAGTCTGCTGGGTGGTAATGAACATGCTTGCTGTTTAACTTAATTCTTGCACTATCTTTGTAAAATTTAAGAAATACGTGCATGCTACTTTTTACCCCTTAGTGAGTCTTAAGTGTTCAGTATATCATAGTAAGTTGTCAAATTGTTTGCTTTACTTACTTCTGGACAATACATATTTATTTTGAAGAGGCTATTTTTAAATAAGTGATAACTTCCTCACTCTGAAGTTGTTTAGTTTAGTTGTAAACCTGAAAACATACAGCTAAAAATTATGTATTTTATTTACTGGAGAATGTCTTGCTTAGAATTATTTACCCTTTTAAAAAAAAAAAAATTCCATGAACTTTGGTTATCTGATTTTTGCATCCTACCATAGATACATTTGAAGGAATGGTAGCCCAGTGACGGCTCTCAAACGCAGCTAAAGAAGGAAGAGAAACTAGGAAAAGAACCTGCCAATCCCTTCAGCCTAACAGTATGGGAAATTTCTACTTCAGGAAATAAGTATATCCCTTACGGTTCCTAAGGGCATCATTGTATTTTGTAGTACTGTATAGCAACTATTATTCATAATGATGACTTAACATCAAGAAAGGCTTAAGGGGCTTCCCTGGTGGCGCAGCGGTTGAGAGTCCGCCTGCCGATGCAGGGGACGTGGGTTCGTGCCCCGGTCCAGGAAGATCCCACATGCCGCGGAGTGGCTGGGCCCGTGAGCCATGGCCGCTGAGCCTGCGCTTCCGGAGCCTGTGCTCCGCAACGGGAGAGGCCACAGCAGTGAGAGGCCCGTGTACCACAAAAAAAAAAAAATTAGAAAAGAAAGGCTTAAGGATATAGAAGGAAACTTAATTTTTTTAGATATTGTAAAAAAAAAAGTGTTGCTTAAGTAAATTTTAGTCACGTGGAAATTAGTCAGTTTTTATATTTATTTTATGTTAAAAAAATTGAACTCCTGGTTCTGTCTGATGCTGAGCCAGGTAGATACCTTTGTAGATAGTGCATTTCATCTTCAACAATTCTGTTTGTGAGGTAGTAACCCCTCCCCAAAGTAAAGCCCCCCCTTTTTTTTTAGAGATTAAGAAACAAACTCTGAGTTAAGCAGTTTACAAGGTGACTCCTTTTAAATCGCAAGTTTCCCAAGCTGCTTACAGTATATTGCCTCTTGGTTCGTCCATTTATACTTCAGATTTAGCATGTTCAGAACTGAACTTAGCATCTTTGTTCCACTTTGCCCTTAATAGTATCACCTCATCTCTCTGACAAGCCTAAATCTATCCTTAGATCTCAGACTGGCAGCCTCAGTCTATGCCTGCCTTACAGCTTCATTCATGTGTTCATTTTATACATATTGATTGGGTGCCTACTGTGTGCCAGGTACTCTTCTAGGCACTAGGAAATGGCAGTGAACAAAATAGACAATCCTATTGGCGCGCAGGCTTCAGTAGTTGTGGCTCGCCGGCTCTAGAGCACAGGCTCGGTAGTTGTGGTGCATGGGCTTAGTTGCATGCCGCATGTGGGATCTTCCCGGACCAGGGCTGAAACCTGCGTGCCCTACATTGGCAGGTGGATTCTTAACCACTGTGCCACCAGAGAAGGTCCCTCATAAGCTCTTAAGAGAGCTGCAGTAGCTAAGTTCTTCTAAATTGTCATGCTTGTTAAATGCTAAAGTTCTGATAACTGACTACATTAATTTTTCAGAACTTTTATTGCGAAAAAATTCAAACTAGAGAGAAAAATATAATGAAAACCCCATGTACCCATCACTCAGATTCAGTAATTGTTGACTCAGGGCCACTGTCCTATCTTCTGTACCTCTCTCTCCTAACTCTTCCCACACTGGATTATTTTGAAGTAAATCCTGGACATACATTTTAATGAGTAAATGTTTCAATTTATATCTCTAAAGGAGAAGGATTCTTTATAAACATAACCCTCAGTATTATTTTTGTGATATTTTGTTCATTAGTGGATTAGTAGACATACCATATTTTTATCAAGAAAACTAGGTAGTGAAGGTTGCCCAGTTTCTTCAACTTTCGTGATGTGATTAATCTCAAGGAGAGTTTAAGCGGACTGGTCTGAACACGTGGATAGAAAGCCCACGCAAATTGCTTTTACCTTCTGCACAGAAGCAACCCGTTCTTTATCCTGGTCCCTTACTGCCATGGGCACAGCTCAGGGAGGCCACCTTCCTTTATCTTACAAACTCACTATCAGCAAATTTAGGAAACAATGCTGTCTGAATCCTTGACCTGTTAACAGGCTTAGCCCTTGGCTCCCTTTCTGGAAAATCCCAGAAGTATATAAAAATCATTTCTAAAATCCCGACAGACACGTTTTGCCAAGAATGTCAGTTATCTCTTGACGGCTTGGCATTAACCTTTAAATATTACGTTGTGTAATCATAATGCCATTCAGGGAAAATAAGTTGGTGGGTGGCTGGCATTTTAAAAGTGAAATGAACTTGGGTTCCTGGGAATGTTAATCATTATTCTACTGAAAATGCTGACATTCCTTAATAGTGAAATGCTAAGTAAGTAAAAAGCAGTATTTTACAAATAACTTAGAGGTGAGTAAAATGTGATTTTTATGGGTTTATTTAACATATTTTTACCAGAACGGTATCTGAAGGATATTTTATATTTTCAAGCTTTGAAAGTGAGAAAGTAATGAAGGAACCTTCTAGTGAGTTCCCACCAGGCTACTAGCCTGACCAGCACATCTCAGAAATAGATCATTGTAACCTGTCATTGTAACCTGCCTTCTCATTTGCCTTCCTTGCCCTTGACTTTGCAGCAGGGAGCAGAAAGAAACTCATGGCCTCTACCATAAATATACATGGTAACAGTAGTCAAGTAATTTTATATTTTTTGTGGGTAAGTCATTCATTCATGATGATGGAATGGCTTATTTTTAATGCAGTGTTTTTCTTTCAACTAAACTTAAATTCTTTTTTTCCATCTGATTTAGTGTCTGTACCACTCCAAGGCAGCATAAATTTAGTACAGCTTCTTCATTTTACCAACTTGGTAGAAGTTTTTAAAGGTTTCATTCAGTTTACTTTTAGCTTTTCATGTGAAATGGACTATAATAACACTTTAATTTACAGTATAATGTGTAATTTAAGACAGACACAGTGTATCTGGAATGTGGGTTATACCAGGGATCATGGGAAAGAGGAGGTTTGGAGCATTAATTTCTAATCTCATTTTCACATGACCTTTTCGAAAGGAGAATCTTCTTTGAAAAGTACGTAACAGCATGGACTAAATCCCAAACAGATCACAGAATGGAAGAAACCCAGACTTAACTGCATCTACATAAAAGATAGAAAAGATATCTTCAGTTTTCTAGAGGGGACATTCATGTGGATAACTTATAATTTTAAATGATTAATTAAGAGTAATTGCTGTAGATTAGTGTCATTCATAGCAAGTTAGGTCTGATTGATAGGGAATGCTGCTTTTACAGATTCTTATATTGTAAAATTAGTTTGACTTCTTTTGTTAAACTCATTTAATCCTCTACCTTCATTATTATCCTTGCAAATTTATTTAGTTTAATGTCTGAGATATCTTTATATGTGGTACTACAGTGTATTCATTTTGACTACTTCTGGATACCCCAAGTTAAGCAGAAACATACATTAGAGGAGCTCTGGGTGGGGAGAAGACACTAGTAAACAATAATAGACACTAGTAGCAGCCTGTTGCATAAATGGCTTATAATTCTTTTTCCTATTGATAAATACTTAAATTATTTTCATTTTAAAAATTTAAATAAAAATCTGTACATGTATCAGATAGTCTTATATTTAGTAAACTTCTTTGATTAAATAGTAACATATGTACAAAAAGTGCACAAATCATTTTTGTAGCTCATTGATAAATGGAACTGTAAATAAAAGTGTAATTGGCACTCTAGAAGTCCCTCTCAAACCCCTTTCCAATGACCAGGCCCCACTAGAGGGTGACCACTATCCTGATTTCTAACACCTTGATTCATTTAGCCTGTTTGAAATGTGTGTAGATGGAATCATATTGTATGTGCTCTTTGGTATCTGCTTTCTTTCACTTACTGTAATATCTCTGAGACTCATCCATTTACATGTACAGTTAATTTTTTATTGCTGTGTAATATTCTGTTGGGTGACTGTACCATAATTTATCCTTTTTACTGTTGATGAACTTTTGGGCTGTAACCTAATTTTTGGATATTACAAGTAGTGCTATACGAACATTCTTAAACGTGTTTTGGTGAACATAGCTGTTCCTGTCTACTGGGGATAGTGCTGATGAGTGTGGGACATGCATGTGTGCAGCTTTACCATGCCAGCAGTTTTCCAAAGTGGTTGAAACCGTATCACACTCCCACCAGCAGTGTCTGTTTTTTGTTTTTTTAAAAATAACTTGAAAGAAGTGAAATTTGAGTAAAAGAGTAAATTCATTTTAAGTAGTAGAGTATAGTGCTAAATTTGTCCTCAGGAATACCAATTTATACTCCACGGAACACTGGGTTTTATCTAGCTCTTTCATCTTTATCAATTAATAGTGGGAAATATCTCATTTTTAAACTAATGAGTTGGACTTTTTATGGCTTAATTTCAGTTTTCTCAACTTGGCTCTCCTGGTCTTTTCTTTTTAGTTTGTCCTTTGTCCTAACTTTATTTTTTATAATATAGAAGTTTTAAATATGTGTGTGTGCTTGCATCTGCTGATTTTTCCCTCTGTGGTTTCTGGCTTTGGTGTCATTCTTAAGAAAGCCTTTTATCCCCAAGGTTTTTTTTGTTTGTTTTTTTGAGAACTTAGTTATTTGTAATTAACTTTGTTTATTGTAACTAGATTTGACTTTTACTAACATAAGGGAGCTTTTTTGGTTGTTTTTGTTTTAAAACAATTTAAACATGTACTTTAATTTATTACATTAGCATTAGCTTTGGAATATTTTGTAAGGAGGTGCCAGGAAGAATTTAGTACACCAAAGCATGCATGCATGTTTCATTTGACCATGAGAAATGAAGCCAATTTTCCAATGTGGATACTATTTGAATCCTTTCAGTGTGCATGTTATTAAGATAGTTTTCAAAAAGAATGAGATCAAATAGACTGAATTATCTTATTATTTAATATCTCTAGTGGATACTGTTCATTGCTCTTGAGCAAGGACTTTGCCAAAAATACACCTGGCCTCTGTTCTGTGGCCTACAGGACAAAGGATTGGAGAGCCAAATGCCAAATACTTAATTTCAAGCCTTTAAAACTAACATTTTTCTCTATTTAAGAGATCACTTAAAATTTCTTTGGCTTTTTTTCTTTTGTATAATAGTACACATAATTAAAATGTAATTTGCACTGGTGGTTGAGAAAGATGAGACCAGTCTGTCATATCTGGTTGTTGGTGGTGGTTTTTTTTAAGGTTACAGTGGGATTTGAGAGCTCCCGAAAGCCCCCACCATCTAAAATTTTTCTCAGTAGAGTCATTATTGGGTTAGACCACAAAGCAGAGACAAAACAGATATTAAGCCAGTAGCCCTCTCTTCTGCTGATGTGGGTTGGTTTGGTTTCTATAATCGAATCTTAGTACCTTAAAGGGGTGGGTCTCGGGACAAGTAAATTTTTGAGGAAGGGAACACAGAAGTGTTAGCGCTCTGTGATTCCAACCCCGAGCACATAAGAACCTAGAGGCCAGTCTCAAGGGGATGGAAAAGAGGGAGGAAAAGAGTAGGTGAAAATAAATACTACAGATAAGATTTTAAAAAAAAAGTTTTTTTTTTTTGCTTGTCTTTTGCATTTGGCAATGCTACTTATAGCAAGGTTATATCAGTAGTTATTTTGATTATTCTCTAAGCCAGGGAGAAAATTATGGGGACTTCCTTAGTAAATGTGTAATTTTAGGAGCACAGCATTTCCAGTTCAGGAGAATCGGTGTTTTGCTGAGTGCTTGAATTTGACTAAAGGGAATGCTGGATTTATGTTAAAGGGTCATTGGGGATAGGATGGGGTGGGGACAGTACAGAGGGGAGAAAAACTAAAATTAAGTGCCTATTTTTCATTTACTTATATATACAATGTGGTCTTACACATTTTACATACTTAACCCATTTAATCTTCACAGAGGTCTGTAAAGTGGTGTTTTCCTGATTTGCAAAGGAGAACAAAACTCAGGGAGTGAGTTTACATTATTTTGTCTAGGCTCAAATTCAGTATATGGCAGTTCTAGGATTTGAACCCCAGCTTCTCTGAATCTAAAGCTCATTCATATTCTTTTCACAAGAGCGTATATTGCCTTTTAAATTACAAGAATTATTATTCATGTTTTATATTTTATTGCTTTCATTATAAAATGTTGGTAACACTTTAAATGGCGTATCTTGAGGAAGCCATCTTTAGTTCTTCTGGGTAATATAAAAGCCTGTGTAATTTCCTTTACCTTCCACCTTAGCATCGAGAGTAAGCATGAGGTTACGATCCTAGGAGGACTTAATGAATTTGTAGTGAAGTTTTATGGACCACAAGGAAGTAAGTATATGTGTTGGTATGTGTTTTTTATTACAATCTTTTACTCTATTCCTTAATAGACAGTGAGAATATCAAGGGGGATGGTGATATGTGTAGTTTTTGAAAAGTAAATTTAATTTAATTCTAGAAGCAGTGAGGAAATCTTGCTCTTATCATAATTACTTTATATGCTTTTCTCTTTTACCTCTGTGTGACAGTATTAAACATGAATTGTGAATTCTGGGTTTTGTGGAAATGTTTTTTGTTGTTTTTTGGGGGTGGGGTGAGCATGGTATAGATTGAGACAGTAGGCTATTACTTACCAAATAACTGAACAGTGTTTGATACTTTAAAGAATCAAGTGAATTTGGGGGAGAAAATGAACCTTTGCTAACTCTAGATTTTTTAAAGAAAAGTATTATAATTGAACATAGAGTACCTACTAGTTATAGTAGTTAGTTAGTTATAAGAGTTCCCTGACTCTTGAAGGAATTAATTTGCAAGGTTCTCAAAACAGGTTAGGATTTAATGTTTAACTTACATTCAGATTTATCTTCTGATTTGGAGGCACAATCCTAATGTTTAACTTTTTTGCTTTTATTTCAGCACCATATGAAGGTGGAGTATGGAAAGTTAGAGTGGATCTTCCTGATAAATACCCTTTCAAATCTCCATCTATAGGTATGTAACTACCCAGTTTCTCTCCTTAGAGAGTTTTGAAATGGAAAAAAAAAAATCCTACGTTTTATGGGAGATCATTAATTCCAGAAATATTAACTTAACTGAATTTTTTCCTTTTTTGGCTTAGGTAATTTGGGGGGGGGGTACTTCCATAGTGTGATAGAAGATGTTTAAATATACCCTTTGCATGCTTGTAATGACTATAACTCTAGATTTTTCTGTCTGTTAGGGTCAGATTAAACAATTTTAAGACCCACTGTCCATTCAGGCTATTAGCAGTAAAATAATAAACATCTTAAATCTCATTTTAAATGCCAGATTGTTGGAATTAATATTTTACAGTGCCTATTCTAATTCTGCCATTTAAAAATCCTGTGTATATCCTACTTTACTTTTGTTCACTCCAACTCTGGGTACCCTTTTCCATTCTCTACATTCCTAATCTTTTTAGCCCTCTAAACAGCTAAAGAAAGTAGAGAAGAAACCTCAGTGGGGTTGTATAAAGGGTATTTTTTTCCTCACCTTCATCTTCTGCCCTAATTGTTGATATTAACCTATTACCCCTATTAAGGCATTTAGTGACAATTTAGGTATTTTAGCATCAGATGCTATAGAGGTATATTTGATTGAAGATTGATAACCTTTACATATTTTGAGACTGTAGAATGGTAGTAACTTAGCTAACTTAAGCCCACTTTTAAAAATTTCATTCTGTAGATGATTTTTAAATGTTATAAAATATTGACCAATTTTAAGAAGGAAGAAGAAAATAAAATTGGAATAGATTAGAGCATTCCCTGTCACACTGAACTGCATGTTCAGAATTGTTAGTTTCAGATATCTTGCTACTGCTGTGGGCTTGTCTTCAGAGCTAATGCCAGAACTCTTGGAATTTTAGACTGCCCCACCACCCCAAAAGGGTTTTTTTAAAGAGGTGGACCAAAGACATTCTGAGCTATATGTTTTGATTCTAGGCCCCCACATTTCTGTCTCAGATAAATAATGCAGGAACATTAGAATAGTCACAGGCTAATTCCCAGTCAGAAGCAATGGCCTAGCCCCCTGACATCTAGCTACTTTATATGTTTTAGAATTTCATGCTATAAAAATACTACAGAGCATCTATAATCCCTTCTTAGGCTGGGATTCTTAGTGCTCATTTTAAGAATAAACTGGTGATTTCCTCTTAAGGGCCCTAAAGTTGAGTTTTTAAACTCAGTAATTGAGAAGATACTTTATGGATGATTGAATTACTATAAGGGCCTCCAAGTTTTAGAGTTATCAGCTGGTGATATAGGAAGAGTGCTGTGAGGTGCTGAATCTTTGAGACAATCCCTGAATGTATCTGACTTAATACCTTAGCATACTTGGGACACCAGCCCTTTCTCAGTTCCATTCCAGTGTGGTGGAATGTAGGTTTCACTCAGTTCGGGAGGGCTTTTGTGTCACATTGGTTCCCTATCCCCCATTTGTCTTTTAACTTTAGGGTGTTTCTTTCTATATAGGCATTTAAAACTTTTATGTAGTTGAGTGGTATGATCTTTAAACCTTTACAAACAGAATGTCCAAACCATGTAAATTCATTCAAATATATTTCATACATACCTATTTACTTAAAGACTAAAAATTGGCTTGGTAAATCTAGTTTTGTTACCCTAGATTCCTAGTCAGAAAGGAAACAGTATAGCTTGTTGAAACTAACAATGAACCTATAGAAATGCAATTACGTATCCTGTAGAAATGTAGTTTTTTTCTCAAGTCTTGTCTTAACATATATTTCCAGGTAATATAATTATTTCATCATAACTTTCAAAGTGTAAATATCTAAACTTCAGACATTGTTTATTAACTAATGACACAACAGAAACCTCTGTACTTTCTTAAATTAATGATGTAACATGAAATTGGTTAGGACAAATGACTAGGCAAATTTAACTTCTTTATAATTTTTCCTTTGCCTTTCTGTGTGCTTTTAGAACTTGGTAATACCTACAAATGTGTACCATATTCTCTTAGGGAAGTAGACCTGGTTGAAATATTTGTACAAGCTGTCCTTGTTTCCTCCAAAGGAAGATTGCATAAGAGAGTTTTAATCAGTTGTGTGGGGTGACCCATTTTCAGGTCGTCAACAATGTAATTACTGTTAGAATGTGCGTTAAACATTTTGAGAGGTAGTGGCTCATGTAGAATAGGCAAAGATTCCTTTTTGAATTGTATAGATAGTTGCAGAATTATACAGAAGGGCAAGGAGATAAGATAAATCCAACTTCACTGCTCTTTTTAAACCCTGCCTCTATAGTATCTAGGCAGGCATACCCTTCTTTCTGAGCCAAATTTTGAGATGTGCAAATTTAGATTAAGTATTTTAATGTTTAGCTCTTGGAATTTTAAAATGTATATGTATATACTTTTTTGTTTAATATTACTATGTATTTTTTAAATTGTATAAATGCTCCATATCCATAGTAGGAATGTAAGAAGGTCCAGGTGAGCAAAAGTAAAGAAAAATTAAAATGTCTTATAATCCTATCCCTCAATAGATATCATTATTTGCATAAAGTGCATAAAAATGTACTTTTAAAACATTTTTCTATGCATATATAAGTGTATATGCAATGTAATTTGACAGGCTCATCTTTGGTATATACTCCAAATACAGTTTTAGAGAGTTTTCAGTAGTTACATGATTGCATGAGGTATAACTACAAAAGTCCTTTCAGAAACAGTTTACGTCTTTAAGTAAGTTTTTACCCCCAAATAGCAATAAACTCCCTCAACTCCTCTGTGGAAAGAGAAGGAATGTAAACAGACTCCTGGGGAAGTTATGAGCTTACTCTTACAATGCCATCATTGTTCCAAACATCTTAAGCTCATCTTTTGGAATTTTACATTCTCTTTGAATATCATGAGTGATGGCAAATCTTGATGCTTTGAAGCTGGATATAAATTTTTGAAATGGCTAAAGGTCATTTAATTCTAGAGAATAAGATGAATTGAAAAACAAAGTAACATCAGTTGAAATCTAAAATGATATATGGTTGTGAAAGTGACTTAAGTTTAAGGATTATGATTTTCTTTTAAACTGGCCCTATGGGCTCTTTCAAAAGGAAATTGTAAAACTCCTTTAATCAATTGTAATGTCATTGAAATATTTGCATCGTTTTCCAGAGAGACTGCTTTGATGTAAATTATATTTGAATCTTTAAGTTCTGATTTATTTGAAAGTACAGACTTTTACCTTTTTCATTCAGAAACATTCCTAGAATGCTAGCAGTGCTGCTGGGTGTGTCACTGTGTAGTTAGGCGAATGTGATTGGTCAGTGGATTGGTTCAGGAAAGAGTGGGAAAGAATGGTTCTGGCCCTGATTCTCCTTGACTGTGAGAATGATACTTATCAGAACTGTTGTTTCCTCTTCTAGAAAATGAGATAATGGAATTAAATGAACTCTGCATGTTTGATATTGGCCAATGTATTAAATACTCAGAATACATGATATATGGCATTCTACCCAATAGTTAGGAAGGCTGTGTAAGGCTTTCACTAGTTGGGAGGAAAAAGTCAACACATATAAAATACTGCATTTGCTTTAGTGACAGCATTTCCTTGCTTTTTAGGAGAAGTGTGAATTAGCAGCTCACTTGAGGAAGAAAGAGTATATGGAGGAGATAGGCTTTTACAAGAATTGTATTTCACATATTGAGAATAGTCTTTACAAAGCTTCAGAGATGTGAAGGTGAACGTAAGGACTTTACAAATACTCTTTCAAAACCGAAGTAATGCCCGGCCCATGAAGATTATGTTATACGCAGAGGAGTTTCTACAGAGACTGCCATATTCCATACTTCTCCAGATTCCCAGTTTTCAGTCGTTACACGTGTGCTCATCTACTAAAGAAGAGCTTTTATCCGTCAAAGATAAGACTTGCAGTTGCTGTGTGGGGAAATAAAAATGAGTGATCTCATATATACAGAGGTCACATGGAGCAATTTTTTATAAAAATTAAAAATAATCGATAAGCATAGGATACAAATGGTTTTGTGTCTAATCCAAAGAATGCAGATTAAAAAAATAAGAGAATATATGACTTATCAAATTGGCAGGTTAAACATTGTTGGCAAAGTTATTATGATGTAGCCAACCTAACAGTATATATTGATAAAATTTTGTATCCTTTGAGTGATTTTACTTAAAATAAGGAAATACCCAGAGGTGTACACTAAGATTAATATACAAGAGTATGTAAATTGCAGTGTTATTTCTAAAACTTAAAAGTTGGAAGCAACCTAAATCACCCAGTTGATAATAAAGTAGTTAAATTGTGGTACATTTTAATGGACAAAATGTTTCACAACCATTACTCATATTTTAACACCATCTTTAAAGGAACACATAGGAGGGAATTCCCTGGCCAACCACTGGTTAGGACTTGGCACTGTCGCTCCTAGGGACCTGGGTTCAATCCCTGGTCAGGGAACTAAGATTTTGTAAGTCACACGTGCAGTGTGGCCAAAAATAAATGAGTGAATGAATGAATAAATAAATAAATAAATAATGGAACACACAGGAAAATGTATAACATTATATAGTGTAACAATAATTTTTTCCATGCAAATTCCAAGTATGAATGCCAAATACTGGCTATAGTTATCCATGGCTGTTAAGGAAATTAAAACCATTTTTCTGTAATTCCCAAATATTCTACAGTAAGTTCCCTTTTATTATAAAAGTAAATATTTAAAAACATATGGCAAGTGCATGTCTTTTGAGTGTTCTGTCTACATCTTTGTCTGAGTCTATGCTTTTCCTGTGTTTTGTTCTAGTAAGCCACCAAGCAATCCTTGGCCAGAATTCTTACCTGGTAGCTTGCTAAGGGCCTGCTGGCCCCCATGTTTCCCACCACCCTCCTTTCTTTTTTACCTTCAGTTTTAATTATTTGTGCGTGTAAGTGTACCTACTATTTCCTTTGTTTCTCTGCTTACAGTTTAGTTTACTCCATCTTGGAATAAACCTTTAAGTATAGCTATTCTACACTCCTTTTCTTCCTTTCCCTTTTCCCTTCCCTTGTTACTTGAGCAATTCTTATCTGCTTCTTCTTTCAGTCTGACTCCTCCACTTGTGTTTCCCTTTGTTCCATTTTTCTCTTCATATGAACCAAGAAGGCTCCCGTTTACAGCTAATAATGACAGTAATACTTTTTTTTTTTAACAGAAGGGGAGGGGAGAATCTGTTCTCTTATTTTCAACAGGCAGAATTAAGCCTCTTATTTTTATTTATTTTTATTTTTTAAATTTTATTTATTTTTTGGCTGCGTTGGGTCTTCATTGAGGCACGCAGGGGCTACTCTTCGTTGTGGTGAGTGGGCTTCTCATTGCAGTGGCTTCTCTTGTTGCGGAGCACGGGCTCTAGGCGCACGGGCTTCAGTAGTTGTGGCTTGCGGGCTCCAGTAGTTGTGGCTCGCGGGCTCTAGAGCGCAGGCTCAGTAGTTGTGGCGCACAGGCTTAGTTGCTCCGTGGCATGTGGGATCTTCTCGGACCAGGGATCGAACCTGTGTCCCCTGCATTGGCAGGTGGATCCTTAACCACTGCGCCACCAGGGAAGTCCAATAACAGTAATACTTTGGATAAACCTCACCCAAGAGGGCAAAATTATGTCTTCTGATAAAATACAACATACAATATTAAATTTAAGCTTTTCAGCCTCTAAAGCAGCGGTCCCCAACCTTTTTGGCACCGGGGACTGGATCTGTGGAAGACAATTTTTCCGCGGGGGGCGTGGGGGCTTGGGTGGTTCAGGCGGTAACGCAGGCGATGGGGAGTGGCAGCTGAAGCTTCGCTCACTCGCCCGCCGCTCACCTCTTGCTGTATGGCCCAGTTCCTAACAGGCCGCTAGCAGTCCATGGCGGGGGTGTTGGGGACCCTTGCTCTAAAGGTCTTGAAAGTACGTTGAAAAGTTCCCTTCAAGATCTACAGCAGTCTCTATCAGATCTACCTATTTTACTTAAACACTAGCATTCAACAGAAAATTTTAAAGTTGTCATTTAATCTTATTTTTAAATGTCTACTGACTAGTATATTAATAGACATGTATTCTACTAATTTCAGATAGAACTATAGAGTATTTTAGAATCTTCTGTAGATAGCCTTAAGACCAGCCTGGGAACTCTGTCACCATTTATACTTTTTTAAAATAGAAAACTCTTTTGTAAGAGCCAGCTAACAAGTCTAGAAACTCACTTTTGAAATACTACCTGTGTGTATCTCCATATTAACAGTGAGGAGGACCCTCTCAGGAGCAGGCTATATGCTATGTGTGTCTGGACTGTAATTTGATGATACCAAAGCTGACTGTGTAAGAGGAATGGTTGAGAACAAGATTCTGGAGAGACCACTTAATGTGTTTGCCGAATGTTGATAGAATGGCCAGGGGAAAACCCAAGCTCATTCTTCAGTGTAATTGATGTCAATAGCATATGGCAAGAGCTAGCCAAGTCCATTTGAGTAAATAGAAACAAAACGAAAGAGTCATGGACAATAACAAAAATTAGAATGCTATTTTGAGCTATACCAGTGGCCTTTACAATTAGGTCAGACTGTCATCTAAATAGAATGGTTTTAGGTCATTCTTTTCCAAAGGAAACTAGACTAGGTAACCTGTCTGAGTTCCTTCTAAATTTCCCAATCTGCCACCAGTTCTTAATTAAAAGATATTCTGATATTCAGTGCACCATATTCTTTTTACTTGTGCCAGTGATTAAAGGAAATGTTTTCACCTTTTTCATTGGCAGATTCACAGACTCTTCTGGCATAATACATTTTTTATTTCACTATGGCCAGAAATTGCCTCACAGTATTTTTGGAATGGAGTTTTATAACATATGGTATGACTAACTGTAGAGTTTAGAATATTACCATTTACTTTGTGTCTTCCTAGCTGGAAACATTGTACAATTACTCCCTCAGGAACTACTGTGAGTAACTTAACTGAGCCCTGCTTAGTCAGGAGTAGACCAGGATTGGGAGTAGAGAGGAGTGTGTCATGCATGAGAGGTTTGGGGTCAGTCATTTAACAAAGACTACTTGAACCACTATATTTCCACAAATAGAATGAATTCTTAGACTGAGGAAGCAAATTCCATTAAGATCACCTATATACTTCTCTACTTTTGCAACCTTGGGTTTGAATTTAGTTCCTGTTTCAGTTACATTCTAGTAGAAAAGTTTCCTAAAAAAATTTTTTTAGATAATGCTATGAGAATGTAAGCCATTGTTAAAAGCTCTCCTTTTACTGGAGTTCTGAAAATGAGATTTTTCAGGATAGATTTTTGAAAAGATTATGTCTAGCAGCTGAGGCAGAACCTACTTTCTCATAAAATGGATACATCTTGCATCATGTCTTCTAATCAGCTCCACAAATTTATCAGATACCAGCTGTGTGCAGGGCATTATTCTAGGTGCTAGGGATACAGAAGTGAACAAATTGCTCCCTTCACCCTTAAATCCTTTTGTGATGATGGGAGGGGGAGATAAAACAAAATTTTAAATGTCTGATAGCTTTATGCAGAGAACTGATGTGATAGAATTGACATGATAGCTATCCTATATTAGGTATTCAGGAAGGGCTTCTCTGACAAAGGAAATTTAAGCTGAGGTTTAAATGAAAAGGGGAAAAAAGCCAGCCCTGATCCTCCAAGGTCAGGGATTGAGAGCATTTTAGGCAGAAGAAATTGTGAAGACAAAGACCCCGAGGCAGGAGCTTTGCATGCTCAGGGAAGAGAGATGAGACTGGGAGGCTGGGTCGAGAGTGTGAGATATGAGAAGCGGTCCAAGTGGTAGGCAGGGCGAGGTCCTGTAGAGCTTTGCTGGCCAGGTTAAATGGTTGAGTTATATTCTTAATGTAATGGAAAAAAATCATTGCAGCGTTTTAAACAGGTTCAGTGATCACTCTGCTGTTGTGGGGAAAGAGTAGAGATACTGGTGGTTTGGATCAAGGTGCCAAGGTTGAAAACTCTGGTGTATTGGATTGGCCAAAAAATTTGTTCGGTTTTAAGTAAAAATAAAAGACACATTTTTTATTTTCACCAATAATTTTATTGAACAATTATTCACTAACCGAATGAACTTTTTGGCCAACCCAATAGATACACATTACTTGAAGAAATCTATCTATATAGAGGAAAGCATACAAATGAGGCTGTTACCTAGAGGAAGATAAAAGGAAGGCTTTACTTTTTATTTCTTGAATAGGAGATTTTGCTCCTTGCAGGGAGTTGTCTAGAAGAGAGGGAAAGCTTGGTGATGTTGGACGTCAGGAGGAGAATTAAAGGAGCAATGCCTTTGACACTGTAGGAAGGGACAAGATCAGAACACAAATAGAAGACTGGTACTTGAGAAGACCGTGAACATGAACATTTGAGAAAGCTGTTGAGGCAGGAAAAATTAGCATGTGGGGGGGTGGATTTTGTTGGGGATGATGAGGGATCCTGCCAATTGGCACCCGTTTTCCAAAAAAAATGGGCAGGGCTATTAAGTCAAAGTGAGAAATGGTGGGGCAAAGGGAATGGGAGATTTGCAGAATAATGGTAAAATGTCCAAGTCATTGGAGAATGGGGGAGCAAGCTACTAGAGAAAGAAGAGAGGAAAATTATAGGGGATGTTGAATCCACAAAAGTTGTTATAGAGCATACTTTTTAAAATTGATACATTTGTTTACTTACATCTCTCCTCCCTGCCAACCCAATAGATATAAACTCCATGAAGGCAGTTCCTGGGTCTGTTTTACTAAAAATCTGTCTCCCCACCTCTAGGCTTTATACATTGCCTGTTCTGCAGAAGAATATCTGTTGAGTGAGTTAGTGAATAATGAGTGAATGCCTATTTAGAGACATCCTCAAGTCCAAGTAAGAATTGTGAATGATTGGTTTTCTCCAGTTGTAGATGAGTGTTTTGGAGGGGAGAGGGCAGGGGATTTGCAGAGAATTGCCAGAGAGTGATGATGGTGATAGCTCTTAAACCTAGTTAGGGGAAGACGTGAAAATAAGAGGGTGGTAGGTAGGAATAAAGAGGGAGGGTGAGTGGATTAGAGTTCACAGGTGAAAGAATTGTTCATGGGGTGGGAAGCTCTTTGACAAGGATAGGAGACCGTAGTGGGAGAGGGGATGTCTGAATTTGTGATTTTGGAAGTGAAGCTATTTGTAGGGATGCCAGACTTCAAGGCATGTCCTGGGAGTGTGAATGAGATAGAACCAAGGAAAGATCATTAAGAAGAAGCTTAGAGAACTGAGAGGCCCCAGGGTGTGAGGAGGGTGGTCTGTGTAGGTAATAATGTCACTAAAAATGACAGGAGTTGGTGGGGGAGAGACTTGGCTTAGGTGCTGAAGTTCTCAATGATGGAAGAAGTCAGTAGTCAAATTGGCCCTGTCAGTGAAAAACCTGTTGTTAGCAGTTTGTAATATCTAAATTTATTCAGCTTCATCTTGCTGTATAGCCAGAGTAAAAATAATAGTCGGCTTTGATTTCCCTTCCCCAGGCCACCTCTAAGGGGTAACCTTGCTTTTGCACATGCTTGCTTCTGTGAGAAGGTTTGTGCATTTCCTTCTTGAAGCTGGCTTATGTCAGTTTTAATTCTGCCTTTGGCAATTCATTATTATATAATCTTTCCATTTGCTGTATAAAAGTTCCACCTAACTTGCTGTTTAGGTTAGTTCCTACTTGAACTTTAGTTCCTCTAGCTTTTGAGCTGGTTGGTTATTCTGACATCTTCTGGGCATAAAATTCATTTTCCCTTTAGGATTGGTGTTATAATGAAAACATATATTCTTAGCTTCATTTTTCTTTAGTTAAACTGAAATTCTTTTAAAAACAAGTAAGAGTAATATCTTAGTTCCCTTGGAAAAGCTTGTTCACACAGTTCAAGATTTGTTCATATTCTTGGTGTTGGTGAAAACCATATTGCTAGAAGGAACTTTGGAGATTATATCATCCTGTTCTGTTATTTGAAGGATTGTAAAAATGAGACTCAGGAAGGCGGAGATATATTACTACTAATTAGTTGCAGAGTCTGCCTTCTAGCTTCCAGTCCAGTGTTTTTTCCATATGCCAAATACAATCAGAACAATCTTTTTAATAGTAAATATTAGAGTAACTGTATTTGCCATTTCCAGTGTGATAGGGTTATAAAAAAAACCCTAATATCCCATAATCAAAATACCTTCTAATGCTCTTGACAATTGCTAAAGGATTAAGAGATGGATATGTAGGGGATATTTTCATTTTTAGGATGAGAAAAGTGAGATGAAATTACTTGCCTGAGCTCATGAGTTACTGGTCACATGCTGTGCATATATTCATTAAAACTTGGTGACAGTCCTGTGATGTGTGGATACCATTATTTAACCCAGCTTTATGAATGAGACAGAAAGGCAAAGAGATACAGTAGGTCTAAGTGGAACTTAGGCAGTCTGACTGGAGCCTGATCTTTTAACCACGACTTTGTGTAGTAACAGTGGCAGAGACTTGAAATTAGGTCTCGAAATTTCAAGTCCAGTGTGTTCTGTCCATACTCTGCTGCCTCTGACCATGAAAATAAATCCTGCCTGATTCAGACAGTGTGGTTATATGAATGACCAGGAGAGTGAAAGATAAACTATGGAGATAGGAAAGAGATTACAGTCTTCCAAAACTGGATGTGC
The DNA here is from genome assembly GCF_059928025.1 of Delphinapterus leucas. Lineage (NCBI taxonomy): Eukaryota > Metazoa > Chordata > Mammalia > Artiodactyla > Monodontidae > Delphinapterus > Delphinapterus leucas. The sequence goes on from NC_143137.1 coordinate 22,528,667, forward strand.
AGGAGAGTAGATTTAAGGCTGCAGGCTTTGGTAATCTGCTAGGTTGGTAGAAGAGTTACGCTGTTGAAGGATAACACTTCACCTTTTCTTAGTTATAAATGAATAAATGAACTTTTCTTATCCATCCAGCCCATTCCTCAGACTCCATATTATCAGAGAGAAAGGAAGAAACAGAAAAGAGGACCCCTTGTTGAGTTTAGATCTCCTGAACACACACAGGATCAGTTCAGAAGTTCCCATGACACAGGGCAATGAGAGTGAGCTCCTTGCTTGGTTCCTCACCCAAGAAGAGACCGGCCCAGGTCCATCTCTCCTGAGTAGGAAAGGCTCAGCTCTCGGAAGAGACTTCTGCCTGGGTGCAGGCTGCCACGGGCTGGGCCTGGCTGTCTGAGGTAAGATGAAAATCTATCTGAGGGTGCACTAATGCACAAAGCTGGCAGTATAGCTGTCACCAGTGAAGCTGGCAGCATCCCCACCCCTTTTTTATCTGGAACACCCTAACTCTGATCACCTCCTGCATGCTTGGAATGGAGATCCAAGTTATTGCCCTTAAAAAATTTATAGTGTGAGATACTTCTAGGGGAGATAGGATTTAATCTTTAATAAATATATTTTAAATAATTATATCTACTTTAAAAATAGAGAATTAATCAGTTTCATTCTGAATGGTCTACTTTATGTGGGTATTTGTCCTGAAGATAGAATATCAGAGTAATTAAATATATTTATTTACTGTTTTCTCACAGGAATTCATAAGCTTATAATTAAATCATATCAGCCACAGCTGCCTCAACCATCTGCAGTCCAGGTTCATTTTATCTCTGGGATAAAGTTTTCATTTTTGCCTTTTGTGCTTTTCACCCTATTACCTTAGGGTGGATTTACCTTGTTTCATGAGTCACCTTGTTTGACCTGATTTCTTCAAGATTATTCTGGATGAAATTTCTGGATAGATGACTGGCCCTTAGGTATTTCATTCTATCCACAAATTTGATCACTAAAAATATCCCCACTTGTAAACGGAACAAAGACGGAAGTATAATTAATTTTTGCCTCTTTCGTGTACATATTGACCCCAATATCAGTTATTCGAATGTGTACAACTTTGTATAGATCCCCTCCTGGGATTGGACACAGAAACAGTCTGAAATAAAAAACAGTTTTCAGCATGACTCGGCACAGCGTTATTTACTTTCTCTCTTTATTAGCCTATGGGTCAAGAGATTTGTTATTCTAGAGCAATTGAGTATTGGAGTGGAACAAGCAAAAGCATGGCATATTTTTCTATTTTGATAATCTGTGCTTTTGTTTTCTAAGATATGTAGTTTTTCATCAACTAAGCATGGTTTGGATTCCTCCTCCAGAATTATAAATCTCCTGATTCCCTTCTGATAAAAGACAGAGGACAGAGGTGGTAAGATTTTTAGCTAAACCTTTGTACCTGTTGTCCCCTTTTTTATAAATGCTTGAGCCATGCCAGAGAATAATTGTCCAAAAAATTTAAACAAAGGAGTTCTGAATTTTATCTGATCAAATCACTGAAATGTTATCATTAGAAAATGTCTGGTAGTGAATAAAATCTTAAATCATATGGATTAAATGTGACTTGCTGCTTCCACTTACCATGTTTCCATAAAAGCAGTTTTCAAAATATGTTCTCTTAAAATATCTTCAAAATAGTTCCTGGTCAAATGGAAACAAGTGTTGGGAAAATTCTCTTGTTGCAGACAAATTCATTAATGTGGTGATAGCATTGCCAAAAGGAAGGAAAACATGCCAGGGCAAACACACTCAGTCCTGAGAATGTTCCTTCTCTGAATTCCTAGCCTGTTCTTTCTCCTCCCCTCCTTGTGCAGAAGTTCCATTGTTGCCATCATTATCCAGAATGTAAATAGCTTTGCCAGAAATGCTGCCCACAGCTTGTCCAAGGACAAATGTAAAGGATATATATATATATATATATATATATATATATACACACACACACACACACAAATATAGATAAATCTACCCCTTTCCATTTATTTGCTTGGGTATTTTTCTAACAATAGAAAAAGCCTGGTATAGGAAGAGATGATTGTAGTGTGGAAATTGTTTTTTAGTAGAAATGGTCTGGTTGTGCTTGTTGCTCAATGGCAAGTTTATAAACTCCATTTCTGCCTACTTTGGAATAGTCAGTGGATTTTGTGTCTCTTTGTGGTATTTTAGCATGTTAGTAACTTTGTATTACATTCTCCAGAATACTTATGTACCTAAAAATGTGCCTCACAGAATTAATTTCCTTTATGGACTTAACCATTGGCCATTTCCCCTTAAGTCCTCTGTTCTCAGAGGTCTGGCCATTGTTATTAAATCCCAGATTTTAGAGCTGATGGTCCTTTTACAAACAGAATAAGAGTGGAGGTTTTGGAGATCATGTAGCCCAGCTGCTTCTCTTTGCAGGTAAAGAAGCAGACCCACAGAAGTATAGTGACCTGATCAAGGCCTGCAGTTAATAGCAGAGTTGGGACTAGAAGCCAAATCCCTATTAGTACTTTTCTCTTTCCAGTCCTATTCTGCTCTCCACCTCAGAGCTCAGATGGGGTTTTATATTTATCAGGGGCACTGGGGACTGGGCTCCAACCCATTTATTACTAAAGAATATGTTTACTAAGCCCTTTTTGGCCCTCTTTCTTATATAGTCTTGGACTCAACCAAGCCAAAATCTAGATTAAATTGAAAACAGTGTGGAAACTATATTGATTCCAAATGTAATCTCCAGACCTTGTACAAGGAGGGAGGCAGGAACCTTAATCTTTCAGAGACAGTTTTGATAAACATTTAAAGCTTTTTTCACCATAGCTTTTTCCTTGACTTACACCTTTGAGGTTCCCTGTGACATCAAATTATTGAAGCTTCATTCTTTTATTTTTTTAATTTTTTTGTTGAAGTATAGTTGATTTACAGTGTTGTGTTAATTTCTGCTCTTACAGCAAAGTGATTGAGTTATACGTATATACATTCTTTTTTCATATTCTTTTCCATTATGGTTTATCATAGGATATTGACTATAGTTCCCTGTGCTATACAGTAGGACCTTGTTGTTTATCCATCCTGTATGTAATAGCTTACATCTGCTCACCCCAACCTCCCACTCCATCCCTCCCCCAACCCCCTCGGCAGCCACCAGCTTGTTCTCTACATCCATGATTCTGTTTCTGCTTCGTAGATGGGTTCATTTGTATTGTATTCTTTCTTTCAGACTTACTTCACTTAGTATGATAATCTCTAGTTGGATTCACGTTGATGCAAGTGGCATTATTTTGTTCTTTTTTATGGCTGAGTAGTATTCTATTGTATATATGTACCACATCTTTATTCATTCATCTGTTGGTGGACATTTAGGTTGTTGCCATGTCTTGACTTGTGAATAGTGCTGCTGTGAACATAGGGGTGCATGTATCTTTTTGAATTATAGTTTTGTCTGGGTGTATGCTCAGGAGTGGGATTGCTGGATCATATGGTGATTCTCTTTTTAGTTTTCTGAAGCTTCATTCCTTCTAACCCTTTTCCATTGCTGCGATCCTACTTCTGGTATGGGGTGGGGGTGGTTTAAAAAGGATAACAGAGAAAATATCCCCACCACTAAGAACTAAGCACAGTTGATATTTGTACATATTTGTTTCCAGTTTTTTATCTATGTGCACACTTTTTAAAATACCAGGGCAAATAATATACAAGCACATATATCTTTTTAGTATGTGTGCTGCCGAAGCAAGAGCTAGCTCTTTTTTAAAGGAATATAGTTTTACAGATAAATCCATCTTTAATCACCATTCCTCATTCTGTTACCTATTCCCACCATGACCTTGGCCCTGCACCCTCACTAAAATACTCTTATAAATTTGGTATATGTTGGTCCAATACAGTTTTCTGTACTCGTTACCATAGAGAATATGTAGTGTTGCTTTGTTTTAGTTTATGTAAATGGTATCATGCTGTAACTATATCATCCTGCAACTTTTTTGTTTCCCCTCAACTTTGGCTCTATACATACTGACCTAGTTCACTACCTTGGCTGTATAGGACTCCCAGTATAAGGATGTACTACAGTCTCTCCCATCCCTTGTTGGTGGGGTTGAACTTGGTTCTTGGCTTTTATAAACACTGCTGCAACAGATATCCTCGTAGGCCTTCTTGGACACATGTATTAGTGTTTTTCTGAGGTTCGATAGAATTTTTATTCTGCTTTTTCTTCTCTTAACATTAAGGCATGAACATTTCCATTGGCTTAGTATAATCGCCTCATAAACACATACCTTGTACATCTAGACTTTGAAACATCTTGAATGAAAAATGAATGTGAAATGGTAATTGGACACAAATCTTTTTGCGTCAGAGTAATTTAAACATTGCATGGGCTCTCTTGATAGTAGTAAATAAAACATTAAGCTATTTCAACACAAAAGATTAAAAAACAAAAATTGGAAGCATGATTAGTACTTGGAGTGGCTAGAGCACGTGAGGATTGGAGTGTCTGGGATTTCATATAGTCTCATCCCCGTTTTCTAAGTCTAGAGAAGTTTCTTAGCTTTCCGGAGATGACCTCTGTCACACCTCATCCTTGAGGATCTTCCTTTGATGCCACTTGTCTGCATCTTTCCTGACATCTTCCTCTCCTCATACATGCTTCCCCTGTCACCTCTTTTTTTTTTTTTTTAAAGGGCTTCAAATGCTTGGCTTTTTTTTTTTTTTTTTTTTTTGGGCTGTGTTGGGTCTTCATTTCTGTGCGAGGGCTTTCTCTCGTTGTGGCAAGCGGGGGCCACTCTTCATCGTGGTGCGCAGGCCTCTCACTATTGCGGCCTCTCTTCTTGCGGAGCACAGGCTCCAGACGCGCAGGCTCAGTAGTTGTGGCTCACGGGCCTAGTTGCTCCGCGGCATGTGGGATCTTCCCAGGCCAGGGCTCGAACCCGTGTCCCCTGCATTAGCAGGCAGATTCTCAACCACTGCGCCACCAGGGAAGCCCCCTGTCACCTCTTTTTGCACACTGCAGTTATTTCTTTGTGTGTCTTGTCCCATTGCTCCAGTGGCCTCCTTGAAAATAGAGTACTGTCTTTATTTGGTTTTGTACCCTAACTAAGCACAGCGCCTGACACATAGACGTTGACCAAATATATTTTGAATGAATGAAAGAGAACATGTAAGGTGAGGGTAGGGTGAGGGAGGGTGGGATTGGGACGTGGTGATAGCCACTTAATAAGGAACTTCAATTTATTGAGAGGAGGGTACGGAATAAGGAAGTCTAAAAAGGAAGTAAGGGGACTTCCCTGGCGGTCCAGTGCTTAAGACTCCGTGCTTGCATCGCAGGGGGCACGGGTTCAGTCCCTAGTCAGGGAACTAAGATCCCGCATGCCGTGTGGCATGGCCAAAAAATAAATAAATTAAATTTAATTTAAAAAAGGAAGTAAGGCGATAAGGATGACAAAATGAGGGCTTTGACAGTGGATCTCTGCTTTAGAATACTGTCATTTGCTTGTATACAAACTGATTAACTCATTGGTTTTGAGTTAGAAAATAATTTCTTTTTGGAATTTAAATATCAATATATTTGTTTAAAAGTCTATACATACTTGTTTTTCTAGGAATAAATCAAAAAATTTGAATCCCTGACAGATACAGCCATCTTACAGAATTTTTTTAAACACCTTGCCTAATTTTTTGGTTGCCCCAATTTTAATCAAAACTGGGTTTCCTGGAATGAGTAGACTAAAGTTAAAGGAAATACTTTGGTCACTGTTCTTATGAAATCCTTTGCGGTTTGGAAGCAGTACTCCTTTAGCATTTCAGCAGCTTCATTCATGTTCCGCACACGGTGTAGCACAATGATACGAGTAACTGAGCTTCGGAAGGAGAAGTTCAAATGCAGAACCTCCACATTTAGTGATTGAACAATAAAACTTTGGGGAGGAAAGTCAGAGTAGCTTTCTTAACTTTTATCATGGCACTAGTTATAAACCATTTAGTACTATAAATTTTCTTGGCAAGTACCTTCATAGCTCAGAAAATAATTTCTTGTAATGATTATTTTGTATTAGAAGCTGCATTGCTCTCAAAGTTTGCTCATTTGATTAGCAGAACTCTGATGTATTTTAAGTAATTGACACAGTCAGGAGAATATAGTCTTACCAGTAACCAAAGATCTAAGATTGAAAGTAATGAGTTATCCTAATACTGAAATTGTTTCCAGTACTGAAATACTTTTAAACTAATTGTTCTCTGGATACTTTTTGCTGCTAATTAACATCTCTTTTTACAGGATTCATGAATAAAATTTTCCATCCCAACATTGATGAAGCGTAAGTAACTGTTTAAAAATGTTTAAATCTTAGCAGCAGCTGCTCTTGGTTAGAGTTCATCTCTCTGTTATTAAAAAAAACCTCAATTATCTTTTTGGATTTTAACAACAGATCGGACTGTAAGAATGGTCACTTCCATTATAGAATCCAGGACTAGGATATTCCACCTTAGTTCAGGGTCCACTATTGGACTGCTTGGTTTTTTCCACTGTCATGAATGGGTCTTTCATTTCCCTTGATATCCAGCTAACATCTGTAATATTCCATATCTCTGTTCTCTTTGTATAGACACTGTCCAGAGATCTGTCTTCAGTGTACAGATTATATTATTTTCAGCCCTTAAAGTATTTCTCAGTCCTTGAGAGTAAAGCAAACAGTTAATGAATCTTAATTATCCCTTTCTTTCCTTCTAATATTTTATTAGTGATATTTTAAAATGTGATATCAGTGCCTCCTATTTTATACTTCCAGTGCTATTTAGAATACTATTTGTCCTGCAGTTTTTCCTTGTCATGGCACTAAATTTTGATATTACACACACGCACACACGTGCATACATATGAAGTATTCTGAACTCTGAGAGGTTGTATGTATATATATACATCATGCCCCATGGTCCTTTAATGCTTTCATGTATCAGTCATCTTAACAAGGGTGTTCTCTTATGTAACTGCAGTATAGTTGTCAGATTCAGGAATTGCATATTAATGCAGTACTTTTTCATCTACTGCCATATTCTGGTAATGGACTTTTTAGCACTTTTTTTTTTCATTCATTAAAGGATCCAGTCCAGTATCATCTACTGCATTTAGTTGTCATGTTTCTTTAAACTACTTCAATCTGAAATCATTCCTCAGCTTTTTATAAAATTGACATTTTTAAGGAATAAAGACCAGTTATTTCATACTGTCCCTTAGTTTGGGTTTGTCTGATTTTTCCTTATAATTAGGTTCAGAGTATGCTCTTAAGGCCAGAAAACCAAAAAGTGAGATTGTGTCCTCCTCAGGGTATCCTTTTTGGAGGCACACAAGTTTGTCTGCCCTGATAACCAATGGTAATTCTCATCACATGGTTAAGGTGTTGTCTGGTTTCTCCATTGTATAGTTACTGGTTTTCCCTTTCAGTCTGTAAGTAGACACAAGACTTTGTGTATATTCTGCTCCTCATCATGTTTTCCCCAATTGGGATTCTTTGGTTGTTTTTTTTTTAATCTATTAAAAATATTTTTCCTGATGATTAAACTAGTTGCCAAATACATGCAGCTAACTTTCTAATTTTTTAAAAAATGCCATTCTTTCCATCTGTTTCAGGTCAGGAACTGTGTGTCTAGATGTAATTAATCAAACTTGGACAGCTCTGTATGGTGAGTTTGGCCATGGAATATTTTTTAGAGATGTTGAGACACTGCCTAAAAAAATGTTGTTTGGATTTTCTTCTCTGGTTTAAAATGTTTTGTTGGGAATGGGAAAGGATTTTGAAAGCCGGTGGGAAAGTTTAATCAGTGAAAAAAACGTTTTCTCATGAGTACAGACTTTGGTTTAGCAGTGGAAGTTTGAAATTATCTTGTAAGATTCTGAAATTAATGTACAGTGTTACACATATGCAGACACACAATTACTTACGCAGACATTTTATGTATGTGTTATTCTGAAGCACATTGTATACATGTTTATCTGTAATGCCTTTTAGTTTTGGAAAAACTCTTAGGAATGTCCCTTTGAAATGAGATGGTGTATTACGAGGTTTGGGGGATCATCATCTGTTTCAAAGGTGAAAACTTTGTTATGAAGCAAAGAATAATTTAGCCTTACCTTCAGTGCTGAAATTGACATATGATCTCTTACAGTGAATCAGCATGTAAATTGAGATCACAGAGAGAGAGAAGCCTTATCAGGCCTTATAACTTGCTTGGGGAGCTAAAAGTATTTCTAAATATATTTGAAGTTTATTAGGGATACAACAAATCAGTGTGTTCTCCCCACATGTCCAAGTTCTCAGGCTTCACAGACTCTCCCTCTTCTCGTGCACCCACCTCGTGAAGCTTCCCCTGATGCTCCAGCTGGAAGTAATCTCTGGACATGCCTAAATTTTATAGCTCTTTTTTTGTGGCCTGCTTTTACTTTCTACCTTGTGTTTGTTGTCCGTGCCTACATTTTCTGTGCTACTGGATTATTTCCTGCCCTAAGGGCTGTCAGGGTGCTGGTCTGATTTGTGTTTAAGTCCTGGCACTCCTAGCACGGTGCCTCGCACCAATGTGTTTGTAAGAATGAGTGGTACAGACAACAAACACTTGCTGAGAGGTGCAGAGCGGGAAAGATCACTTCAGGCTGGGGTTACGTAGAGACAGCCTCCCCTTGTTGGAGGGTTGTGAGACCTTTTAGCGGTCTTAAGGTACATAAGACCCCTTATTCCAGCCACCATCTGCAAGTCACCTTGTTTGTACTAGGATGGTGATAAGAATCACAGAGGTTGGTCACCAGCAGCACACAGTTAATCCTTTTTTTTTTTTTCCTCCTCCTAATTCCTTCAAGAGTTACTTCCTCTGCCTGGAGTTATCCTCCCTGATCTTTGTGTAGCTGGCACCTTCTTTTATCATCTCAAACATGCTTCCTTAGAGAAGCCTCATTTCCTGGCCACTTGATCTGAAATAACTCCCCTCTATAGCACAGCACCCTCTTTTAAAAACCTTAAAATTTACTTATTGTTTATCTTGTCCTGTCAGATTGTAAGCTCCACAAGATCAGGGACTTTGTCTCATGTGTGCGCATGCATGCATGTGTGCATGTACATATGTACAAGTGCCTAAAGCAGTAGTCCATGTACAGTGAGGGTTCACATATTTGTTGAATTAATAAGTGAATTAATCATGCCCAGTACTGTTTGACATGAGAGTTTTAGGGAAACAGCAGCTTATAAGGAGATGAGGCAACAAGAAAGGACATATACACTGAGGTTGGTTAAAGGGATTCCTTTTAAGATGGTTTTTCGGCAAAAATGTCTTGTGGCAGGTTGCCTGGAATATCTGATGTAATAATGTATTTTCTTAAACTGCATTCACATTGTAGAAATATACATAACTAAATGCTGCAAGCTGGTTCCAATGACAATAAAGTAAATTGGACTTTAGTTTAACTAATTCTTTTACTACTGACCAGAAGAGCTTTGTGGAAGAGGTTTGCTGATTGTCAAGTACCTCACATCTCAGAACAGATTTTTTTTAAATAACAGTTTTATTGAATTATAACTCACATACATAAAATACACCCATTTAAAGAGTGTAATTTGATGATAGTTTTTAGTATATTCACAGTTATTTACAACCATTCCCACATTTTTATCATAGAATATTTTTATCACCTCAAAAGGAAACCCTGTACCCTTTAGCTATCATCCCCTCATTTCCCAGCCCCATCCCCCAGCCCTAGGCAATAACCAACCTTCTTGTTGTTTGTATAGATTTGCCTATTCTGGACATTTCTTGTAAATGGAATTATACGATATGTGGTGTTTTGTAACTAACTTTTTTACTTCATATAATGTTTTCAAGATTCATCTATGTTGTAGCATGTATCAGTACTTCATTCCTTTTTATGGCCAAATAATACTCTAGTCTACAGATATCATTTTTATTTGTCAGATGATAGACATTTGGGTTGTTTACACCTTTTAGCTATTATGAGTAATGCCTCTATAAATATTTGTGCACAGGTTTCTCTGTGGACATATGTTTTCATTTCTCTTGGGTATGTACCTGGGGGTAGAATTGCTTGGAGATATGGTGACTTTGTTTAACCATTTGAGGAACTGTTTTCCCAGGTGGTACCATGTTAACATTCCTGCCAGCAGGTGTATGAGGTTCAGAATAGACTTTCAAGCAACAGGCCAACATGACTAAGGTTTCATCACATCTATAAAATGTTAGAATATGTTCTCGTATTACCTTGCAGAGCATTTAGTAAGTAACAAGAATTAAGCCACATTGATGAAAGTGAATTTTGATTTCTGTATTACATGTGTACAAGTTACCATTAAGTGTTCCATAATACAAGAACATGAACACACTAACAGGTAAGTGTAGGAAAGCAGGAAGAAAATATTTTTATAGTATAGTCAAAATTATACTCAGCATGGGAAAACTGTTTTGACGTTTTTCTCAAGTCCAAACTATTCCTCAAGAAAATTCAACATTTCTTTCATGGAAAGATTTAGGAGCAGGTAAATACAATCTATATGAAAGTACTGGTAGAAAGGGTTGGTTTAGATGACCTTGAAGTTTCTTTTAGACTTATCTGATCTTGAGATCTAAACTGAATTTTTATTACAAGCTGCTAAACCCTCCGGCATTGAAGGTTAGTTTCGTCATTGGTGAATTTTGAATCACTCAATTTCCTGCTGTGATTCTTGAATTTTAGTTCAAAGGACAAAAACAAATCTAACTTAATACAAAACAACTAATAGGAGAAAGTTGGCAAGTTAACACAGATACTCAACTGAAAAGCAAAAGGCTTAGCTTGGTAACCAAAACTTGTTTCAACTCTACTATATAATATGGTAAGGAGCAGGGAGTTACTTGTGAAATTTCCTGCAGTTAACTTTGCCCCAGGGCATGCATGTACTGTGCAATAGATATACATATTTTTATTATAACAGCAATTCCCAGATGAAATTCAGATTTATACTCATCATAACCTGATAATAAACAATGTTTATGTTTATTCTTCCACCACCCCTCACCAACTCCACAAAAGAAAATTGATTTCTGGCAGCCTTGACTCCTTGCCTCTGTTCTCCTCCTGTTTTCCTTTGCCAAGTGTACATGCAGTTTGTTCATTCAGAAGCTCAAAATTGGTATAATTGTAGTTTAATCACCCAGTAATTTAAAATTTTATATTTAATCTTGAAAGAGAGCATATTATAGTGGTTAATTTTGTAAAGAAGCTTGTCATCAATATGAAGCTATCTATTGAGTTTGAAGTTACTATTGTTACTCTTTGTGACATTAAAAGGAAAGTAGCAGATGCCATCACAAAATTGATTCATTTTGACTTCCTGTATGATGGCATCTTTTTTTTTTTTTACATCCCTTCGTGCTCTTCCAGACAGGAATGATAAAAGCTCTGGAAAACTTAAAATTCAGCCAAGGGGATCTGGATTTCAATTTCAAAAACAACTGTAATTTTAAAGACTGATGAAAGGAAAGTTCATTAAGCCATAGGTAGCTTGTTTTCTGTTTTCCTTTTTACTCAAATATATTTTATCCATAGTTGTGTTTTCACCCCACACTCCTGGAAGCTCAGGTACCTTCACTGCAGTACAGCTTCAGTTCCCCTCCCGCCATTCTGAGCCATGCATACTTGATCCTCGTAAATTGTGTTTCTCTCTCCGACTTTCGTTTTACTCATTTCTCGACTGACTTGGTAAATTACTTATTTGTGGATTAAGTTGTGGACAAAGTAATGTAGAAGACAATTTTCATATAAAATTGGGCAGTTTATAATTTTATTCTCACCTTTAAGGTTGCTAGCCAATGGACTGGATAGTCCTCTTACTTTGCTGGTGAGAAAAATCAACATTTGGGAAATTATTTCCCCTAGAGTCATTTGGGGGGGGCGGTCAATAACAGACAAATGAGTTTGACTACAACAAAAGGAATGCTTCAGGAACTTTGGGATTAGAATTAGGAGAAACAGTGCTTCTTTTGCTAGGCATTTAGAAAAATTTTAAATCATAAATTTACTTAATAGTACTATGCTGTAACCTAATGATTTTAAGCGGCTAAATGAATTTAAGCCTTTTCATGTTGGAAATACATTGTTATTACATACCTCTTTTCAGTCAGGTAGCCTGTGAGTCTTTCCAAACAATTCAGATTTTGGCTGAGGGTAACTTTATCTTAAAATAATGCTTTATGCTGCATGAGTGTTTGCTAGCTATGTTTCTAGACATTTTAGTATAGTTGCAGAGATAAGAGATACATTTATCTATCTGCATGGATGATTGAGTGGCCAGCAACCACTGTTTCAACAGGCTTGAGAACTCAGTATTGATCCATCCATGTTGGAATCACAAACATCATCCTGCTTTTGGAACAGCTGGATGTCATTATGAGTCTCCTAGACAGACCCAGGTAGAGTAGTTTCTTTCTAGTACTATGGAGAAAGGTCAGCTGTAGTAGATAAAGAAGAAATATGCTGAGTTTTGGATTTGATGGTTTCCACAATGCTAGCTCCATGATCCACCTCCTTTGTCTGCTTGTAAATATTTAGATTTGGTGTTGGCATGTGCCCCAAGAGTTTAATTAGCTATACATAGAAAAATGGGGCTTTCTTGGGTTGAACAACCTAGCAGAAATTCATTAAAAACACCACGTTCACATTCACTGACAGTCAGCATTAGAACCATGGAGTGGTCCAGGCTTTGTGGATCGTGGGATATGAGCCAGGCTATGGTCCTGAAAGACAGCCACAGCCATGTTTTTCTTTCTTTGGGGCTGTAGCTTCAGGGCTCCATTGTGATTTTATGGATTTGTTTTCTCTTCATTTGCTTGTGATCACTGTGTCTAGGTAAAGTCTTTCCCCATGCATGGTCATTTATCTTATAATTGCATGAAGTTATCTTGTTCTTTTCTGACATTAAAGACAAGCTAAATTATTGTCTAGTAATTTAAAACTTTAATAATGAGTTTTAGTATGACTGTAAGAATACCCAACTAGCTAATTATACATTAACTGCCCTCATTTCTAGAAGGGTAATAAGAAATCCTACTACCGTGTTTTAGCTTGCAGTCTTTTAAGGTAAGCAGGGTCATACCAGGTTTAAACCAGGATGAATTGACCTGTCAGGAACACCTAAGTAAGGTGGGAAGTGTTTTGAGATCGACATGGCAACAAGGGGAATGTTTTTTGGTGAACAAAAGTCTGTTTTCTTCATTCTGATCTATGTAGTAGCACTCATTTCCTTCTGCAGAGCTCTACGGTTTAAATACATTGTGGAGAGGGAGTTGCAGTTAGGCAATGGATGGAAGATGATTTTCTAAGACAGTGGAATGCTTTAAAACGTTCCATGTTATAAAACTACACACCTCTGGTTGGTGACCTGGTGATCTGGCACTTAGCAGGATATATGTGGTATTCCACCAAGTTTTAATTAGTACCCTATGTCTTTGACATTGCTCTTTCCCACATATAACAGGAATACCTGTTTTTAGCTTGGAATACTTAAAAAAGTGTAATGGTAGTGTAGTGAGATTAAGTATATCTCTCAGGAATATTGCAAAAATTCTTCAAGTGTTTGCTGATTCTTATTAATTCCTGCTGATTGCTCTCTCTCTTTTTTAAGAGGTGTGAGGAGAGAAGAGTTTTGTTTTTTGCATGCATGACCCTCTTCATGAGACTTTATTCTATCTTTAAAAGATCCGCATGGACTAACATGAGATCACGTGTACATCTAATGAGTTTCACACCCTTTGTATATTTTATCCACACAGAAGACCCTCTCAGTTAAGTGATTGGACACATTCTTGAATATATCATCTGGGATACTGGTTTGCTGTATGTATTATTCCATTAAAGCATGTTAGCATTCAGTGGCCAGCTGGTTCTGTGTCACAGCACCACACAAGTCTTTGTGGTGGTCTGCTTCAGCTTGCCTCATGTGTGCCCTCAAACAGCTAGTAAGAGAATATTTAATCTCAAGGCCATTTCTTTTTTCAAATCTACCTGCCTATCTGAAGGCATTCCTCCTAATTGGCTTTATTGAGGTTTTCCTCTAGGGGATGTCTGTCACCTTTTAGGGCCCACTGCTTACTCAGTCTTTCATACATAACAACTGCTTGACTATATGCAATGCTGATCCTCCAGCTGAAGAGAGGTATAGGTTTCTGGCTCCTCCTCCTTTTAGGGGGTAGAATTTCACTGTTTTTAGTATTCACAGACTACAAGCAGAAGAAAATTAAAGTAAAAGACTCAAATTCATCATTAATAGTGCAACTTCTTAAGAGCTGACAAGAGTAGAAAAGTAAAGATCTATTAATTAACCCCAAATTCTTAGATAACCTGAAGAAATCTGGAAATTTTATTTGTCCTCTTTCAGTCTTGTAAACTTTGACCACATATATGTCAGTGTGTTTTCATACATATAGTTAGATACCACCCCCCCAAAAAAAAGGACAAAAACAAAACCTTGAGCAAATGAAATGGAATTTTATGATTGTTTTTATTTTGAACATGTAACTATAAATTCATGGCTTGCTTAGCAATATGATGAATTAATTACAGTTCCTTATAAGATGAGCAAAGTCAATCAATGGGATTTTGAAAGGTCAGCTGATGATTTTCTCTAGCAAATCAAGGATAGCATGGGTTTGTTTGGTTTTTTAAAATTATTGTATTTTTGGCTGAGTTGAGTCTTGGTTGCTGCGCGCGGGCTCTCTCTAGTTGCGGTGAGCAGGGGCTACTCTTTGTTGCGGTGCGCGGGCTTCTCATTGCGGTGGCTTCTCTTGTTATGGAGCACGGGCTCTAGGCGCGCAGGCTTCAGTAGTTGCGTCATGTGGGCTCAGTAGTTGTGGTTCACGGGCTCTAGAGCACAGGCTCAGTAGTTGTGGCGCACAAGCTGAGTTGCTCCGCGGCATGTGGGATCTTCCTGGACCAGGGATCGAACCTGTGTCCCCTGCATTGGCAGGCGGATTCTCAACCACTGTGCCACCAGGGAAGCCCCGGATAACATGGTTTTAATTCCCAGGTGATCTCAACTTATTTAGCCATCAGCTTCAACTATAATGGCCGAAAGCCATGGAAAGAGGAGGTCGCAGTCATTGGTTCTGGTTCACTAGAATCTACTTCTTGTGGGTTTTTACCCAGCTTTTTACCTCTCTGATTGTGAGCAGGACTTTTCCTTTCTTCCTCTCCTTTTAGCCCTGCTCCCTATTGAATTACAAAACAGTTAAATACCTTAAGGAGTCGTGGCTAACTCAGTGATTCTGAGCTTTGGAAGCCAGGAGTCCTCCAGGAGGGAGAAGGTCAGTAAAATGTAAGTTTGTTTGGATAGCATGCTTCTGGAGTACGAAGTTTTGTAGGAAAAGAAAAGGAACTTGCTCTTGATGGGAAATGACCTGAGTGTTTTAAGGAAGTGTTCTCTGCTTCCAAAGGTAAGAGTTTGGAGGCTGGAAGGCCATCCAGAGATGGTTGTCCTAATCCAGGTCTAGAAAGATGCATTGGGCTTGATGTAGTTACATGCCAGTGGAAACAGAAGAGGAGCTAGAGGCATTTCACTAGGATTAATAGTCTGGGAAATCGACTGAGTACATGGAATAAAGGAGGAAGGCCTAACCAAGGTCCTTCCGGAGGTTTGGAGCCGTCGATCTAGGTTTTAGGAGAAAGGAATAGGTTTTCAGGGAAATAATTTTAGGCATGTTTAAGACCAGAAATGTAAAGGACCAATTAGAAGGATTTGCTAATTATCAGTATAGACTTATTTCTTTAAAATTGTGAGATGATGAGCTTCCTGGAGTAAGAGTATAAAATACACTCTTTGTATTAATACAAAGACCACAGAATTCACATTGCTGAGCAAGTGGCTGATGTCTTTCCAAACAAGTTTTTCTGTATGTTTTTTGTTTGTTTGGCTTTAAAAAGAAGGAACCCAGGGCCTCGGACATCTGGGGAACAAGGAGTAGGGTGAGAAAAGGGGGAAGGATAGGTGGCATTGGAGAAGGGAGGAGGGCTATGATGGCTGGTGGTACCTGGCCGTGACTGTGCTGTACCATGGTGGTGTTTTCTGAGTCACAGCATTTGGGGTGTTAAATCTGAAAAACAAACAAAGATTATGCAAGTTCAAGTCTCTGAGAGGACTGCCGGCTTGGTAATTGTGGTTCCTGATGGGGCTGACCAAGTCAAGCTTTGGCATCCACAGGGTTTTAACCTGAAGATAGCAGTATGCTTTACAAAGGTTTCCATTTTAATGTTCAAAGGAAATAGAGGAAGAAGAAATAACTTATGGTCACTGGTTCATAAACAACCAAGAATAAAACATGAGATATGTGATTCATCCCCTCCTGAGTGTCTTCTCTTTTAAGCCATGTACCCATCTTTTTGTGAGTCACCTGGAGTAGGGTGGCTTTACTTTAGGAATTGGTGCGGGGCGTCCTTGATGGCGCAGTGGTTGAGAATCCGCCTGCCAATGCAGGGGACACGGGTTCGATCCCTGGTCCGGGAAGATCCCACATGCCACGGAGCAACTAAGCCCGTGCGCCACAACTACTGAGCCTGCGTTCTAGAGCCCGCAAGCCACAACTACTGAGCCCGAGTGCCACAACTACTGAAGCCCACGTACCTAGAGCCCATGCTCCACAATGAGAGAAGCCACTGCAGTGAGAAGCCCGCGCGCTGCAATGAAGAGTAGCCCCCCGCTTGCCACAACTAGAGAAAGCCCGCGCACAGCAACGAAGACCCGACACAGCCAAAAAAAAAAAAAAAAAAAAGAATTGGTGCATTTTTGTGTGGGTGACTCATTTTAATTATTAATAAGTATTCCTTGAGGGATACAGGTAGCTGAAATTTCTTCTGAGAAGATGGCATATTTGTATTAATATTTTAGTCCTTTGATGTAGTTTGAAGCCTATTTTATAGTCATTTTTAGAAATGTGTATTTCTTCTTGTAAGGAGCTGCAGTATTCTCTTTTTGCAGATGAAGAAATTGAGATGCAGAGAGGAAGAGACCTGCTTTCCTACCTATAGTTTGGAATACCTCCACCTGGAGGGAATGATGGTGACAGCAGTGTGCAGAAAAAGGACAATGAAAGGGTCAGGGAGGGCTACTAAATTAGAGCCTCTTCAGCAGCTTAGCTGCCAAGACCTAAACATTTTCTTGAGCTAGAGAACCCACAAGCACATAGCTCTTCCCATTTGGTCTCTGGGGTTAGGAGTGTGTAGAGTAGGTAGTGCATTTCTGCACACGTATCACAAACATGCAGATGCTAACCAATCCTAAATCAGAATCCCTGGGGTAGGTATGCATATTTTGAAAAAACCCTGTGGGTAATTTTAATGGACAAACAACCAGGACCTAGACTTGCCCAAGAACCATTGCTGTAGACTGAGTGGGGTAAATGCTGCTTTTGATGAGAGATAAGTATAATTTGAGTGTTTTTAAAAATTAAATATGGATATAAATCATTAGTTTATGTGCCTAAGCTGAACTATGAGTGTTGTAATATTGTTAACATTAATACTGTAAGATCAGGTTGAAGAATCAGTCCTAATGGACTGCATTTTGGTTAAGTGCTGATTTAGTCCAAGGCAAAAGTAAGAGCTGTTTGCTCATGGTAAACCATACTTATCAGAGTTCTTGGGACTTTCTTTAAAAATTAAGGTATCCGGGGCTTCCCTGGTGGTGCAGTGGTTGAGAGTCCGCCTGCCAATGCAGGGGACACGGGTTCGTGCCCCGGTCCAGGAAGATCCCACATGCCGCGGAGCGGCTGGGCCCGTGAGCCATGGCCGCTGAGCCTGCGCGTCCGGAGCCTGTGCTCCGCAACGGGACAGGCCACAACAGTGAGAGGCCCGCGTACCGCAAAAAAAAAAAAATTAAGGTATCCAGTAATGGGGGCACCTGACTGTAATCTCTAGATTGTGCGATCCGTGTCTGGTTCTCTCCCTTCCAAAAAGTGGAAGGTCAGTGTTTTTTAAAAGACTTTGGAACTGATAGATGTTTTATATTATTAACAATTCTAGGGGGAAAAAATTTTATTATGATGGATTTTTCCAAAGATGAGTATCTTTATTTCATTCTTGGTTTATGGTTTATGTCTCTTCTGCTAGAATATTTATCTTGAAAGAAGATTTTGTGCACATCTGCATGTTTGAGAGATATTTCTTTGGGGAGGAACCTCTCAATGGTAGTCATTCTGTTAGCCACTTTCAGGAATACTTTACTGCTTTAAAATGGCCATGGCAACAACATCCTGGCCTTCAAAAGCTGCCATCTTTACCCAAAACTGGGCTGCGTACTTTTCCTTTCCTGCTCTTCTGTTTTAGAGGTGTGACTCAGCACATCTGTAAAATGGATCAAAAGTATGTTGATGTCGGAAGACAGTAGACACAGGAAGGAGAAACCAATAATTGAGGGTTTTTTGTTTTTTTTTTAATTGAGGGTTCTTTTATTTGTTTGGAACAAATACATAGGCAAAGCCACTTATTGGTAGCTTGAAAAACTTAAAAGTAATGGTGAGGGGTATAAAATCTTTTCCTGGAACACATGAAACACCTAGTCATGAGACATGTTGTCTGCAATATTTCTCAAGTCCTGAAGTGCTTCTGAACTTAAAACCTGCACTTTATTTTTTTTTTTCAAGTTTTTTGTTTGATAGGAACATTCAGCTGTTAATCTTTTGGGGGCAGCACCAATAATGCTGATGTGGCAGGAGAGGCCCCCAGTTTACTCCTGAACATTCTCTGCTTAGAGACCATCCTGTTGGCCTTGAACATGTGAGAAAGAAAAACTTTGGGGAGGAGGGTGGCCATTTCTGAGGGTATACAGTTTGATGCAGAGATGTGGGGAGCTTTTGCCATCATGGTTGAGACAGTGTTCCTTTTATCCACTAACAGAAGCAGTGTAGTGCATAAGCCCAGGTTTGAAACCCAGCCCCTTGGACAAGTTACCTAACCTCTCTGTGCCTCATTTTCCCCATATGCAAAATGGAGATAGTAATGGTACCTACCTCATTGGCTGTAGTGAAATTAAGAGTGTATATAGGGGCTTCCCTGGTGGCGCAGTGGTTGGGAGTCCGCCTGCCGATGCAGTGGGCGCGGGTTTGTGCCCCGGTCCAGGAGGATCCCATGTGCTGCAGAGCGGCTGGGCCCGTGAGCCATGGCCGCTGGGCCTGCGCGTCTGGAGCCTGTGCTCCGCAACGGGAGAGGCCCGCGTACCGGAAAAAAAATAAAATAAAAAGAGTGTGTATGTAAAGTGTTTACAGGGTCTGGCTTGTAGTAAGGGCTGTGTAAGTGTAAACTCTTGCTGCCATTACTATTACTATTATTAGTGTTACTGTAACTCTGCTTTGGGATCATGTTCAGTTTGTAAAACTTGGGGTTCACACCCCTTGTTTTTTCTTCTTAATTTGCTTACCTTTTAGCATTTTCTACCATTGCCTTGATAACCCACCCACTTAAGGATAAAGAGGAAAAGTTTTTTCAGACTTTCCATGTTTTATTAAATGTTTCAAACATATGCAAAAGTAGAAAGGACACATTTATATGCAAATGCTATTTTTAAAGACAAAAAACGTAAAGTGTCATTTGAAGTGTGAAAATACAAGCCTTTTGCTTTGACATAACTTTTTTTTAATTTTTATTTACTTTTAATTTTTTATTATTTTCCTTTTTTTTTTTTTTTTTTTTGACTATGTCAGGTCTTAGCTGGGGCACACACAGGATCTTCATTGAGACCTGTGAGATCCTTCATTACAGTGCGTGGTCTCTTCGTTGTGGCACTTGAGCTTCTCTCTAGTTGTGGCCTGCGGGTTTTCTCTCTCTAGTTATGGCATGTGGGCTCCAGAGCACATGGGCTCTGTAGTTTGCAGCACACGGGCTCTCTCGTTGAGGCATTCAAGCTCGATAGTTGCAATGCACGGGCTTAGTTGCCCCACGGGATGTGGGATCTTAGTTCCCTGACCAGGGATTGAACCTGTGTTCCCTGCATTGGAAGGCAGATTCTTTACCACTGGAGCACCAGGGAAGTCCAACATAACTTTTAAAATATTCTTATGCATAACTTTTAAAATATTTTTATGCATCATACTGTGTACCTCATTGTAATTCTAGAGAACATAATATTTTACAGACTTTCTCTATTCAGCATTAGAACATAAGCATTTTTCTCTGTCCCTTAGCCTTTACAAATAGTTTCAATGATTTTGTACCATGAATAGTTATTGGTTTGTTAAACATGTTGCTTCCTTTAAAATATATATATGTAAAACAGCAGTGAAAATCCTGCTACAGATGGTTGGGGTTATGTTGGAAGATCATTTTTGTTTTGCTTTTTTGATTAAGGATCTCTGCATTTGTTTCCTGGTACGTGGGAATTTTACTTTAATGTGGTTCTTTGGAAAGTTGGCCTTATCAGTAATACCAAGTCCCTAACTTGGGGTTGAAGGTAAACCTGCTCTGTGTTAGTCTCTGGTGCATGAGGATAGGACTGTGCTGGCTGTCATGAAGTACAGCCAGCACAGTCCATATATCACTCTGTAGACCTGAGTGGTCCAATATGGGATCTACTAGCCACATGTAGTTATTTAAATTTAAATTAATTAGAATTAAAGATGAAAGATTTAGTCCTCACAGTCAAACCAGCTATATTTCACGTGCTCAGTCGCCACATGGCTACCATATTGGTAGCAGATACAGATCATTATCATCATTGCAGAAAGTTCTATTGAATAGTGCAGCTCTAGGTTTTTTTTGACTGCTCAGTTTTTTTACCTTATAGTGACAAGGATGATCTGCTTCTCATAGGATTTTCTAGAGCAGAGGTCAGCAAACGTTGGCTGCCTGATTTTGTATATAGTTTTATTGGAACACAGCCACACCCATCTGTTTATCTATTATCTATGGCTGCTTCTGTGCTAGTGGCAGGGCTGAATGTTGAGTAGCTGTGACAGACCAAATGTGGCCCACCAAGCCTAAACTAGTATTTACTCTGGCCCTTTACGAAAAAGTTTGCTGACCCCTTTTATCTAGACCAGGTTTTCTCAACCTCAGCACTATTGACATTTTGGTCCCAGATAATTATTTGTTGTGAAGGGCTATCCTGTGCATTGTATTGTAGGATGTTTAGCAGCATCCCTGGCCTCTGTCCAGTAGATGCTAGTGGCACCCCTGCACCTTCCCCCACCCGGTTGTGACAACCAGAAATTTCTCTACACATTGCCAAGTGGCCGCTGGGAAGCAACATCACCCCTGGCTGAGAATCATTAATCTAAAGTGACATGGCTTGACAAAACATTCACTTACAATACTGCATGAGAGCGCTCACTCTAAAACAAAATCCATTAAAAAGCAGAATAAATTGAAGAGTAGTTTCTATGCTACTATACTTTAGCATTCCCTCTTGAAACAGAAATGTTTTTTATAAAACGTGATGAGTAACTAGAGTGGGCAGAGAGATGGAAGCGCTAAGGTTCCACAGTTCACTGTCTGCTAACTGAGCAGCAAATAGAATGGAAGTTAGAGCATCTCTGAAGTTATGTGGATGTGTGGTTTATTTTACAGGTTTTCAAGCCCTACTTCCTTTATAAAACACTAGGTAACTGCAGGGTTTTTGTTGTTTTTGCTGTGTATGTAGATGTACACCCAACACCTTGTGCTGAATCTAGTAAGAAGGGAGTTGTTAATGTTTATTAAAATGATTATTAATAAAAGCAGTAAATTGGTACTTATCTGTCTTATGATTGTTTATGATTTTAAGTGGTTCATATAGGTTCCTACCCTCATTACCTAGAATAATTGAAAAACTGGTTATATTTACCTCCATTAGAAGTTAGGAGAATTGAATTAAATGTCAAGGCTTATATAATTGTATTCAGTTCTTTTAAGATCTGGTGCTTGAATACTTTCAGAGTGGGGATTTTCAAAGCTGTAGAAAATGGCGATGTTAAGAAATTAACTGCTTGCTTTGTAAGAATGTAGAGTGCTGTACAGTATTGGGGTACAAGTTTTAATAAACCATGTAGTATTTCTAAAATCTCAGTTTACAGAGTGGAGTGAATTCGAATTGGGACAGTTGCCTTTCAAAGAGAATACCAAGTGTACCTGGTTCTTCAAATTAAAATTAAATTTAAAAATTGGTATTGAAAGGAATATATAAGTCACATGTGATGGACCACTGTTTTATGAAAAAATATCAGTGTAGTTAAATACGTTGACTACTGAATTCAAGTGAATTTTAGGTGAACTTGCTTGTTCCGTGCATGATATATTTCTTGCTTGTTTTTCAGATCTTACCAATATATTTGAGTCCTTCCTGCCCCAGTTGTTGGCCTATCCCAACCCCATAGATCCTCTCAACGGTGACGCTGCAGCTATGTACCTCCATCGACCAGAAGAATACAAGCAGAAAATTAAAGGTAAGGCAAATAGCTTAGCCTGGAGACAGAAGAACTTAAGTCTGTTAGGTTTTGATCATTAAAAGCCCTTCTTAGTTACTCGTAATTTTTCTCAGGCCTAAAAAGAGACAGTTGTGGGCCGGAGCAGAGCTCACTAGCCTCTGTAGGTTCAAGGGTCAGAGACACCTTTAGAAAGCTGGAGGTTTCAGCAAGAAAGAAGAGAGAGAAAGCAAAAAAGGAAAGATGAGGAAATGGGTGACTTATTAGTTGGGTGGTAAGTAGACATAACCCTGCCAGAAATCCCTGTGACCCCCTATATGAAAGAACCTTTGCTTTCATTTGCTTCCTCTTGTCTTAGAAAATTAGAAAATTGGACTGGAGAGTAAAGTATTAATTGAAAGGCATAGTCTCATATTGGTTTATAAATGGAATCATCCTGGCCCTTCAGGACAGCAGTTAACTTTGGGAGTTGGGAAATAATTACCAAATTCATCTTTAGACTTTGTTTTATTATATCATTTTACCTGTTGAATAAAAATTACCCAACTGGCTTCTTTTCTTGGTCCTATACTGATTTGCTTACATTTTGGGAAGTTTACATCTAAGGCACATTTCTACTGCAGATACCTGGCCCCAGTGCCCTGGTGCTACGGATTTTTCTATTAAAACTTAAAATGTGCTATTAAAGTTTAGAAATGTGCAAATGGTTAGTAGCACTAGTTAGCTCATCCTTTAAGATTTAGGATTCTGTTTTTCCCATTCTCAGTTTACAGGCTAATGGGACACGAATTTCATTAAAATGAAAATGTGGTTGTGAAAGAACAGCTAAAGCTACACACAAGGTTACCAGCATTCACCACGTTGTCCTTTTACCTCTGTGTATGTTTGAGAACTTTCATAGTGAAAGTCTAGATACATAAAGTTCCACCAGAAAGGAGAGGAGTTCAAAGTCCATGAAAATAGGCCTACTCTTCTTAACAAATGGCAGGCATTGGTATTTACCCAATTTTTAGCTTGACTCGTTCATCTGCACAGCAGCTCAGAACATGAGCTTCTGCAAAGTGTATAGCCCCTCTGAGTACATTTGCAGGAGATGGCAGTAGAAATAATTTATGAGAGGCCAGAATGCATAGGTCTTCACTCTTAAATATGAAAGTATGAGACAGGATGGGAGCATCTGGGCCTATTTGTTGAACAGTAGTTTTTCCTTTTCTTCACCTTCTCATTCTTCCCTGGTCTCTTAGGGTATTGTTTGGTACTTTTTGTTGAGATAAAGTAAAAATAAATCTACTCTAATTAACTTACTTAGGTCTCAGGTGCTTTGCAAATTAATATCTAATTTATGTAACCAGACATAGCCAAAGAAACATAATTCAAGAAAGCATGTATTTCATTTTTAACCAGATAAAATTCTGTTATGAGACTGTCTTACTCTGACATAAGAATCACTTAACAGTGTCTGCAACCCACAGATATCTCTGTGCAGAGCATATTTCTATAGCTCTTGTATTCATTATGCCTCTATTTAACACTATTCCTGTTTTAGTACATATCTGTTATAGTCCCCATTACAAAAGGAACCTAACCTACGTTTTTATCTTTGAACAGCAAGCTCTAGCTTAGGGGGCTCTAGATTTCTGAAACATTAGTGTTGGCTATCACTTCCTTAGTAATCTGAGAAGATCATGACTATCAGACCTGAGCTCACCCCAGCTTCCTACCTTTATATATATCTGCCCCCCCCCGCCCCCGCCAATCTTTTCTTTGTTTCTTCCTACAGGAAATAAGAGATCTTATTTCTCGGACCCAGTCCCCCCACCAACATGATCTTGTTCTCCATTTATCCTTCCTCCTAGCACTGTTGGTCTTCCTTCTCCTCCTGGTTACCCACCACCCCCATACTCAAAGGTATCCCCATGTCAGAAGCCTTTATCTGTTTCTGTGGACTCCTTTAGGAGTCCTGCTGTTTGTTTCTCCTCCTCTCTCCTCTTTTTTTTCTGTGGCTGCATTGGGTTTTCACTGCTGTATGCAGGCTTTCTCTAGTTGCGGCGAGCAGGGGCTTCTCCTGTTGCGGAGCACGGGTTCTAGGCGTGCGGGCTCAGTAGTTGTGGCTCACAGGCTCTAGAGCGCAGGCTCAGTAGTTGTGGCGCAGGGGCTTAGTTGCTCCGCAGCATGTGGGATCTTCCCGGACCAGGGCTCGAACCTGTGTCCCCTGCATCGGCAGGAGGATTCTTAACGACTGTACCACCAGGAAAGTCCTCCTCTCTTCTTAATCATTTGGATTTTTCTCATGACCCATTTTCCTCTCTGCAGCTTTGGTATTTTACCCCTTACCTTTCTGAAAACTTTTCTCATTCCATTCCTAAACGTGATCATTCTCATAAGATTTGGGTCCTTCGGCCCCTCTTTCCCTCCCCCACCCGTTAGGGAGCTAATTCACCCCTTACCGCTTTAGATAATCCCCTCCAGGTAGTCAGTTTCCACGCCTGACATCTGAGGTCAGTGTATGTAACCTTTCTTACCGTGATCATGATTCATATTTAGTTGGTGCTATTTTATCTTGTAAATTATTGGACTGTCTGGGCTTCCCTGGTGGCGCAGTGGTTGAGAGTCCGCCTGCCGATGCAGGGCACACGGGTTCGTGCCCTGGTCCGGGGAGATCCCACATGCCACGGAGCGGCTGGGCCCGTGAGCCATGGCCGCTGAGCCTGAGTGTCCGGAGCCTGTGCTCCGCAACGGGAGAGGCCACAACAGTGAGAGGCCCGCGTACCGCAAAAAAAAAAAAAAAAAGAAAAAGAAAATATTGGACCGTCTGTAGGATGGGGCACCGTTGGAGCTGTCTAAAGATATGTCACTTCTCAAAAACCTTCCCTGAGTGGCATCTTAGCCTGCCATTCAGGGCTCTCTGTTACTGTGTGTGATCTACATCTTTGCCTTTACTCCTCTAAATGTATCAATATGTAACACACAAATTGGATGAATTTCAGATACCCAACTGTATCTGCTTCCTTAGTTCTTCAGGGAGAGTTTTCAACCATACAGAAAAACAGAGTGACTTAACTACATACCCACTATCCAACTGTAGCAAAACCTGTACATTTTGCCTTACTTGCTTCAGATTTTTTAAAAGAAAGACAACAAATGTAGTTCTCTCCTAATGTGTTTTAATATCCCAGCCACTTCCTTCTCCCCTGTGCTTTGGCGAGGCTGTCTATGCCTTTCCCCTGGAGTGGTGTCTCCTATGCTGCAGCTGCCAGAGCTGCTTCAAGGGTCAGTGCAGACACTGCCTTCCTGGCTCTCAGGGGCCACAGTCCCTTCCTCCTGCTTCCCATTGATGGCACTTAACCCCCTAACTGCCTTTATCTTTGTCTGTGTTTCCTGCTCATTAGTGACCTTGCTCTTCATTTTTCTATCTCCTGAAAGGCCTTGTCCCAGTAAGCACTTAATACACATTGGTCTCCTTGAATATACTGAAGAAGGCTGATAGTATCAATTTACAGTGTCCAAGAGCAGTGCCAAAGTGCAGCAACTTCTTTCTACAAAGGAAGAAAAAGTAGCCAACCCAATAGAGAATAAAAATACAATTTCTGAGACTTTAGTAAACATTTCTCTCACTCTCAAAAAAATGAAGGCAAGTTCCTACCTAGCCAGGGGCTTTTGAAATCTCATTATCTCAGCATAAAATTTTGCTCCAATCAATCTGCAGGGGTGTAAGTCAGAAGCCTGCAAACTTTTTCTGTAAAGGCCCAGATTTGGCCACATATGGTCTCTGTCACATACTCATTCTTTCTTTCTTTCTTCCTTTTTAACAGCCCTTTGAAAATATAGAAAATAATCTTAGCTGGCCCTGCACTGCATCATTCAGACTTGGCCCATATACCTTCTCTTCTAGTCCCTGCAACTCCATAGGAGGAAAAACAAAGCATTCGGACGTGAGGATGTGTTTTTCTGGATAGGATTCTGACCTGTCGTTTCATATTGTGTGTAGGCTACTTACTTGAAAAACCATCTGCACCTAGAGTTTTAGGAAAACGTTTAATTGTGTATTCAGCAATTCTTAGCATTTTTTTCAGCTAGCAGATACAGCCTAGGCTATAGCATCATAAACCTTCAGGTAAATAAATTAATGGGTGGTACAGTCACTCAGGCTAGCTGGGTCCCCAGGTAGCAGCTCATTCCTGAGCAGATTGAGAGACTGTCTTCACCAGCTGCTTCAAAAACCTGACAGGCAGGATCTGTTCAGACTAAAATCTATTTCTAAAATAATAGATTTGGGCTGACTGTAATTATATAACTGCAAATCTAAAAATGATGGAGGATTTCCTTATAAGTTACTATGGAATCATAACTAGTCTTGTTCTATCTGGGGGGTGAATAGTTTTATTAACATAGAAAGTAAAAGAAAATGTGAGGTTTACATTTCCCCAGTCCGTCAAGTTTGGAGGAGTGCAGCCTTGTCAGTAGGCAACAAGGAGAGAGTGAGAGTGCCCTGGCTGGAAAACTGGGGCCTGGTTAACCCCAGACACTGTCCTGGACGTCTGCCGACCTTCCTGAGCCTTGCAGGCGAGGCCCAGGGTGGTCAGTGTCTTGTACACATCCACGTGGGAGGTAATGGCCCAAAGAAGATCTAGCATGGCGGTGCAGTGTGTCTGTTCCCCTGCAAATCAAGTGTTCAGATTTGCCTCTCTTACTAAGGGGGTGAAATGCATAAACTCCAAAGACACCTCCCTGCACAATTTTCCCCTTAGCTTTAGTGACTATAATAACTGTCATCTTTGTCATTGTCTGTTCCCTACTTCCCAAACCGAATAGGGAAAGCTTGAACCTCCCTGGGACTTGCCAGCTTTGGGATCGCTGAAGCACATGCCTGCCTGCTCACTATCCTTGTGTTTTCTTTATCCCAACCCCCTGTGCAGAGTACATCCAGAAATATGCAACAGAGGAGGCACTGAAAGAACAGGAAGAGGGCACCGGAGACAGCTCATCGGAGAGTTCTATGTCTGACTTTTCGGAAGATGAGGCCCAGGATATGGAGTTGTAGTAGAAAAAGCACCTGCTTTTCAGAAAGACTATTATTTCCTAACCATGAGAAGCAGACTATAATATTCATATTTAAACAAAGCAATTTTTTTTATTACTAAACAAGGTTTTTATGAATAATAGCATTGATATATATATATTATATATCACCCTTTAGATCTTGATTTCTTGGTCATTTCTCAACCTGAGGTGCATAGCATATTCCCACATTCCATTTTGGTAGCAATATGCGGTCCGAATGCATGCATTCATAAGTCCATTTAGCCAAGTCAGCCTGTGTGCTACTGAACTGTCAAAAGAAACAGCCGCTCTGATAGATAGACATGAGTA
The DNA here is from genome assembly GCF_059928025.1 of Delphinapterus leucas. Taxonomy (NCBI): domain Eukaryota; kingdom Metazoa; phylum Chordata; class Mammalia; order Artiodactyla; family Monodontidae; genus Delphinapterus; species Delphinapterus leucas. Next base: position 22,556,468 of record NC_143137.1, read on the forward strand.
AAAATAACAGGAAAAAGTTGCTTCTTTTATTGATGGTTCCAAAGAAACAAACCAAACCAACCAGCTCTTGGATGTGAAGATAGAATAGTACTTTTTCAAACTGGAAAGGAAGAAATTGGGGAGGAAAAGCCCTGCTTGGGAGCATTTAGAGCCAGCCATGTCAGAATCAGAGCTGCTTCTTCCTGTGCATCCTAGGTGGCCCCATTTCTGTGGAGTAACAGTATAAAACAGGGAGCTAATTGGAGTATTGAAACTTAAAACAATTTTTTTGACTTGGATTTTAAGTACATTTTTATATGTAGATTCCTGCCCTTCTCGCTACCAGGCCCTGCAGCCACAAGTGTTTTGCTTTGGAGAACCTTTTGGAAATGTTTTCTGAATCTGATTCTTTTTCTTGGGGGTAGAATTTGTAATCCAGACCTGTTTTTTGAGAGGACAGGACAGGAGGAGAAAAGTGACTGGGAAGATGTCTCATCCAACATGTGCAGAGTCACATCCTCATCCTGTTGTTGGCCACTGTGAGACTGCTACCCTGGACTCAGAGCTTTATATTTGAGGATGGTTGTGGGGTTTGGTTTTTTTTTTTTTCTTTTCTTTTCGGTGTGTGTGCATTGTGCTTAGGTTGCAAATTTAATCTTCACCTACCAAGAGATGGCCTCCTCCTTGGACAGCCACTCAGTGGACCATTAGACTTGGGAAGAAGACCCTTCTGGTGGCTGTGACTCCTGGGTACTCTCATTCAGGTTTTGATTTTGTTTTCCCTTCTGCTGCTGCTTTTGGCAGCAGCCTGATCATCGTCTGCTCGTGGGAGTGGGAAATAGGTATTTTAGACCCAACTCACATTCTAAATTTAAAATGAGTAATAATTGGAACAAATAAAGGTTCTTGTACCCAAAGTGACTCTACATGGGAAAAACAAACAGCTTTTTTTTTTTTTTTTTTCAGAGTGAGACTGAATAGGAGGAAAGGATTCAGAAATACGATGTAGAACAGGTTTTGAAGGAAGAGAATTTTCTCTCCTGTATGTGTTAAGAGGAAATCAGTTTAAATGCCTGCTAATCAAATGTTTACTCAGCTAACCATATGTCCAGGTTGCTGGCAGAGTTTCTTTCAGATCTGAGTGTTGCCTGCTGAATTTGGAGAACTTCAGACATTAGCTGGTGGAGGGGGGTGGGGGGTGGTTGACACAACCAGTAGGACAGTAGCAAAATTAGCCAATCCTGAAATCTTCTCAAGATGATTTTTGAATGTCCTACTGGGATAATTTAATCCTTCTCTCTGTGTGTTTTTAGTTTATAAGTGCTATATTCCACAAAATTTGAGTCAATGAGATTGAAGATACCCTATCTTTTTTATTCAAAAAGCACAATCTTTTCTTTGAAAATCTATATAAAGTACAACTTGTTTTTAGCATGATTATTTTCCTAAATAAAAAACAAAGAATTTACTTATTTTATGTTAATTACGGGCATGAAGCAAAAGGTTTTCTTTTTAAAAAAAAAATTAAAAGTGCAGTTATGTAGGGCTGTGGTTAGTTAACCGTACTGAGTTATCTATCTAGCATTTGTGGCTTGTTGGAAGGGTAGTATTAACTATTTAACATGTAATGGAGTACTTTAACTCTTATCTAGCACGTTGTCTTCTCATTACTTTGGGGGAGGGAGGGTCTCTGCTGGCACTGTCTAACTTGCTTACCTGCTGAATTAGCAGTTTGCTTGTGCTATAACCGTTATTTGTAGGTGCGACTTAGGGTAGGCTTAAAGTGCTGGGTGGTGATTTGAGTTCAAACAATAAAAAACTGTATTTTTTCAATATTGTATAAACAATAGTGTTCTAATTACCTTTCAAAGAAAATAATGTCCAGATAATAATTGCTTTTAATCTTGTCAAAAAACAAAAACAAAAGCTAGTAGAACCAAGTTTAGGGATGGTATGTGAGCAGTGCCACAGCTCTGCTCCCTGACTAAATCCATGTTTCTCTAACCAAAAGACATCAGCTTGCCTGTGATCGAGAACTCCAGCACTAGGAATCTGTTGGTGCAGAATTTCCAAATGAAGATTTGTTGGAGGTTGCAGGGGTTAAGAAGCAGATCTGAGTATGGCTACAGTGTGTATGCATGTGTGTGCGCGCCCATCCAAGTCTGTGTGATGAAGGTGTAACTAGGCTTCTCTGCTAGCACTGGAAGCTCCTGGAAATTGCTGCCCAGATCACACTGTACCCTCTCATTCTGTGCAAGTCTATCCTTTTGGGGCACTAACCTTGATCCCATGCATGTTTTTGGCTCTGTGTGGAGCTTTTCCTCTCCACTTGGAAATTGACTTTTGATATGTTGAACAGTATCCCTTCTTACACTAACTTTTCGTCCCTTCCCTGTGCCTGGGAGAGGTAGGAGTAGGAGAGGAAGCTGGAAGAGGGCCTGGCTGTGATTCTGAGGACTCTGGGCCCCCAGTAGTAGTTGGTAGAGTGAGTCTGGAGCAGGGGGTGGTATGACACCAAAAGCTTTTTCCACGTTGTCCCATCATAACACTCAGAGAAGCATTCAGAGCCCCTCAGAAAGGCTGCACATTATTGCTTTTAAAGGTGGTGGTGGTAGGTCAGAGCTGCTTCTGGCAGTTTCCCTTCCCTTCCCTTCCCTTCTTTAGTACCCATCATTTTTGAAATCCTGCCTTGTGGTTTACCTGCGCAAGCCATTCTTTGCCCCTGTTCAAATGACTGAGCTCCAGCTCTTGCCAAACACCAACAAGCAAGATGGCTGCACCACAGCAGCCTGCAATCCGCTACCCTCCAGCCGCCCCAGCACCGGGGCCTCGTGGGTTGCGTTTTAAGGTAGCCAACCTAGACACTGGCGTGTTTGCTCTTTTGTCTTCAGTCGTATCGCGCTCCTTGAGGTTGCTGTGCAGTTTCAACCAGCGTTTTATACTAGTGAGATAATTATCAGAAGTTGCCATATATCTCTCCAGTACCTAACGTTTTTCTTCCACTCCAAAAGCTGTTCTAATTGCCAACTGGCTGATCTAAGCTCCAGAAGAGTGTCTCCCCTCGAAGGAATTTTTTCCCTCACAAGGCTCCCTGAAGCCCTAGTTGGCCTTGGCCTGACACTTGCTTTTTATTAGGTCTCCTATTGGGATGGCTGAGAATCATGAAAGACAGATCCTCTGCTAGCCCCGTGGTGAAGTTGTTAGATACCAACTTTCTGGGAACTAGTGTTTGACTTTAAATGGCATGTGACCCTTCTGTGTTCTAGGGACTCAATTAGAAAAGTGAAAGCCATTAACAGAAGTTAAGAGTTTTATTCATCTCACCAACTTCCTGACTGGGTTCACAGCCTTGTTGACTGAAATCATTTCTGATTGAGCTCAAAGACCTGCATTTCTTTGGACTTCTGAATCCATGTTCATATTTTCTCTGGCCACTGAACACCTTGGTGATTCCATTAGGGACTGAATGGAGTGGAGGCCCCTTGGGGGGAAGGGAGAGTAAACCCTCAGGTATGCAGTTTCTCCACTCACCTGAGGAAGGGCCAGGACTCTTAATTCAGCAAATATTCATCTTGGCTGTGGGCTTGGGAAGAAATGGCCATTATTTACTGATTGTATTTGGTACATATTGTGTGATACTTGAAGAGATAAAAGGGACTTACCAGCCCTTAATTGAAATCTAAGCTTTTTATCACTTATTTTTTTCCTTGCCCCCTCTCCTCCCTTCCACCTTTTACCTTGCATTGTGATGATCTAGTGGGCACTTCTGTCAACAGGACAAATGCCTCCTCTGACTATAACCTCTTAATAGTTGTGTATAATGAAAACTGTAAACTTTTTTAAATAAAATGTGTATATACCTTGGCAAATGGCTGGACCTTGATCAATAAGATAATAGCCCCCATGATTACTAAGCCCGATATTTTAGAACACCCTCCCTACTCATCCGGCTCCTCTGAGCAGCAGACGATGGCTTGCTTTTTTTTTTTTTTTTTTTTTTTAAACTGAGACTCTCTTACGAGGCAGGTGACTGGGTTAGTTTGGGAAGGGATTGTCATATGTAGGCAGTAGTAACTGAGAGGCCCTGCCTACAAGAGCCCTACCCCTATGCCTGGAGCGGCAGGTGACTGCTGGCTATAAACAGGGCTGGCTCTGAGGCTTCTCTACCAGAGCCTTGAAAAGCCATCTGTTCTGTGAAGTCCTGTAGCCTGGAGGACCCCGCCTACCCCCATGTGGATCAACAGGTATGGCTCCTGTGTTGCCGTTCAGCCCAAACCTCTAGACCCTGTTAACTAATGCTGAGCAAAGCGTACCCACTTGGTCTGGAGTTCACAGACAGTACAGCTTCCTGCTGGGGCTGGTCTGCCTCAACAAGGAAGGGGGAAAGCCGTGGGTGTTGCTTCTGAAGCTGATCACTGCATTAGCCCAACATTTCAGTTCCTTTCTAAAAGCATATGTCCTCATCTGCCACCAGGTGGCGATGTTGCCTCATTAGTCTATTTACTTTTGCTGGATTTAGTTAGAAGACCCTTTAGACAAAGGGAAAAGTTGTCCTTTGGTCACATGCCCTCATTCCCCCAACTCTCTTCCACTGTTTTCTTCTCCTTATTCATTTCCCCCACACTCCTTTTTTTCCTCACTGCATCCCGATGTAGTTGACTGTAGGCACAGCTTTGTATCTACCAGAGAGGATAAGGCCACCCAGGAATCCTGCCAACAGACATCTCAAGCGCCCCTGGCTGCCTCCAGTGCTCAGAAGCGAAACAGTCAACAGAAGGCTTTGCTGTTGGTTTCACTAACTCCTCAGCCATGGTCACAGTGGACCAAAGGACGGAACCAGTGCTGTGAGTCCTGGTGCCATCTCTTCTGATAACCAGCTGTGCGGCCTTGAGCTCTGTGGGCCTCAGGTTCATCTCTAACATGTGGTCCCTAAACTAGTAGGTTCTGACTGACACTTTGTGACTCAGAACTCCATACAGGCTCTGAAATGAAACCATACCATAGGACTCAGTATCCTGAGAGAGGATATTATATCAACCTGAAAAACACCAAGGTTTCAAGACCAGAGGTTAGAGTTTTAGGACCCAAAGAGCTTTGGGAATTTAGAGCACCCATTTTCCAGCTGAAAGAATTAGATCTATGGGTCACATGAACAGTCATCCTATTGATCTCACGCAGGCAGCTGCTTTTAAAAACCCCATGAGGGGGACTTCCCTGGTGGCGCAGTGGTTGGGAATCCACCTGCCAATGCAGAGGACACGGATTCGAGCCCTGTTCCGAGAAGATCCCACATGCTGCGGAGCAACTAAGCCCGTGCACCACAACTACTGAGCCTGAGCACCACAACTACTGAAGCCTGTGCGCCTAGAGTCTGTGCTCTGCAACAAGAGGAGCCACAGCAATGAGACGCCCGCGCACCGCAACGAAGAGTAGCCCCCGCTCGCCGCAACTGGAGAAAGCCTGTGAGCAGCAATGAAGACCCAACAAAGCCATAAATAAATAAATAAATTCATTTTAAAAAAAAACATTCCATGAGGAATCTCAGTGCATCCAGTGGGGCTTGGGTCCCTCCCCCACCAGTAATTTCTCCCAGCATCACTCTTACCTCTCAGCCTCAGTCCAGCTGCTTCCCAAGCAGCAGGTGGCTCTCCACCGCCTGCCTGAGGCACTGCCCCTTTCCTGAGAAGGGGGATGCAGGGTTTCTGAAACATATTGTCCTGGAACAGAAAGTTATGGGCTCAGAGCCCCAGAACTTTTACTTACTTTAAGCTCTTCTTATCTCTGAAGGCTGCTCTCTACCCCAGGGAATAAATTTCTATGACACTGGGCCCTGGTGTTTTCTGCTCCCTACCTAGAACGAGGGCAAAGAGGATTTGTTTGGCTCCCACAATCCGTGGACCTGCGGAGGCCTGGGGGCCACCTGGCAGACTGAGCAGCTTTGCTTATGCAGAGCCCACAGGTTTCTCAGGGACTCAGATGCCCGAGTGAACCTGGGACAGTCTGCCTTGGGCCAACCTTGCTCTCCAGTGCCTCACATGGTAGGGTTTGTGCACCCAGAACTTCTTAGAACTGCAGAGTTACCCTTACTAGGGATTTAATGTTTGAAGGTAAAAGACACAGGGGCGTTTCCCCTCTCACTTTGTGTGTGTGTGTGTGTTGGGGGGGGGGCGGGGTAGACGCATATATGTCTATAATGAAGGATGTTTAATTTTGAAAAAGGGCCAGGGCTCCTCAGGGCTCCTCAGAGCTATTTGGGGCTCAAACTTGGCTTCTGGTGTCAAATGACGGGGGTGGCAGGAACAGACCTGGGCTCCCTAAAAGGCAAACTTGGCCCTTCTGGCTGCCCCATCATTGACAATTAACCTGGGAGGGGGCTGCTGGACAGCCGGTAGAGTTTGGCCTTCAGGTCTCTCTCAGCTCCCCTTCCCTTGGCTCCTACCACCTAAATCAGCCAGCACAGAGCTAGCAGCTCCCTTTGAGAAGCTTCAGCCTAAGTTCTGTTCTCTCCAGCTCTATAAACAGTGGATCAGATGCCTGCCACAGTCTACTAACGTGCATGTAAAAGTGTGGAACAAAGCGTTTAAAAGATGCTCTTCGGGCTTCCCTGGTGGCGCAGTGGTTGAGAGTCCACCTGCCGATGCAGGGGACACGGGTTCGTGCCCCGGTCCGGGAAGATCCCACATGCCGCGGAGCGGCTGGGCCCCTGAGCCATGGCCGCTGAGCCTGCGCGTCCAGAGCCTGTGCTCCGCAACGTGAGAGGCCCGCATACCGCAAAAAAAAAAAAAAAAAAGGTGCTCTTCTACAGATTTCAAAAAATTATGTGCTGGTAACAAATCAGCATTCCAGAAACTTGTGATCACAAGTCTTCCACAGTGCCCTCCTCCGCAGACAACCAGCATCAGCAGTGGCCGGAGAGGCCTTCCCCTTGTGATCCTCACACTGGCCCTGCGAGCCCCTCTGGAAGTGGACCAGGACTTGGCCCCTTCACATTAACTCCTTGTGAGGTGCCAATACACCTGGGCACACAGAGTTCGTGGCACAGCCAATGCTGGACCCACATCTTCAGGCCACAGGTGAGTGTTCTTTCCTTGCTCGACTGGGGCTGTCGGCACCTGTGTCTGTGTGAGCCTCATCCTGCCACCTGGGGCTCCTACGAGATGCCTCCTGGTTGACCGGGTGAGCCTGGCTGACCTGCCCAGAGGCCCTGTGGGCTTGGTCCTTGAGGGTCAGGGCCTTTCCCTACACACATCCCCATTTCCACTGATAGCAGTGACCCCACCCTCTGGGCCCTGCAGTGGAGTCAGAAAATAAAACTCAGACTGAACCCTAGAGCAGAAATATAAAAATAGAATGCCATCTACATAAATAATTAAAACTTTCTAATAGCTACGTTTCTTTTAAAACAAAATTAATGTTTTATTTAACTCAATCCATCCAAAATATTATTTCAGTGTGTAATTACTATTTAAAAATGAATGAGATATTTTGCATTCTCAATTTTGTACTAACTTTGAAATCCCGTGTGTATTTTACACAGCACATCTCAATTTGGACGCTTCCATTTTCAACGTTAAAGGTAACACGTAGTCCTACCAAAACAAAGTTGGGTTACAGAAAAATGTACACTGCTTGTTTTAAAATTTAAGTTAATTATAATTAAATAAGATGAAAAATTCAGTCCCTCAGTCACCACCTGGCACGGGTCAAGAGCCACAAGTGGCTCGTCGTGGCCACCTACTGGACGGTGCAGCCCTGGAAGCCTCCAGGTAGAGCAGGAATTTTTAGGACACGCAAATAAACCACAAAAGCGACTTCTATGGGGGATCTGGCGCAGAACCCATAACCTCACCCTCCGCAGGGAATGTTCTGGGGTCGTGCAGAGCCCACAGGCCGCGGGCGAATCGGGGCCGGGGTTGGTGGGGGGGGGGCACCCTCTGGGGCCGGCCGCCGCAGCCCCCCGGCCCGGGGGCGTGGCTTCCAGGACGCGAGGGCGACCCCGACCGTTTGCCCCGCCGCGCGCTGCTGGCTAGAGCCCGCGATCTCACGCTACAGTCCCTCCGGGGGCTCGCAGGTGTCCCCTGTGGGGACGGAAGTGGCTCCTCCACGAGTCTGGGGACTCTTCCTCGAGCCGGCTGCGGCGAAGGGCCCGGGGCGGGCGCGGAGGGGCGCGGCCCAGCCCCGGCCATCTTAGCGCGCCCCCCCCTCCGCCACCAGGGGGCGCGCGGGTCTCGCGCTGCGGCCCTGGCTCCCGGGAGGCCCCGCCCTTCAGCCCCTGCGCCCGCCCAGCCGACGCGGGTGGGACCCGGAGGCCTCCGGGCGTCTCGCAGGCGGGAGACCCCACTTGGACCTGCCGAGGTGCCCTGCAGTTGCCAGAAGGAAAACCAACGAGGTCACGCAAACACAAGCCTGAGACATGGGCCCCACCCGGGGTCCCCCATTAGTGCCGCAGAGGCCGCCCCCCGCCCCCCCTTCCCCTGGCCTTGACCCTCCTTGCCCGTCTCAGTAGGATCCAGAGCCTCCCAGCCTGTCTGCACCCTTGGCCGTGGCTCCTGGTGGCCAGCGACAGATGAGAGTGTTTAAGTAAGCAGCGGCTTGTTGGAAGGTCAAGGCGGGGCCCCAGAATTCCTGGAAGGCTCTAAGACCAGACTTGGAAAATGAAAGGAGCTGAGGAACTTCGGAGACCGGCCTCGGGAGCAACCCGGCCAGAACAAGTCCACCCCTCAGACTGCCCGGCCACCCACTGAATCTAACCATCCCTCCTCTCTGCTTCAAGTGCTGAAGACAGAAAAGTCCCGGCAGCAGCCGGGACGTTGTGCTAGTGGGTGGGGACCCGGAGGCGAGGGATGGAGACCTCTTCAACGTGAGGTTTCCCTCTACGGAAAGAGCCCCCAGAGCAGAAAGGGAATTCAGCATATAGGCACCAAAGTTGATGTGCGTACTACCACTGTGCCCGCCACTCTACAAACCCTCTGTTACTCCCGGAAGGGGAGAGGCAACTTACCCCGCCTGACCTGGCCTCCCCAGCTGACCTTTCGGGCAGGGAGGAATAAAGTTCTCAAAAGAACCACAAACCACAACGAGGGGGCTTCCTGGAAGAAGGGGTTTGATCACGGCCTGGCTGGAAGGGAAGGGGTTGTATATAGAGAGAAAGGCACAGGGCAGCCCAGGTAAGGGAGTGGCCAGGGATGTGCAAGGAGGTGCGAGTGGGTCTGGGGGGGAGATGAAGGGGGTGGGCAGTCTCAGGGTTCTAGCTGGCCTGGAGGTATGCAGGGAAAGGAGATTGAATGGTGGCTTGGGGCCAAGTCAGGCATCAGAGGCACAAAACAAAAATACAGAAAAGGAGAGAGAGAGACAGTAGTGGACAGGGGCCCAAAGTGTTCTGCAGAAGTGAGAGGGTTGGGCAAGGAGGGACAATGGCACAGGCTGCAGGGGCAGGTGGGGCAGGGCAGCAGGGCAGGAGCAATGGGGGTCTGGAGCACAAGGGCAGGAGAAAGGGGCAGGAAGGATAAGAGAGGCTTAGGGGGTATTGCTTCTGAGACCCAGTGGAAGACCACAGCCTCCACCTTGAGCGCCCTCTGTCTTGCTCCTTCTTTCTGTCTTGGGCCTCTCGCTATAGGGGGTGGGAGTCAGCTGATGGGTTTTGAGCTGCCCTTTGGAGAGACCCACATGACTGGGAATTGAAGCCCTAAACTAGTGGGTCCTCCAGACCCAGTCAAGCTAGGAATGACTGCAGCCCAGGCCTCACGGATCCCAGATTCCCGACCCTCAGAAACTGAAACAGAGAAGCAGTGTTTGTAGTTTTAAGCCTCTAAGTTTGGGGTGTAGTTACACAACCATAGATATCTAATACTCTATGACCTTGTGGAACCACTATATTAGCCCTAGACTGCTTATCTCAACACTTACATTATAGGAGAGAGAAAAATAATTTCTATCATATTTAAGCCACTGCTTTAAAATTTTTGTTTTGTTTTCTATTTATTACAACTGAACCTAATATTAAATTACTCGATAGTATAGACTAGAAATAACAGTGGAGTGGGAAGTTAGGTTCCTACTCTCTGTCTGTCATCCTAGTTTTGGCTTCCACTTTGCACATGTCCCCTCACAGTCCAGGAGAGCTGCTAGAGGTTCAGAAACCATATTCCAAATTCTAGGCAATAAGAAGAAGGAAGGAGGGAAGAATAAAAGGTCTTTATCTCCCACCTGACAACTCCTTTTAAGGAGTCTTCTTGGAAGCCTCTTCCACGCTTCCACTTATACCTCCTTGGCCAAACTGAGGCACAGGGAAGTGGGGGAAATGTACTTCTTCAGCTGGGCACATTGCCCCCTTGAATAAAACTGGGGTTCTACTAATGCAATATGTGGACCTCGTGTTTTGGGAATCTGTTGGAACAGTCAGTTATTTAAAAAATTATGAGACAATTGCGGAAATTTGAACAATTAGTGGTATGTGATGATATTAAGAAATTATTCTTGTTTTTTATAGGTGAGAAAGGTATTGTTTTATATTGTGTGTGTATACACATGTTCAAAGACTACCTTTTAAAAATACATATTGAATTTATGGATGAAATAATATGATGTTTGGATTTGTTTCAGAATAACCCAGTAGTGGGTGGGGATGTAATAGATGAAACAGGATTAGCCATGTATTAACAATTGCTGAAGCTGAGTGATGGGTACATGGGAGTTCATTATACATCCTCTCTACTTTTGAGTAGATAATAAATGTTTCATTATAGAAGTTTTTTAAAGTTCTGCTATTAGGTAAAAGTATTGTGATTTATATTTTAAAAATTTGGGTTCTAAAACGCTGGAGTTCTATTAGTAAAGAGTAGCTCCGGGGACACACTGGCAGTCTCTGCCAGTTCTAGCAGCTTAGTTCAATTCCTACCTGGCAGAGATGGCACAAATGTCCTATGATCTGATGTCCCTCCAGGCCATGATACCAGCTAGACACTTCTATTGGCTGATATTTACTGGATCCTTCTGTGTGCCCAGATTTGCATTATGGGTCAGGGAGGAAGGGGGTGTAACTGAAGGCATATGAGACCTAGGCCCTCGTCTCAAACAGTTTGTAATTTATTTGAGCAGACAGTGCCAATGCAACGACACCCACATTCCACGTAGTCACTCCAAGGTAGGAGATAAATAAGTGGCAGATTTTTCCATGTGTGTTCCTTCAGCAAGAAGGGTGAGGCCAAGGTGTGCAGGAGGGCTGCATGGAGGAGGATGCGGGGATGAACTGGGCCTTGACCTGACTTGATAAGGAGAGGAGTCCCATCTGACGAGAGGAGCATGAGATCTGGAAATGGAGAGCGGTGATGGTTGTACAACACTGTGAATGTGCTTAATACCACTGAAGGGTACACTTCAGTTAAAACAGAACAAACCAGTTAAAATGGTACATTTTATGTTATGTGTATCTTAACCAAAAAAAGGGGTGTAAATGAAAAATGTAAAAGAAAAAGAAAGAAAGGGTAGAATACCTGATAAACACCTAAGGAAAGGTAGATATTTATATTCCATACCCTGGTGGAAAAGACAGACACGGGACTGGACAGTTACAAACTCTGCGGAAAGGGCTGTGATGGAGACACAGGCAGGGCGGCATGGGGCCATGGTGCTCAGGGAAGGCTCCTTGGAGGAGGAGACATGAGCTGCATCTTCCGAGCTGAGTGGCAGCTGGGGAGGTGGAGGATGGGGGCGATATCCCAGACTGAGGAAGAGGCCTACATTAATGCTGAGAGGCTGGAACAGCCTGAGGGGGACCACACAGACATTGTTCCCAGATCCTGCAGTGGGGGGTAGGGGGAGTGAAAGGCACAGGGGTGGAGGTGCAGGCAGGGCCCGGGAGGCAGGCAGAGCTGTGGAACCAGGGTAGGAAGCAGGACTTGATCCTGAGATGTGGGAACCGTGAATGCGCTGGAAGCAGGGGAGATGTGAGCAATCGTGCACAGGGCAAATGGTGCTATTCTGCAGGCGGGGAGCCCAGCCAGGGTCTGTCGGGGGTCCAGGACAGTGTTGGTCTGCACCAGGGTGGAGGCCAGGAAGATGGATCTCATAAAAAGGGGTTTCTGGGATGGAATTGGAAAGACTTGGTGACATGGGATGGAGGAGAGGGAAATGACAAAGATGGCTCTGGCAGGGTCACAGCTGTGGGGAAAGCATGGTGGAGGAGAGTTTTCGACCTGGTGAGAGAGCGAGACCCTCCGGGGTGTGGAGAAGCTCTGGGGACGCCCGGAATCTGCTTCGCTGCCCAGGTGGAGGTCTATGGGGCCAGCAGTTGGCCTTCCACGGGGAATCAAGATACCCAGCGCTGCTGAATTATTCAACGGCTGCCTCTCAGCTGTGACTGCACGAGCAGGGCCATGGCGGGCGCTAGAAACCCAGGCTGCTGAGCTGGCTGCCTGGGAAGCTGGGGACAGGGGGGCCCTGAGCCTCCAGGGAGAGAGCCCACCCCTCGCTTGCTGCCGGGCCTCTGAGCCTGGCTGGGCTGGGGCACGCTCTCTCTCTCTGATACCCTCCCTCCTGCCCAGGGGTTTGGTGCCCTGCACGGGCCAACAAGAACCAAGCTCGGAGGGTGGGTGATATACTCACCCTGGTCCAGGGTCTCAGCTCCCACCATCTGTCTGCTTATCTCTCCAGAACCCAGTTCTACCACCAGGATCCCCAGGCCCAGGGTGTTGGTGCTGGGCAGCTGCAGCCACTAGGCAAGGTGGGCACCGGGGCGAGGCCTCTGGTCCTGACCCCCAGAGCCTGGTGTTGCGCAGTCAGTTGAAACTCTGGGCTCTTCTGAAAGCTTCAGCCAGAGAAGACCACTCTGGTCATCCTGTCCCGAGACCCGTGTCTCTGTCCCAGCCTACACCCATTGTGGACCCAGATGTCAGCCTCCACAGGTAAAGGTAGCTCTGTTCAGAGCCAGTCTTGAGATACACTCAGGGCCATGGGTGGGTGAGCAGGAAGTGGGCTGACTGCCCTCTAAGGTCACACAGCTGGTCACCCAAGGAGCCTGGGCTGGCCCCGCCCTCCCGCTTCCCTCTTGTCTGCACTTTCTCAGTGCCTTTGGGCTGCCCCAGACCCCCACTTGCCCACCTAAGATATACCCCCTCCCCCCAAAGTTTTCCTTCCTGCACAGGCCTATCCATCCTCTCGCCAAAGGCCTCATTCCTGGAGGTGTTTTCTTCGCCAGTGTGATACGTGTTCAGGTAACAATGCCTTATCTCTCACAGGGAGAATTACAGGACTCCTAGGAGAAGTATTTTGGGGTGTCCAGGTCCTTCCCACCCAAGGACAGCTGCCAGAGACAGGTCACAGGCTCCAGCACAGAGCTGGAGTCCCTTGGGGACATCCCAGAGCAGCTGTGGGAGTGAAGGGTGGTGCAGGGAGAGGCAGGGCCCAAACCTCTGCCCCTGGGAAGGGAAGAGGAGCTTCCTGCAGGCCCAGGGTGAGAGAAGCTTCCCAAAGCCTCCTCCCTCCCTCCTGGGCCAGAGGATGGCTGAGGTGTGAGCAGTGCCTCCTGCACCCCGCCATTCTCCTTGACTCTTACCATCCTCCAGACCTACTTGGTCTAGGATGCCCTCTGAGGAGCCCCCGCAGCTGGGCCTCTGCTGCTCTTTGGCACACACAGTTATCCTGCTGTGGTCTGACTGCGGCCCTGCCGTGTCCCCCACCATCCACTGCAACCCCCATTAGGGCAGGGACCAAGTCCCAGAACCCCGGAATCCCAGCCTCAGAACAGACGGGAGCACTCCAGGTGAGGAAACTGAGGCCCAGCCCAGGAAGGCCTTGCACCTCAGCCAAGGTGCCCTAAGAGGTCTCCCAGGTCACCTCCTAACACTTGCATCTTGGGGAAAGCTCTGAAAGAAGTGACAATGTGAATAAGCAGTGCTCAGGATGTCGGAGGAGAAATAACTTCTTTGCTTTTCATTTTGATGCAGAGATCGAGGACCAGGAAAAGAAGAGGTATCCGATGGTCCCACCATAGGGTGGAGTCTGGAAAGCAGGGGGCACCTGGACTCCGGTTACTGCCCCACTCTGGAAACAGGGCGCAGGGCCAGCAGGATCAGTGGATATTACTAATGCATGTGCTGGTGGTGGCCAAGAGGCCATCTCAGGCTCCCCAGCTGGGCCCAGGGTGCATGTGGGTGGAGGCTCAGGGGCCCATGTTCACCCAGCTCTGGCCCCAGAGACAGCCCTGAGGAAACACACGCTGGTCTGCGGAAAGAGCCAGCCGCCACGTTCTGAGAGCCCAGACCAGCAGAAAGGAGGAGTCAGGTGGAATCCTTGTGTAGCGCTGTCATGTGACACGATCACCTGTCCTCACAGCCTCCCCGGACACTTCTGTGCCCAGCTGTCTTCTCTATACTGATACCACCTGAGATGTGAATTTCATTTTTGCAAGGGGAATGACCTGTATTCCTGCCAGGGCCTCCACCCTGGATAATCCTGGCTCTTCCTGGGGTGCCCGGCACCCCGCCGGCCGCTCTGTTCCATGCAGCTCCCCGCCAGACACACACCAGGCGGCTCTCTCCCCATAGAGCCAGGATCAAGATGCTCCTGGGACACTTGGGTACATGGCTTTCCTGGGCTGGGCCTCACTCTCGACCCTGGACCCCGATGCCTTGGGTTTTATTGGTCTGTCTTTCTGAGTTTTTTGGTTTTGCTTTGTTTTAACTATTTATTTATTTATTTGGCTGTGCTGTGTCTTAGTTGTGGCACGCGGGATCTAGTTCCCTGACCAGGAATCGAATCTGGGCCCCCTGCATTGGGAGCGTGGAGTCCCAACCACTGGACCACCAGAGAAGTCCCTGTCTGTCTGTTTATACCCTGCCTTGTTGCAGAAAGGATTTTAGACATCGACATTTTGTACCTAGTAACCTACTCGGTCCTGTGAGATACAGAGGGCGGATTCCTGCCCTGTGGGACATGAGCAGCCACAGGTGCTTCAGCGCAGAGTTTAAGTGACTTGCTTAAGGCCAAACAGAACTCATCCAAAGTCACACACCAGCCTCCTTATCGCCAGCCCAGAGTTTTTTCCACCAGACTCTATACCTCCCCATGAATAATTTGTGCCTGGTTGGCAGGGCGGTCATCAACCACATCCCTCTTCTCACTTTTCTGTAGCATCAACGCCAGCCTCTCTGCTCTCCCTCTGACAGTTCCCCGTCCACATCTGTGAGCAGGAGAACCCGTGTGTTCAAAATTCTTAGCCAGTTCCTTCCCCTCCAAATAATGTCTCTTTCCTTCTCAGGTGAGCCTCTCATCTCCTGAAGCAGCCTTGCATCATCCTGATTAGAATCTCATCCATAAAATCATTCATTCGGTTCTGGCCCACACATAAATATGAGACGTTCACACACACACACACACACACACACACACACACTCACTCACTCACTCACTCGGCAAGAGCACCTACCATAAAGCATTTTTAATTCATAATTTGACATTTGTGATAACAAGAGTAAGAGGAGGGCTTCCCTGGTGACGCAGTGGTTGAGAGTCCACCTGCCGATGCAGGGGACGCGGGTTCGTGCCCCGGTCCGGGCAGATCCCACATGCCGCGGAGCGGCTGGGCCCGTGAGCCATGGCCACTGGGCCTGCGCGTCCGGAGCCTGTGCTCCGCAACGGGAGAGGCCACAACAGGGAGAGGCCCGCGTACCGCAAAAAAAAAAAAAAGAGTAAGAGGAAATGTACCTTTGCATTCTATATGCAAAAAAGTGTTGAATAAATAAATAGCATAATTGAGAAAAGAGCCTTATTTAATATCCTACGAGGGACTTCCCTGGTGGCGCAGTGGTTAAGAGTCTGCCTACCAATGCAGGGGACACGAGTTTGAGCCCTGGTCCGGGAAGATCCCACATGCCGCAGAGCAACTAAGCCCACACACCACAACTACTGAAGGCCGTGCACTCTAAGGCCCACGTGCTGCAACTACTGAGCCCGCACGCTGCAACTACTGAAACCCACGCGCCTAGAGCCCATGCTCCGCAACAAGAGAAGCCACCACAATGAGAAGCCTACACACCGCAATGAAGAGTAGCCCCCGCTCGCTGCAACTAGAGAAAGCCCGCGTGCAGCAATGAAGACCTAACACAGCCAAAAATTAATTAATTAATTAATTAAAAAAAATATATATATATCCTACGAGAATTACATGCACAGGGTTCTTCAAGTTTGCCTTTGGAGTTCATGGCAGGGAGACCGGCTGATGGGAGGATGTCTCCTCAGCTGCACCCTGGGTCCTGAGACCCAGACCTCTGATGGAACAAATCCCAGGACCATTTGGGTACAGCCAGAGCACTTGTGACCTTCATCCGTGTATGCCAAAAAAACTCATGCTTCCTGAAACAGAGGCTCTGATCGGATCCTTGGTCCCCTTCAACATGGAGAGCCCCAATTGGGGCTCAAAACCTCCTCAAATGCTCTTGGCCTCCCTGAGGTCCAGTCTGTGGTCCAATGACTGGCACAAGCATCTATCCTTGGCACTGGACAGGCTGGTGAGGGGGATTTCTCCGAAATCCGGGGCATGTTCTAAAAGGAGCACCTGGTGGCTTATACAGAACAGGGCTGAGGGTACAGAACCTCTAAAATACCAAAGTCGATTGTTCCCAGGTGCTTCAGAAACATACCTGACAACTAACCATTTGTAATAGCAAAACAATGGAAACAATTCAAATGGCCACCACAAAGGAGCAATTGAATAAACCATGATATATTTACATATTGCAACTGTTAAAAAAAAAGGAATGAAAAATATCTCTACTTCCATAGATAGATATAGATATGGAAGATATATTAAATAATTTTGTGTGTGTGTGTGTGTGTGGTACGCGGGCCTCTCACTGCTGTGGCCTCTCCCGTTGCGGAGCACAGGCTCCAGACGTGCAGGCTCAGTAGTTGTGGCTCACGGGCCCAGCCGCTCCGCGGCATGTGGGACCTTCCCGGACCGGGGCACGAACCCGTGTTCCCTGCATCGGCAGGCGGACTCTCAACCACTGCGCCACCAGGGAAGCCCTAAATAAAAATTTTTTTAAATGTTTAAGGTGGAACTCTTTTTCTTCCTTCTTTTCCCTTCCCTTCCCTTTCTGAACAATTCATTCTAAAAGCCATGAAGTGGGCTGAACAAGGTAGGCATGCATGCTGTGGTGCAGGTGGGACCCTGAGCCAGGTAAGGAGGGCATTGGTGCAGGAGGGCGTGGGCTGGGTGTCAGAGCAGGAGCAGTGTAAGGCAGGCATCCATACAGCCGGTCCTGCCACCCGCTGCAGGGTGTCAAAGCCTAAATCGGGTGAGAAGGGCATCTCCATGGGAGGCCCACCCATCAGGGAGTGTCAGAGGCCAAACGGAGTAGGAGGGTACCCCCATAGGAGGGTGGACTAGAATGGGGTATCAGACTCCAAGAGAGGTGAGAGAGCTTCTGTTCCACTGAGGGGAGCTGTAGGGGAGAAGTGGCTGTGATTCGAGGTTGGTTACATATAGGGATTAACCAAATAAGTCAATATTTGAAGAGATCAACAGAAACCAGATTTCTCACTGTTGGAGAGGAAGGTACAAATATTGAGAGAGAGAAAACAAGGAGAAACTATGGAGTTGGAAAACTTGTGGTGTTTTGTCATTTATACATAAATATAGAAATATAGTTCCAGGTAAATATGTATTTACATCTATAGATCCAGAAGTAAATATAAATGTAAACATACTTCCTAGCTCTACCCACCAAGAGGGCCTGGGATCAGCGACAGTAGTGATAGCAAAGGTTATTTTGCACCTTTGATGCACCTATGATGCTCCTATGATGGTAGTGTCCATCCCCAGTGCCCAGATTGCTTCTAAATACCATTTTCCACTAAAAGGAACCAGGACTCCTTGGAGCCTTGGTTGATTTTAGTACACGGGCAAGAAATATACAAATGAGTCTGAGATATCTTGCACCAAAAACCAAGGAAGTGCTCAAAGAAATATAGAGATGTGTCAAAAGCACACAGGAGTCCCCTTGAAAGGGCTCCCACAGGCCAAATCTAAGACAATTAGCATCAAAATAGTGATAGTAAAAATCATAATCCATTGAATAAAATCTGAATCCATGAGTCTATACTGATAGACACACGCAAATTGAAAGTTTGATGAGGGACAGGATACTTACATAGGCTCAAAGCATCTCCCCACAAAATACATATTAATAACAAAGGAGACGAGAGCAGGTTCACAGTGGGGAAGCCCCGCAGACACCATCTTATTCAAAGTGAACATCATCAGTAACGGGGCAAATAAAATTGTACCTCCTGATGCAACAAGAAGGATGCAGCATTGCTTTTGAGTATTTATACAGAAGACCCATAACCTGAGGGATCCAATCATGAGGAGTCATCGTCAGCAAACCCCAACTGAGAGGCATTCTACAAAATAATGGGTGTGGAATTTTCAAAATTGCCGAGGTCATGAAAGTTAAGGAAGGACCAAGGAACTGTTTCGGCCTGAAGGAGACCAAAGAGACTTGACAAGTATATATTATGCAGGATTGTGAGCTGGAGCCTTTCGTTATAAAGGACACTATTGGGACAACTGGTAAAACTGAGTGGGGTTCAAGGATTTGGTGAACATCAATGATAATTTCTCGATTTTAATGTTTGTATTGGGGCTATGTAGAAGAATTTTTTTTAAATAGAAAATATAAAAGTATTCGGAGGTGATGGGGTATCATGTTGGCAACTTATTCTCAAATGGAAAAAAAAATGTTCCTTTTACTATACTGAAAACTTTTCTGTAAGTTTGTAATTATTTCACACTTTTGAAAAAATTTAAATCAAGATAGAGAAAAGTATGTATTGTCTGCTTCATTTATCTAAGAAAGGGAAATATGAATGCATATATACATATGCTTCTAGTTTTTTAAAAAATGGAAGAAAAACCCATACAAAAATTTTAAATGTTTACTTACGGGGCAGAGCGGTTATAGGGTAGAGGGAATGGGGATGGACACCGGATTTAAATGATTTTTTTTTTTTTGTAGATTTGGCTATGGAACTGTGTAAATATTTTACAAAATTCTAAAACAAAAGTAAATGTAAACCATTTGTAATAGCAAAATATATGAAACAACTAAAATGTCAATCAGTAGTGAACTCGTTAAATAACTTTTGCTACATTCGTAAAATGAATTCTATGCAGCTATAAAAAAGAATGAAAATGACTTAATTTTATGAAATGATACTGTGCTGAACAATGTATAGATAAACCAATTATGTAATAATGAATGTAATCTATATTCATATTTGCCTGCATTTTAACAAACTCTGAAAGGATAATCGAGATACTAATAAAAGTGGATGGAAAGGGGAAAATGAAAAAGAGAGGCCGGAAGATTTTTCATTGTATATCTTTTTATGTTGTCTCAGGTTTTGACTATGTGAATGTATTCCCTCTTTAAAAAAATTAGTTAAAATGCCATTTAAAAATGAAACGTAAGGGACTTCCCTTGTGGTCCAGTGGGTGGGACTTCTCTCTCCCAATGCAGGAGACCCAGGCTTGATCCCTGGTTGGGGAACTAGAAACCGCATGCATGCTGCAACTAAGAAGTCCACATGCCTCAACTAAAGATCCCGCAGGACACAATGAAGATCCTGCATGCTGCAGCTAAGACCCGGCACAGCCAAAGTAAATAAATAATAAATAAATAAATATTTTTTTAAAAAAATGAAATGTAAAAAGAAAGAAATTCCTAAAAATCAGAAGTGGACTAAAACAAAGGAACCCTTATGTCTAGTTAAAGGTCATATCCACAAAGAGAGAAACTATAGCAAGTGACTTTCATTTTTGTTTGTTTGTTTTTCGGTTTCTTTTTGCCCTACGCGGGCCTCTCACTGTTGTGGCCTCTCCCATTGAGGAGCACGGGCTCCGGACGCGCAGGATCCGGAAGCGCAGGCTCCGGAAGCGCAGGCTCCGGAAGCGCAGGCTCAGCGGCCATGGCTCACAGGCCTAGTCGCTCCGCAGCATGTGGAATCTTCATGGACCGGGACACGAACCCGTGTCTCTCGCATTGGCAGGCGGACTCTCAACCACTGCGCCACCAGAGAAGCTCCAACAAGCGACTTTAAAACACGGTACGTAACTTAACTGCATATTCCTCACAGAACATACTCAACAGACAAAAGAACTGAAAACACTGAAATTTAGCAATCATGCTGTTGGTGGTGGGGTTGGCTTTGTTACTCTGAGCTGCGTTGTGCATGAACTGTAGAATAAAACAAGTGAGCCGTTATGTTGGTGTCCTTGAGAACTGACATGGATTTGGCATGGTTAAAAGCAAACACAGAAGATCAATAAGATTAATTAAAAACACTTGGGTCAAAAAACAAACAAAAAAACAGGTCTTAAATTTGAATAGAAATTTCTTGCTTGCTTGCTTGCTGTGTTGGGTCTTCATTGCTGCACACAGGCTTTCTCTAGTTGCAGAGAGCGGGGGCTATTCTTTGTTGCAGTGCCCCGGCTTCTCATTGCGGTGGCTTCTGTTGTTGCCAAGCACGGGCTCTAGGTGCGAGGGCTTCAGTAGTTGTGGCACACGGGCTTAGTTGCCCCGCGGAATGTAAGATCTTCCCAGACCAGGGCTCGAACCCGTGTCCCCTGCACTGGCAGGTGGATTCTTAACCACTGCGCCACCAGGGAAGCCCCTAAAGAATTTCTTTTAAAAAATTATTAAGACAAATAATATTTCCTAGCTCTGCTGACTGGAAAGGACTAGAAATAATGACCAATCCAGTAGCAGTGAGTACCCCCTGACATCCGGATTCTAGACTCTGAATATTATCTCCCACTAAAAAGAAACAGGTGTCATTGGAGGAATTGTTGATTCCAGGTCTGAGGCAGAAAATGTCCAAGATGAATCTAGAGCTTGTCATACCAGAAAGCAAAGATGCTCTCAAGGAAAAATAGGACTGAGTCAAAAGGACTCAGGAGCCGGCCTGAATAAGCTGCTCGGCATCATTAGTTATCAAGAAAATGCAAATTGAAGTCACCGGTGAGACGATGTGAACATCATAAAGGATAATAGCTGCAGTGCTAAAACACATCAATGCCATTCCATCCCTCGCACCACAACAAAGCCCTCTCTGATCAATGGAGGATGTTAGGGAACCACTTCATTCTGAAAACTGGCAAATAAAAAGAAAGAATCAAGTGTGTGAACTGCCTTTCCTATATGAACTGTACCAAGGAGCTAATCAAATCAAAGAGGGGAGACCCCTCTTTCTGGAAGTAGTGCTGTGAATAAATGGAGAAGGAGTGATAGACGGTCACCGCTTTGAAACGTTTAATGAAGCAACAGATCTAGAGCAGCAGTTCTCAAAGTATGACCCTGGACACAGGGGGCCATGTGATCCTAGGATTTTCTTCATATATTTCAACCCAAAAAACATATCACAACAGATTGAATGCAGAAGCTGATAGGACAGTCCAGACGCTGAAGACATTTGCAAAAATGTAAGACAATGCCATTCTTCTTCTTAAGTACTATTTTTTGTTTTTGAAAATGGTTATTTTCATAAAATATGTTATTTTTGTTAACATGTAATACACTTACTGTTGTTATTTTTGAAAGAACTAATAGTTTTTAAATTTCTAAGTTTTAATTTCTAATAAAGTAAATGCAAATAGATACAACTCATATAAATAAAACCTCCTTGGGGCCCTCAATAATTTTTAAGAATAGAAGTATTCTGAAACCAAGGATTTTGAGAATCACTGATCTAAGCAAAATGTCATCAATGGTTGATAACATCTGAAGAAAGTCTTCGGTACAACCTACAAAGTATCTTGCCTAAATAAAACCTGAATATGATCAAAATACCAATTTATAGGAAAAACAAGAACAAAAGAATGTATTAAATGACCCCACGGGGATGCAACTGAAAATATCCTGACTGTGAGAAACTCTACAAGATAAATGACCAGATTTCTTTAACCAAAAATTGGAAAGTGGGACTTCCCTGGCGGTCCAGTGGTTAAGACTCCACGCTTCCACTGCGGGGGGCACGGGTTCGATCCCTGGTCGGGGAACTAAGATCCCGCATGCTGTGTGTGGCACAGTCAAAAAAAGAAAATTGGAAAGCATCTACAACAGCAAAAGGAAATGGAGGGCAAGCGGGTAGACCTCATGCTGTGTTCTTATCACAATAAAATAATAAAATAGAATATAAAATAAAATATTTTTTAAAAAGCAAATGAAGGGGAGCCTGTCTTGGGATCAATTAGAAGAGACAAGAGACATATCAACCAACAGCTATGTATGGACCACATATGGATTCCAGTTCAAACAAACAGAGGGGATGTTATGGACAGAATGTGTGTGTCCTCTCAAATTCATATGCTGAATCCTGAATCCCCAAAGTGATGTATTTGGAGGTGGGGCGTTTGGGAGGTAATTAGGTTTAGATGATGGAATGAGGATGCAGGTAGTGTCGTTATAAGAAGAGGGAGAGACCAGAGCTCTCTTTCTTCCTGCCATGTGAGGACACAGAGAAAGTGTTGGTCTGCAAACCTGGCAGAGAGCCCTCACGAGACACCAAATCTGCCAGCACCTTAATCCTGGACTTCCCAGCCTCCAGAATTGTGAGAAAGAAATGTCAGTTTTTTCAGCCACCCAGTCTATATTTTGTTAAAGCGGCCCGAGCTGACTAAGGCACCAGGGGCCTTGAGGCTGGGGAGATCAGGAAGAGCCTGCTAGCAGAGACAACGCTTGCTCTGCGTTTTGAAAGATCAGCAGGAATTATTCAGGCAAAGAATGTTCCAGAAGAGGTACAAACTATCCTCATTCAGGGAACTGCAGTAGTTCAGTGAAGCTGAAGTGTAGGGAGCATTGGAGAGTGGAGAGGTGAGAGGGTGGGATAAGCAGGGCCATACCATGCAGTATGTGAGCCCCAGTTTGGAGAGACGGGGTCAGCTCTGTTTCAGGAAGAGGGGCTGGGGTGCATCCCGCCACCCCACTGTGCTCCATCTCTCTGACGCCTGGCCATGCAGGGGACAGCCAGGTCCACATCTGGTCACGGTCACTGGTCACAGCGGACTGGGCCCATGTGACATCTGGCCATTGTTATAGGACCTTCAAACGGTGTGGCATGAGGCCCTGGTGGCATGCAAACAACTGTGCCGAGAATCCTAACCTTCAAGACGGGTGACAGTGTGCTTATGGCAGTTTGGGGATCAATATAAAATAATTATGCTGGAGTTTCAAGGCGATATACTAGGGGACTAGAGGCTTGATGAGCCCTCACTTGGGGTGACCTATAGAACCTCCTTTGGGACAGGCTGACAGGTAGCCACCAACTGGAATATGTCCCCCAAGAACCAAGAGAGGAGCCGTATCTCGCCAGCAGGTATCCTGGGAATCCTTTGCTGAACGTGGATCCTTCCCACTGGACACAGTAAGTTGCATGAGAAGAAGTGTCTGAGGGTCATCTTCACCAGTCCTCGGTATTGCAGGGCTAATGTGAAGTGGTGGAGTGTAAACGGAGAGGTCAGCGAGGCAGTTAACTCCCAGAGAGAACAGCCGGTGACCTGCGTGAGGGTGCAATCCTGGAGATGGAAAGACCTGGAAGGACTGGGAGCTATTTGGGTGGCCTGAATGTGGGGCAGGAAAGTTCTCCCAGGTTAGAGTGAGGTGTACCATTCATGCGAGGGGGAGCCTGGGAGAAGGAGTGGGTTATGGATTTTTTAACATATTGGCTTTGAGATTCCTGTGGGACCCACACAAGGCTACTGGGAACAGAGATCTGAACCTCAGGCTGGAGATCCACTGAGAGAGACAGATTTAGCCATCGGCAGCCTATGGTGGGTGGTGGTGGGGCTCTGGGTGATGTTCCAGAACACCAACCGTATTTATTTTGTGAGGCTGCTGTTAAAAATTACCACAACTGGATGGTTGAAAACAACAGAAACACATTCTCTCAGTTCTGGGCAGAAGTCTGAAATCAAGTTGGCAGGGCCCCTGCCTCTGGAGAAGCTGGGAGAAAATCTGCCCTCCCAGCTTGTGGGGGCAGCCAGCAGCCCTTGGCCTTCCTTGGCTGGTATGGGAGTCACTCCAGTCTCTGCCTCCGTCCTCTCACTGCCACCTCCTCTGCTGTGTCTGTCTCCTCTGTGTCTCTTATAAGGACACTTGTCACTGGATTTAAGGCCCACCAGGATGTTCTCCTTGTCTCAAAATCCTTAACTTGAGGGGCTTCCCTGGTGGTGCAGTGGTTAAGAATCTCCCTGCCAATGCAGAGGACATGGGTTCGAGCTCTGGTCTGGGAAGATCCCACATGCCGTGGAGCAACTAAGCCCGTGTACCACAACTACTGAGCCTGCGCTCTAGAGCCCGTGCTCCGCAGCAAAAGCCACCGCAATGAGAAGCCCACGCACTGCAACAAAGACCCAACGCAGCCAGAAATAAATAAAATAAATTTATTTTTAAAAAAATTCCTTAACTTGATTATATCAGGAAAGACCCTTTTTCCAAGGTAACATTTGCAGGTTCTAGGGATTAGGACGTGGGTGGACATATCTTTTTGGGGGGGGCCACCATTTAACCCACTACACCAGCCATTAAGGAGAAGAAACAGGCAAGAACTCAGTGAGTGGGAGCTCACCTGGACCCTGCGGGGCTGGACCTCGGATGCCGCAGGACTGCAGAGGGACCCACTTGGGGATGGGAGAAGGTGGGAGTGGATATTTCTGGTTTGTTTGCTTTGATGCTACTTCTGCTCCTTGGATTTATTTCCTTTGGTGTTTAACAAAGTCTCTTTTGAAAGTTCTAGTCTGTCTTAGCTGTGTTGCAAAGAACCTGGTTTTTGGACCAGAGTAACAGAGGGGGCTCAGCTCACCTGGGCCAAGATGGTGTCAGCAGCCCTCAAAGTGAGACACTGGGGGAAAGGAAATGAGGCCACAGGCAGCTCCTTGAGGCAAACGGGCCTGCCCTCCTGGAAGCCTCCTCTCAGAGCCGAGCCTCAGAGAGCCAGGGTTCTGTTCCATCAAGGAAGTGGTGTCCTTTACACAAGGCCTCCAGCCTGGGAAGCCTCTGGACGCCGGTGGTGCTGATGTAGAAATACAAAAGGCAGGGAAGAGGCAGGAGTTGGGTGGGCTGAGAAAGGGCGGGGAGGGAGGTGGAGTCCAGACTTTGCAGGTTCTGGCTACCCGCCATGCCCGGGGAAAAGAGCCTTCTAGACCGTGAGCCCCAAGAAGGCTGGGAGAGCCCCTTCCCCACCCCCGACGTTAGCCACACGGAGGGTGGGCCAACGTGGCCCTGCGCCGTGAGCAAGCGGTCCAGCGTGGCGTGAGGGAGGGCAGGCGCCCGGGCCAGCCCCGCCAAGGTTCTCTCTGAGCCGGAGGCTGGAGGCAGGCGGGGGAGGAGCTGACACTTGAGAACCTGGAGAGAAACGGGCGGCCCACCTTCCAGATCGCCCCACCCCCACGGTCTCCGGTCGCAGCCAAAGGATATAGTAATAGTGCCGGTCTGGAGGGCGATTGTTGCGCGAGTGAAATAGGCTGTTGCTGTGAAGCTTTTAACACGCACCTACTCAGTGGTCACTGATGGTATTAACTAATGGTCAGTGGTCGTAAGCACATGGGAGGTGGCAGTAGACTGAGGTGGCTCGCAGGGAAAGTCGAGCACCTCTGCAGGGACAGGGTGACAGGAGCAACGGTTTGGGGGATGGCGCTGGGAGGCTCTGGGGTGATAATCCATCTCTCTGAGGTCCCCCCCCACCTAGAAAAGTGGGAGTTCATGTCCTGAAAGCAGAGAAGCCCCTTGAAAGAGGAATATCTTAGTGAATCTCACAACTCAGGTCATGGGGGGCATCATGCAAATTAGTGGGTACCCTAGGGGAAGACCCCTTTGTTCGATTCTGATTCCCCAGGCCTGAGAGTGCTTTCCAGAAGAACTTAGGGAGGAGATGCCATGCCCTTCCTTACCTTCCAGATGCCTGTCCTCAGGAAGTTCTGCTTGGTATCTCTCCGAAGGCTCTCGTGCTGCAGCCCTGGCAGATGCCCTGTGTTGGGCTGGGAGACATAGGCAGAGGGTCTTTGGGGGGCAAAAAAGGAGACATACAACAGAATTGGAGGACTCTGCCCAGCTCCATGGTGACAGCTATACACCCTTGGCTTTGGGGGGCAGGCAGGTGGGGAGGTGCCTGCCCACCTGCGCCCCAGGTACTCAGTCTCTGTCAACTTCAAGAGCAATTTCCTTTATTACCGGCACCATTGGCTGGAACCCTGGATGAGCAAATGAATGTTGGAAGCAGGTGGGCACAGTTAATGCCTGCGGATGGCTTTATGTTCTCTCAGTGGTAAACAAAGATAATCTGAACTCTAAACAACCAGTCCAGGCTGCCCACGCAGCCCTTGCCGCCCACGCAGCCCTCGCTCAGCAGGTGATGGGCTTGTTTGAAAGACGCCAGGGCCCTTCCTTAACTGTCCAGATTCAGGGCGGTGGAATCACAGGATTCCACGAGGAGGGGCCGCCCTCACCCTGCCAGGGCCGCAGCTCTGCGAGGAGGATCCTCCTGCCACTTCCCGGCCCCTCACCTACTCCAGCCTCTCACTGCCCCGCCAACAGGAAGTCCTGCTGTGCTGCAACCGCCGCGATGATCTTGTGACACCCAGAGCCTCCAGGCCAGACTGGCAGAAGGGGTAGAGGCACCTGGGCACCTCAGCCCCAACTCCCCCGACATCTGCTGGGCAGGGTCTGCTCCCTCTTTCTGCTGGGCCAGGACTGGCTGGGCTCCTGCAGCCTGCGTTCAGGAATATCTTAGTGAATCTCACGGCTCAGGTCATGGGGGACATTGTGCAGATTGGTGGGTACCCTGGGGGTAGGCCCCCTTGCTCGACTCTGATTCCCCAGGTCTAAGAGTGCTTTCCAGAAGGACTTAGGGAGGGGATGGCACGCCCTTCTCTGCTTTCAGGACCTGAACTCCCACCTTCCTAGGTGGGGGGGCCTCAGGCTGCTTACTGCCCCAACTCCCCTCTCCCAGACCCCATGCCTCTGAGGGCAGGACACTGTCATAACTCAGCAGGCCTTTCCAGGGGCCGACAGTGCAGAGCCCCTTAAGGGCACCCTGCAGCATCCGAGGCTGACCACATGGGGGTCCCAGGGCAGGGCCCCCACTACTGATGCCTGGAAGTAAGAATACCCATTACTAGCTTTTGAGCACTTACTATGTATGTGCTGAATTGCCTCTCATACTGGGGCTCACACAGATTTAAGGTGGGTCCTGCAGGAGAGGTGGTCTGGGGGTGGGTCAGGAAGCATTGAGGCAGAAGAGTTGGTGTGGGCAAAGCTGAGGCAGGAACACGGGGTCTGGGGACCTCTGGCCAGGAAGGGGAGTCAGAGCAGCCCCTCAGAACACAGGAGTGGACACTACCCTCCCTAAAACCCTCAGGAGGGGCCTGGAAGCCCTGGAATGGCAGATGGGAAGTGGGGTGTATTAAGGGGTTGCAGTATTGACAACCTTCGGGTGGAGGTTTCGAAATACCTGAAGGGTGATTGAGGGTCATAGTCTAGTTCCATCACTGGGTGTTACTGACCAGCTGTTACCTTGGTCACGTCGTTCTGGTCGCTTAGTCTCAGTGTTCTCATCTGTAAAATGGGGGCATAGGTTGGGGCAAACTAAACCACTAGTCATTTTTCCAAATTTTTTTAGCATTAGAGCCTGGAAGCTTTTCCTTAAAGGAGGTCTTTCTTGGGAGGCTTAAGAACAATGGATAAAAATGGAGCTGTGCCAACTGACAGTGGGAGGGAGAAGCCCAGGGTCTGATCAGGTTCCCCTCTTGTGTCTGCCCTGGGAGGCTGTTTGACAATCTCTGGGTTTGGTATCTGTCACGATAGTGACTCCATGGTCCAGACCCCACCCCACGATGGTCCCCTGACCCCCACCGCACATCCCCAGCTCAAGCAGGTGACCCCGCCTTCACGCTAGCCCCTCCCGGTCTGTTGCTGGCTTTGGAAGAGGGACAAACGCCCTAAGTCCCAGCCCTGGAAAAAGAAGGAGGATTTGGCCCTGCCCCCAGTCCCCTGGCATTCGTACTGAACTGTCCATATTTCTGTGCACCCAGAACCCCTGCACCCCGGAGCAGGGGAGGGGAACAGCCCTCCAGGGACCTAGGATGTAGTCGCAGGACCTGCCTGGCCCCCGGAGCCACCCTCAGCCTCGCCCCCAGCAGACCCCGGTCCAGGGGCAGTTGTCCGATCTCCCAGGGCTATGCCCGAGCACCTACTACATACCCGACTGGCTCATTGGCATTTATGACACTGTGTGTGGCTTCTGTGATATGAACCAGTAATGTTTTAAATTTGCACACCCTTTGACATATACATATATATATTTATCAAAATTATCTTTTTAAAAAAATACGAGGGGGACTTCCCTGGTGGTGCAGTGGTTAAGAATCTGCCTACCAATGCAGGGGACATGGGTTCAAGCCCTGGTCCGGGAAGATCCCACATGCCACAGAGCAACTAAGCCCGTGCGCCACAACTACTGAGCCTGTGCTCTAGAGCCCGTGAGCCACAACTACTGAGCCCACATGCCACAACTACTGAAGCCCGCACCCCTAGAGCCCGTGCTCCACAACAAGAGAAGCCATGGCAATGAGAAGCCCGCGCACTGCAACAAAGAGTAGCCCCTGCTCACCGCAACTAGAGAAAGCCCACACGCAGCAACAAAGACCAGTGCAGCCAAAAATAAATAAAAAATTAATTTAAAAAAACCAAAATACGAGGGACTTCCCTGGCGGTCCTGTGGTTAAGACTCCGTGCTTCCACTGCAGGGGGCACAGGTTCATCCCCGGTCCTCGGGGAACTGAGATCCCGCATGCCACGGAGCACCACCAAAATAAAAAAAATAAATAATAAAAAAAAAGAATTTGTGTAATAGCGGGAAATTGGAAACTGCCCAAATGTCCTTAAGCTGAGCTTGATAAATTAAGGAATAACCATAGGATGAAATACTGCAGCAGCTAATCGTCATATAATGTAATCTTCCCAAGAGGGAAAGCTTACTCAGTGAGAAAAGTGAGGTACAGAAGAGTACGTACAAAATGGTCTCTTTTTTTAAATTATTATTAAAACAAAATGCACGGTGGAGAAAGACAGGGCGAGCCTGCATTGGGTGGTGGTCCATGGGTGGTGATGGCAGCTTTCTGGGATTCCTCTTCGTGGTCTTCTCTGTCTGCAGTCTAGGGGTTACTTCTATGATGGAGGGGCAGCAAACATTAGTTTTAAAAGAAAATTAGAGAAAAAGGAAAAAAACAAAACCCCAAAGCCTCCAAACAAATTCTGCCAGGAGGCACACCCATGGGCCTGGCATTTCTGTGGCTGCCCTCCCCTCCCCTTTTTCCTCTGCTTCTGTGTCACTCAGGTAATGTGACCTTCCTGGTGAGGAGGGTCTCCATTCCCTGGGCTCCTCTTTCTGAGGCCAGCTGCGTTTCCTGGGCTCAGGGCTCAGGCCTGAAGAGGGAGATGCTGCCTCAGGCTGATCTTCTAAGAGGAAGATCCTCTATTCCAACACTCACTGCATCCAGGAGTTGGACTGGGTCTGCAGGACCTTCTGAGTTTGTGTGGGCGGTCCTATCTGCCAAGGGCTTCTTGCCCTTTGGTTAGTTATCCCGTAGTGAGACACTGGAGATGGCCCCTGGCCTTCAGAGACAAAGAGGAGAAACCTATTTCAAGGGTCTCCCATTCCTGCGCCCTGTGCTCAAAGCTCTACATAGATCACTGAAGTTAAGTCTAACGTTCCTATGAGGGGGATAAACTTTTATCCCCATCTTCCAGATGAGGAAACTGAGGCTCACAGAGGTGAGGTAGCTTGTTTCAGGTAACAGCAGCCACAAAAGCTAGCAGACGCTCCTAGCCGCTGGCAGGGCTCAGCCCCAGTCTCCCAGGCTTGTTCCAATGGGGCCAGGTCTTACCCCCTTTCCTGGGTCAGGAAGGCAGTGGGAGGTCCCTTCTACTGCCGCTCAGCTGGGCCCCCGGGTGGGACACGTCTGACTAGGCCCTCTGCTCCCAGGCCCAGCCAGCTCTGCCATAGGTGGGTGGGGCTGGGAGCCTGGCCATGCACAGGCTGTTCCTGCTGCCTGCCCCTCACTGAGTGCAGAACGGACAGTGTTTACCCCTTTAGGGCGCGTGCCCAGCTGCCCTTTGGACGGGCACCAGCCTGTTCCAGTGTGAAGAAGGGTCTCCCGAGAGGCTGTGGGTGGTGTGTGGCCTGGAGGCCCGGGTTTGTGTTCCTCATGTCACGGGGAGCCGGGCCCGACCCCCCGTACTCCCTTCACCCTCCGGGGTCTCGCCTTCCCAGCTGTGTGGACTGCCCTTTGGGGCATCCTCAGCAGCGGTGTTCTTCCCTGTGCTGTCCAGCGCCACCTAGGAGGGCGGCAGGGTGTGTGCGAGGGGAGCCGAGGGGGAACGTCTGAGACAGACAGCAGAGGACAGGAGGGCAAATGGAGACAGAGCCAGCAAGAGCAGGCAACAGAAAGATTCAGAGAGGCTCAAGGAGAACACAGGGGACACCCACGGGGCCCAGCAGCTTTGGGGACTGGGGGTGCAGTGGGGGATGGAGGCCAGGTGGAGTTGCCAGATTTAGCAAATAAAAATATGATTCCCAGTCCAATTTCAATGTCGAATAAACAACTAATACTTTTTGGGGGTATAAGTATGCCCTATGCAATACGGTTGACCCTTGAACAACACGGGTTTCAATTACATGGGTCCAGTTACAGGCAGATTTTTCTTTCCCTCTTCTTTCTGCGGTATGCGGGCCTCTCACTGTTGTGGCCTCTCCCATTGCGGAGCACAGGCTCAGGACGCGCAGGCCCAACGGCCATGGCTCACGAGACCTGCCGCTCCGCGGCATGTGGGATCCTCCCGGACCGGGGCACGAACCCGTGTCCCCTGCATCGGCAGGCGGACTCTCAACCACTGCGCCACCAGGGAAGCCCTACAGGCAGATTTTTTTCAATAATAAATCCTACAGTACTACACCATCCGTGGTAGGTTGACTCCTCAGAGAACCTCAGATATAAAGGGCCAACTATAAGTTTTCATTGGGCGGAGGGTCGGCGCCCCAACCCCCAGGTTGTTTAAGGGCCAACTATATTTGGGACGTATTTATACTAAAAAAAAAAAAAATGATTCATTGTTATCAGAAATTCCAATCTGACTGGCATCCCCTGTTTTATGTGACAGCCCTAAAGCCAGGGCCTCTGTTTCCTTCAGCTGAAGAGGCCACTCAGAAGGCACTGAATTGCTCCCTCTGGCCACTGACCCCCATCTTCACACAGCTGGGAAGGGGCCTCCCCGTTCTGGGACGCGCTCAGTCTCGTGGGGGTCAGGCCTTCCCTCAGGGTAGGGATATGCTGACCCACGACAGGGCGCTCCCTTCAAATGCCGGCTCAGACTCAGAAGCCACTTTACCCTGACCTGTGATGTAACATCCTGAGCTCCCAGAAACCATGCTGCGGAGCCCAGGTGGGCTGAGGTGGGTTCCTCAGGGATGAGTGGCAGCAGATGGTCTGGTGCAAGTGCCCAGAGGATGCGCAGCTTCTGCGAAGGGTGTCCAGGGGCCCAGGCATGGGCGCGGAGACCAGGGGAGCACCCCAGCCCGCACCAGGCAGCCTCTCAGGACAACATAGAACGCCTGGGCTGGAGGGGAGCTCCAACTCTGCTTTAGGCACGAGTGCCCGGAGGCCCAGAGAGGCAGTTCTGGGGGCAGAGCCCAGGCCCCTTGGCCCTCACAGCAGTGCTTTCCACTGCGGTGTGGAGTGTCACCACACCACTGTGGCCTGTGGCCATGACATATTACTGCCCCTCATGGGGATCCAGCATTTTCTACTTAGCAAAACAAAGTTCTCTCCCCTCCTTTGTCTCATTTGGGGTGCACAGCCACCCTAGATGCCGATGGAACCACCAGCATTGGCCCTGTTTTACAGATGCAGACCCCGAGGCACGTATATGAAACTAGCCCAAAGTCTTCCAGAGAGGTGGTGGTAGAGCTCCAAGCAGAACCGGAGCCGTCTTTGCTGCAGGCAAAGTGAGGAACCCCAGGGCAACTTGTTGCTCATTCTTCAGCCAGTCTGGGTAGGGACCCAGAGAAGTTACCTAGCTTCTGTAGACAGAAACTCAAGTTAATGGGCAGGCTTGGATGATGGAATATTTTGTGTATTTGCAAACAACTTCACCCAACCCCGAGAGTCTTGGTAGATTCCAATTCATGCAAGAAGGGACTCTACAAACTTCAGAAAGATAGCAGAGGTGCCTCCGGCAGCACCTCCACTCCCCCTCACTGGCAAGCTGAGCCCCACCCTGCTCTCTGCGAAGGTGTGGGCTGGCCTTGGAGCCCAGGGCTCTGAACTCCCCCCCACTGCCTGCTCGGCTTGAATGGATTACTTCTGATCCTCCCCTGCACCTCAGTTTCCCCACCAGTGAAGTGGGTGGAAATACGCTGTCATCTCAGGCTCGTAGGGGCCCAGAGTGATGCCCTGTTTGATTACAGAGTGGATTAAAAGTCTTGTGTACTTGATACAAGTAATTCTATCCTGTACATGGATAGTTTCATTGAAAAGCAGCCTCAGGTGGCCTTTCACCAGCCTCCCTGCCCCTCCCTTCAAGCCCCCATGGAATGGGCTGTGAAGGAAAGAGAGAAAGATGATAGGCTCCTCCTGGTGCCCTGAGGTATCACTGTTGCTGTTCTTTCTTGCAGAGGGCTCCCAGGAAGACCCAGGGGGGCTGGGTGTCTAGGCCAGGCAGGCCCCAGTTCATACCTCGTTCCTCCCAAGCTGGAAGCTTGTCTCTCCCAAAAAGGGCCATAATGGCTAGACAATGGGCTCAGACCGGAGGGCCAGGGTTCCTGCAGAACACATGGAGGCGCTCAGGTGCCCAAATGCATAGCCCAAGCTCAGATCTGGCCTCTGGCCAAGACCTAGTCCCCTGCTGTCCCCTGGACATGTAGGTAGAGGGAGAGTGTAAGCTGCCCCAGGGGAAGCTGCAGTCCTGTTGCAAGGCCACCCTCACTCTGTTCCTCACAATGCAAGTAGGAAGGACTCAGCTGACGCCCTGAGGTTGGTGCATAGGTAAGCTTTCGGTCACCACTACATTAGCTGTGGGCCCGGTGTGTTTCTGTCCCCCTCCTTCTGTGAGGGTTTTGCTGTTCTTCTTCTGTGCGTGGCTCTTCTGCTGACGGTCTTTCATCATCTCCGTCTGGAGGCCTCAGACCAGCAAGTGCACAAATGACATGCGTCCCAGTGGTTTTCGGGAAGCTGGACGTTAATGGAGCAGCATTCCCATCCCCACCTTGACCACCACCTCCCCCTCCCATAATGCTGACACCCAGGCCTCTGGTGGCCTTGACCAGTCGAAGCCGCAGGCTGCAAATAGCTGTTGTGTGCAGCCCGCTGCCTGCACGAGCTGGAATGGCTGGGCTGGCCTGTTGGATTTCAAATGGATAGAAAGACTCCTGGACTTTATACTTTGGAGCAGAGTGATATTCTCCTTCGTTATGGCCGATGCTGGATTCGGAGACACAGCTCTAGAAGAAAGTTTGAAACTCATAGTTTTGTGAGCAGCGACTACCTTCACTGGCATAGTTGGCGAGATGGGGCCAAAGCCCGTCTGGAGCTCAGGATGTGGGGCTGCCTCTCTGCCCACTGGAAGCCAGAGGGTCCCTCCAGGGATATCCACACTCACTCTCACATGATGGCACTCAGACAGACGTGGTCCAAGTCCTGGCCCCACCCCATCCTGGCTGAGAGACCAAATTCCTGAACCTCTCCAGCCACAGTTTTCTCATCCATAAAATGGGCATAATAATGCTAACCTCACACAGCTGTGGGGAGGAGTGTAAAGCGCCCACGCAATAAGTGTGATTTCCTGCCTCTTGGGTTTTTAAATAAATTACAGATCAGAAAAATAAACCATGTTTATTAACAAATGCCATTTATATATTCAACAAACATTTAACGAGTGCCTACTATGTGCCAGAAAGGTACCGTTAACACCTGAGCTCTCAGACAATTGCAGGGTGGTGCCTGAGCTTGCAGGTAGGAAGTACACACAGGGACACATAGCCTGTGTGGTTATGAGGCATTTTGCGTTTGGATTTTCGTGAGGGAAATGGAAGGTTCAGCAAATGTGACAAGAGTCTTCGGGAGGAATTTCATGGTTTTCTAACCTCTAGACTGAGGGCAACCTGAAGCAAGATGTCCAGGCGTCTTCAAGGCAAGGTCAAAGCCACCATGTTAAGAAAACAGTTCTATAAATGTGGCTCAGCTAGAACTAGCTTGGGGCTGGCTGAGGCCTAGGGCAGATGGCCTGAGTAAGCCCCTACTGAGGCCTCCAGTAGACTCGAGTGGGGCAGAGTGGATTCCTGGGATCCTGACAGCCAAAAATCTAGGGTTCAAGTTTCAGCTCTGCCACTCACTAGCTGTGGGACTTGAGTGAGTCAATCCCCTGGAGACTCAGTTTCCTCATTGGTGGAATAGGGTTGTCCTGAGAATCCGATGAGATGAAGTGTGTAAAAGCTGTTTGTAAACAGCCAAAGTGGCATTATCAGGGTTGGGAGTGAGAAAACCTGGGTCCGAGCCTTCATCTGCCAAGGGCCCTCTTAGTGAACTTGGAAAAGGCACACTCTCAGCAAACCTCAGATCTTCCCATGCCACTGAGATCTGAGGAGGAGAATTCTGTAAGCCGTGATCTATCAGGTCTCAGTCAATCCGTGGCCCAGGCGCCCCAGGTTTCCCTGGTGGCTCCAAGGTGCCTGGAGCCCTTCACTGTGGCACTTCACTCAGAACATTTCCTCAGTATAGAGAACAGATCTGTGGTTTCCAAGGGGGACACAAGAGTGGGGGAGGGATGGATTGGGAGTTTGGGGCTAGCAGATGCAAACTATTGTATATAGAATGGATAAACAACAAGGTCCCACTGTATAGCACAGGGAACTATATTCAATAACCTGTGATAAACCATAATGGAAAACAATATGAAAAAGAATGTGTATATAACTGAATCACTTGGCTACACAGCAGAAATTAACACAACATTGTAAATCAACTATACTTCAATTAAAAAAAAAAAAAAGAAGAGGAACATTTCCTCAAAACACAGAGCCAGGGAGTTCCCTGGTGGTCTAGTGGTTAGGATTCAGCGCTTTCACTGCTGTGGCCCGGGTTCAATCCCTGGTTGGGGGGAAAAAACACAGAGCCAGGTCCTTGTTCCCAGCCCCCTCAAAACTTACCCGTCCAGGCCAACAAGCACATGAAAAGATGCTCGACATCATTAGTTATCAAGGAAATGCAATTTGAAACCACAAGGAGATGTAGCTTCACACCCTCTAGAAGGCTAAAATGAAGAAGAGTGGCCAATCAAGTGTTGGCAAGGATGTGGAGCAACAGGAACTCTCAACTGGTGGCAGCACGTTGATAGTTTCAAATTGCCATGATGGGAGTACTCATACCTCAGAAACCAACAGAGGCTACAAATCAGGGCTTCCCTCCATTCCAAAGAGCTGGTTGTTAAACATTTACCAGCATAATTTCTGATGGAAACATGCCCATAAAGAGACTTGTACATGAATGTTCATAGTAACATAGTATTCATGATAGCCTCAAATTGGAAATAACCCAAATGTCGACCACCTGGTGAAT
Source organism: Delphinapterus leucas (assembly GCF_059928025.1). Taxonomy (NCBI): domain Eukaryota; kingdom Metazoa; phylum Chordata; class Mammalia; order Artiodactyla; family Monodontidae; genus Delphinapterus; species Delphinapterus leucas. The sequence continues at coordinate 22,592,109 of NC_143137.1, forward strand.
GGATGAACAACCTGTGGTACACCTAGGCAACGGAATATGACTCAGCAATTGAAAGGAGTGAACTAGTAATACACATAACAACGTGGATGAATCTCAAAGGCATTATGCTAAGTGAAAGCAGCCAGGTTCAAAAGATTACATATCATAATTGCATTTAGATGAAATTCTAGAAAAGGCAAAACTACAGTGATAGAGAGCAGATTAGTGGTTGCCAGGGGTTGGAGATGGGGTGGGGGTAGGGAGGCAGGGGAAGGAGGTTGACCTGGAAGGGGCATGAGGGAAATTTTAGGGGTGATCAAAATGTTCTATATCCTGACTGTGGTGGTGGTTACATGGGTGCATATACTTGTCAAAGCTCATCTAATTGTATGCTTAAATTGATTAATTGTACGAAAATTATACCTCAACAAAGTTGTCCAAAAAAAACCAATACCAAGACTTACCCATTCTGTGTCCCACTGCTTTAGGTCCCTCTCTCTGCTGACATATATGGGATACTGTGGGTTCATGGGCTGCAGGACCAATCTTAGGGAAAACTCCTCACCTGATGTCTACAGGATAGGCCGATGGGAAAGCGATTCTGAAACAGGAGATGTACCTCAAGTTACACCTCCTCCGAGGTGGGCCAGGGCCTGCTGGAGTCAGGGAGGGCAAGACTGGGCACAGGCTACTGTCCCTTTCAGTGGGCGTCCTTGCCACCTTCTGCCCCCCACATGAAGTCACTAACCTGTGGAGCTGACTGACAAAACTTATGTTTCCCCCAAAGCCTAGTGGAACTGAGAGAACTGGGGTCATTGACGCCTAGAGGAAAGATGATGGGAGGGGGGTGAGGGCAGGGAGGGACCAGGACCATGTCATTATTTACCACATGTGCTTAGAGGGTTAGCATATGGCAGATAATAACCAGCTGTTCTCTGTCGGTTCCAGATGGATTCAGAGAAAAATGGCCTTCGTTGGTAGCATGAAAGATTTAGGTGGGCCACAGTGATGAACTTCCTGAGAGAGTTCTTGAGAAAGTGGACAGGTGTGTGCTCACGTAGGTGCGTGTGTGTGCGAGGGCGCATGCGTGTTGTAAAACCAGAGCAGGGGAAGCAGGCACTGGGTGTACATAACTCCTTTCTCTGGAACACTTCAGGAATTGGAAAGACAAACCTCATTCTGAAATGAGCCTGGGTCCCTCTGGGCTGGGGACAGAGCAATGGTCTCAGACCCTTTCTCTAGGTACCTTGGAGGGCAATTAGCTAGCTTGTCCATCAGTAAGACCCCTAAACCAGAAGTCTGTGGAGCCAGATGGGTACTCACTTCCATGGCCCGACCCCCCTTCCAGACGGCCCTGTGCACTCTCTTCCCCATTAGTGCAGAAAAGACCATCCATCACCAGCAGGGATGGTGATGTCACAGCTGCAGGCCTCCGAGTGCACAGGAAGACTGCTCCAACCCCTCCAAGGTGCTAAATCATTCATGGGGTAGAGAGCCCGGGTGGCAGGAGATTTACTGCTGAGGAAACACTTTAGGGACTAGTGGAAATCAATTCTTTAAAGAGATCCCATCAGCTAGCAGGTGGCCTAAGGCTGAGGCTTGGGCATGTGATAGGGACCCAGTGAAGTGGGAACTGGCAGGGGGCGGGGGCAGCTTCCCAATTCCAAAGCAGAGGATGGAAGGGAGACCAAGGCTTGGGGCCCAGGGTAGGTCCAAAGCGAAGGCAGATTCCCAGCACCCTGGGGCGGGGTGGGGCGGTGTAATGGGAGGGGGGCTCTCAGATCTCCAGCTCTGGCTCACATACTCCTCCTGTCACCCCCTATGGGGCTTCTGTGCCCATACCCACAGGGACTCTGCAGGTCAATAAGACAGAATAAGGAACATTGTTGCAATGTGTTTGCTGAGATTCTTGGCTCTTCCATCTTGGACTACCTCATCCCAACCAGTCCCTGCCGGAAGGGGAGTTCTAGGCCAACTTTGGTTTCTCTGAAGTGGAAGTTGGAGCATTCCCTGGCATTCATCTTCTTGTCTGAAAGAGAATGTGAGCTCCTAGAATGCCCAAACAGTCTGTTTTATGATGTAGAATTCCAGGACTTGATTCAGCTCCTGGGGTACCATGTGTTAATTTATGTGACATCCAGAAGCAGCCTGGGACTCCTGCTGCCCCACACCATGCAGCACACAGTGGGAGCTTCATATCCAGCACAGTAGGGCTCTTCTGGTCCAAGTCCAGCCCAGCTCATTTCTATAGCCACAGCATACTTCCTCCATGTGTCTGTTTTTTTTTGGCTGTGTTGGGTCTCTGTTGCTGCGCGCGGGCTTTCTCTAGTTGTGGTGAGCGGGGGCTACTCTTTGTTGCGGTGTGTGGGCTTCTCATTGCAGTGGCTTCTCGTTGCAGAGCGTGGGCTCTAGGTGCGCAGGCTTCAGTAGTTGTGGCACACGGTCTCAATAGTTGTGGCTCGCAGGCTCTAGAGCACAGGCTCAGTAGTTGTGGCGCATGGGCTTAGCTGCTACGCGGCATGTGGGATCTTCCCAGACCAGGGCTCGAACCGGTGTCCCCTGCATTGGCAGGCAGATTCTTAACCACTGTGCCACCAGGGGAGTCCCCCTCCATGTGTCTTGAAAAAGAAAAACGAAGGGATGAAGGAGAAAAGGAACAGTATTTTTAGATCAGCTTTGGAAAAGCAGACATAGCTCTAGGGTTTCCTTTACAGATAATGAAACTGAAGCCTAGAGGGGGAATGGACTTGTCCAAAGTCCATGAGATGGGAAAATGGAAAGAGAAAAGACCCCCAGAAGTCATGCTGAGCAGTTTCCACCTCCCTTGAGATGACCTTGGTCATTGCTAGCTAAAAGGGGTGATGTAGAGCAGGCAGCTGTGATGGAAAGAGACCGGGACAGGTTCTGGTCCTTGTCCTGCTGCCTGGCTCCTCTGCAAGATGGGTCTCACTGTGCTGCAGGGGGATTCCTGTGGGACCCTGGTTGTGACTGCACTCTGTACCCTGGCTCATTTATTCACTCAAACACATATTTATGGAGGGCCTTCCAAGAGTCGGGCATGGGGATACAGCAGTGAACAAGACAGATGTGGCCCTTGCCTTCCTGAAGCTTGCATGTTATGTTACCTGGGACTAGTGCTAAAGGCCGGGGCAGGTAATCCCCCCAATCCAATCCACCCAAGGAGGCTGGGCCCAGCCCTGATCCAGCTCTACAGGGTGCTCATAGCAGCTCCACATCCTTGACTCAGGCCAAAGGCTGCTTCCTACAGTAGGGACCCCACAGTTTTCAGGGCAGGGCTTCCACTTACTGTATAAGCTGCATCTTCACCACTTTGGCCAGCCCCGCCCTCAGCTGCCCTCAGTCTCAGGAGGGCCGGTCTGAACTGGTTCCCACAGGGCAGGAGCCAATGCTGGACTCTGGTTCTAGGTAGAGCTTTGTGTGAAAAGCAGACTCCAGGAGAATCAAAGAGATTCAGGAATTCCTGATCTGCCCAGTCGCTACTCCCCACAGCCCTGCATCATCTAGGGCAGGAGGGAATCTTGGCTTGCAGCCCTTGTAGCTAGGGACCCAAGATACCCTCCTTCTAGACATCCCAGCACTTGCTTTGTGCCCACCCCTCAGGTTTGTCCCCAGGAAAATCTCTGCAGCTTTGCAGGTCCCCTCAGCCCCCCGCCCTTGGCTAGATGCCCAAGCCCACCTAGGGGACCCGGGTGTTTCTGAGGCCGGGAGCTCCGGCGGGCGGTGGGGGGGAGTGCACCCTCAGTATTTCTTTCTTAACCACTGTTCTAGGAGTTCTCTCTGGATCCGCCCAACTCAGCCCAGAGGTAGAAGCCCCAGGCAAGCAGCCAGAGAAGTGTGCTCTGGTCGCGGCTCTGGCCCCAATTAGGGGCCTAGCTAGGTCTCTGATCCCTCCCGTGAAAAAACTGAGGGGTTGGGTCAGACAACCTCCTCAGCCCTGGGAAGGTCGGAGGGGACGCGCGGCAAACCAGATGGACCCCAAGGCCGACAGCGAGTGTCCGCGAACATGCGGAGGCTGAGAGGAACCCGAGCGGGGGCCGGCTGGGCGCAGGGCGTCCGGGAAGCGGCTGCGGGGAAGCGCGCACCGCAGGGAAAGGGCCCAGGCGGTGCGAGCCGGGAGACGCCTCCCGCTAGGAGCGAGAGAGGAAGGACGCCGTGCCCCTGAACGGAACGCCTCGCCCCCTCCACAGCTGTCTGAGAGCTGGGAAAAGACCATTTCGTGCCCGTGCAGGAGCTCCGGGCTCTCAACCAAGAAAGGCGGACAACCTGACCCCCTCGAATTGGGGTAGTGGCTGCAAATCTAATTTGGGAGGACGAAAAAGAACTGTCCCCTGAACAAATACTTTGCAACTTCCAAAGCGCTTGCAAAAAAACATTTCGTTATTTGATTCCCCCAGCAGTTCTCTGACTTGAACAAGCTCCCAATTTACAGTTGAAGAAACGCTTAGAAAGGTCAGGCAGGCGCCTAACAAACACAGAGGTGTTAAGTGGTTAAAAATGCAGATTCTTCTAATTTGAGACAATTAAATACTCATTCTCGGAAGCATCCCAAAACAGAAATACAGGTAAAAGCATTTGCCTGGTTTGGGGGCTGAATTATTCAGTTAAATTCTGCTTTGGACGTAGGAAGTGAAACATAGCCCGTGGCCAAAACCATTTCTGGGTCACCGACCTTTGGATAATCTGCTGAAGGCCTTGGGACCCCTCCCCCACCAACTGCAGACACAATCTCACAGAACCTCGGAGTTCCCGAGCCCTGGAGACATCCCCGGGCCTCGGATTGGGGTGGGAAGCTAGATTTCTAGCCAGGAGAGACCCTGGCCGAGCTCTGGCCCACAGGGCTCCTCTCCAGGGCCATGCACCGATTTTCTCCCTCTTTTCTCCAGAAGGAAAGTGCGGTGGGTGTTCTCAGCTTATTTCGCAGAAGAAGAAACCGAGGCTGTACTCAACCCCAAGCGGTGAGCTCCCACCCAGTGCTCGGTCCCCTATCCCCGCCAGCTGCCTCCTCCGCTGACTCCGGTCAAGGACACCTCTGAGGTGGGCGCTCAAGCCTTGGCTGCCACCGGGGCCAAACTCAGCCGGGGTGTCACCTGGTGGGAAGGTGGGAGACGGAGTGCTGCAAAACTGCACTGGCCGTGGCCGCTAGCTCCCCTCCCCCGGTCGCTCTCGCTCTGAGCACGCGTTCTGCACCCGCATCGCCCCGGACCCGAGAACCCCGAGGCGCCCGCCCCGCCCCCCGCCTCTCTCCGCCCTCCGCGCCCCAGTTCGCTGTCTCTCGGGCTCAGCTCGCTCTCTCTGTGATTGACTCCTCCAGGCTTCAGCATCCCGAATCAGATTTTTAAAAAACCCATTCCTGCAGTTTCTTTTTTTTTTTTTCCTGCAGTTTCTTTTTTAACTGAAAGTTTAATACAAGCATGTGGTAAACACATACACTTCAGATAGTCCAGAAAGACGTACAGCAGAAAGTCCCCTGCTCTCTGGTCCCCGGTTCTCCTACACGGAAACCACCCCTATTTGCTGTGTCTTGGGTCTCCGGGCAGAGGCTTTTTGCGCATAAAATAACCGACACCTAGACACCCCCTCATTTATATTTTTACACAAACAGAAGCCCATGTGTCCTTTGCGTTTTTCACTTAACATCCAGGATATTTTCCAGAATATATAACGACTATATATTTTTTCCTCACTCTTTTTAAAAGCTAGATAGATTCATTTCTATGACAGGATCGCTTTTCACTTGTCTATTTTTCTCGTTGTTTCTCCATCCTTTCATTCACTCCCCGCCCCCAGCCCGAGCTGAATCTTGGGGGTTCCCCACCCTTTGAGAACCTTACAGAGACATTGTGCTGCTCGAAGAAAAAACGCACAAACACACCGTTTTTCGAAAAATGTCGGGGGATTAGTTGGGTTTCGAACACCCTTGCGAGTGTCGACCGAAGCACATCACATCTAAGATTCTAGAACAAAGCCCCGAGGGCTGGGCCTGGGCTAAGATCGAAAGACAGCGCTGCGGCTCCGCCAGGGGACTGGAGCCCCCGGCACGTGGCCCTGGCGTGGCGTGGGTGGTGGTGATGGTGACGAGATCTCGAGGGGCGGCACCAGGAGCCTGGGATGCGGCGGCGGGGTGGGGTACCGGGAAGGCATCCCACAGGCCGGGATGCAGGGTCCGCGCCAGTGATAATACGGGGTCTGTAGTTGGCAGAGATCTACGGGTCACGAAGTACGCGCGTGCCTACACGTGCATTCTTTTTCTTCCTGAGAGGTGGGAGTCACTCTAACCATTTTGCAAATGGGGAAACTGAGGCTCTGAGAAGTGAAGTGAATCACTGAAGAACGTCCAGCTGGTAACTAGCGTGCAGGAGGACCCAAAGCCGGGGCTTGGTCTCACTGGGGAGTACTAGTTACGCATGTCATGGGGCGGAGAGCCAGGGTCAGCGCCGGGACCCGACCAGTCCGAGCGAGGCTAGTGACAGAATTGCCCCCGTCAGGGCGGGTCTAGGTGGGGGTGGGAGGCCTGCCTCCCACACACCCCGCCTCCCAGCTCTGCCTTGTAGAGTGGGAAGAGAGCGAGAGGCCAAGGGTTGATGGATGACCTCTTCGCCCAACATCTTCAGCACAACGGGAACTGCCATGGAGGGGGCGAGGTTGGGGGTAAGGGAAGCAGAGTGGGGCAAGGGCCAGGAAAAGAACTAAGATGGCCAGAGAGGAAAGTCGAGACGCCAATAGAAAGAAGAGCCGTGTCCGGGGTCAGAGCTAAGGGCGCCGAGTCCTCCAGGTTGGAGTAAGCAAGGCAGTCCTTCCTAAAAATTTAGGGGTCCTTCCTAAGCCCGACCCGTCGGGGAACCCAAAAACTACACGTCGCGGATGCACGGCTTCGGGCGGAGACGGATGTCGGTGGCGAAGCGGAAAGGGTCTCTGTAGGGGGCGGACGCCGCCGCGGGCCAAACAGACGTCGGACCTGCTGAGGGAAGGCAGGAAACGGGCGTAGGGTGCGCGGGACAGAGCAGCAAAGTGAGGACCTGAGGTCGGCCGAAGCCACCTCCTCCCCCGCCTGCGCCTGGAGCCGAAAGGGATCCGGGGTATCGGGTCCCCAGGGGCCGCCCCTTCACCGTCGAGGTCCAGCTCCGGTTACCGGCCCGGCCTGCTCCCTAAAATATGTATGAGCACTTGCGGGTGCAGTTTCGCTGCCCCTCCCGGAGTGGGGCTGGGGGCGTCGGGGTGCTCGGGGAGCCACGGGGGGAGAAAGCAACGCTGGCTCCTGAGGCCGGGGCCGTCTCGACTTTCAGCCGCGCATTTAAGAAAAGGTGGAAACTGGATCCGTCTCGGCTGCGCCCCCGCCCTGCCAGCCCCGACGGCCGGACCGCGCGGCCCGGTGGCTCGCTTTGCGTTGTTTGGTGTCTGGTTCTCAACAGCAGGTGAATGGGCTCGGGCGGGGCGCGCCGCGCACGGGAGGCGGGGCGCGCGCTATAAAGGGGGCGCTGCAGGCTGCGGGGGCCACTCGAAGCCGGCAGGGCCTGCGCTCCCGCTCTGCGGTCCCAGGCACACCGCGAGCTTACCACCCAGTATCCTACAGTCCTCGGGGACCAGGTAGGGCGCGGATGGGGACTCAGCTAGGGAAGTTCAAGGCGACCTGGCTGGGTGAGGGAATGCGTGCGGGTCGGGGAGGGGTTAATGTGGAGCCAATCACCTCCCCGTTTTGGCCTGTTGGGCCCTGTGCGTTGCTCCTGATCTCCCCAGTCCTGGCCCTGGCGCACTGCGCCCCATCTCTGGCTGCGCTGAGAGCGACACCGAGTCTGCGCGACTCGCCTGGCCAGCGCGCCTGGGGTGGGGGTCTTGCCTCCTCCTCTGGCTGCGACGACCAGGGCCGGAGCAGGCCCCACCCAGAAGTCGGACCTATTGAAGGGTTCGTATCAGCACGAGCACTCTCGGCCCCTCCCGGCACGGAAGGGGCGGAGGTGGGAAGGACCGTAGACCTCCACCCCCATCCCACCACCACTGCCTACTCCCTTCCTTCGCTCGAGCCCAGGGCACGGTGCTAACGGTCTTCCACCTTAACACAAGAGACCTTTAGATTTGATGGGGCACCGGCCAGGAACCTTCATCTTTAGGGGTTTCTCAACCGCCAGACATTCGGGGTCGATCGGGAGAACTAGGAGCTAAACGGGAGGAGGTCGGATTAACGTTTTATTTTAATCTTGTTTTGTACTGTGGTTGCCGTCTGGGGCAGCCAGGCGGGGCTGAGACAGGGAAGGGCGCCCAAAACAGCAGGGGGTGGGGGCGCACGGGTGCTCAGGATGCTGGGGAGGGAGGAAGAGGCCACCCCAGCGCTGACAGCCCGGGAGTCTCCTAGCCCCTGCCCCGCCCCTCGGAATGCTCCGGGTGGTGTCCGAGCGAAGGACGGCTGAAAAGGATCTAATCCAGGCCCGCGCCCCAGCATTTGCCCGCCCCGCCCCCTCCTGGGGGAGCCATTGCCGCTGTGGGGGGGAGGAGGAAGGGGGATGGGAACGGGTCTGGGGGCGGCTCCCCTCCCCTCCCCCTTCTGGGACAGGCAGCCTTTGTTCACGGCGGCGGCAGTGGCCAGACACCTGTGGGGCCGCAGAGCTGCCCGAGCGCAGGTGGGTGAGGCCGTGGCGTAAGCCCCTCGTACCCACTCCAGCCCTGCGCCCCCGGCGGGTCCACTGAGACAACTCAGCCTTGCGCACCTTTCTGCGGGGGAGAGTGCGGAGATCCGTCCAGCGGCCCCACAGTGCGTCCCAGCTCCAAACGCACTTCCCTTCCCCCAGTCCAGGATCGGATTTCCAAGCTTGCTTGCTACGCTACACACACCTCGGCTAGCTCCCGGCTCAGAGGGCTGTGGGGTGGCAGGGCGCTGGGGCGCACCTCGGCCAGCTGCACCCCGGCCTGAAGGCAGGAGGCAAGGAGAGAGGGCGGACGGCAAGACCCCTTGTGTCCAGACCCGGACGAGTTGGGCGAGCAGGCGGGGCTCCCGGCGTCTCCGCAGTCCCTGTCGGGCGTTCCCTGCGCTGTGCACCAACCGGAGCCACATTCAAGGTGAATCATCCCGGGCCCGCCCCCTGCCCCTCCCCCTCCTCACGGCACCTGAGCCAATGGCGCGGCGCAGGGGGCGGGCGGGGCTCAGGGGGCGGTAAACCCTCCCAGAGTCATTATCTCTGCACTCGGCGTAGCCCCTGCACCTCTGCGCCGGAGCCTGCGAGCCTCTCTCTGGCCTCGCCGTCCAGAGCACCCCGCGCACACTTTTCCTCGGGCTTCGGGGCCCCCATGCCTCTCCTGCCCTACCCCGCCTGCCGCGCGGAGGCGGCTCCTCCTCAGGTGGCCGGGCCGGGGCCTCCCCCAGCAGACCTGTCACCCGACACCCAGGAAGCGCGCGGCCCCATCCCGGCTCCTCTTTGTTCCCCCGCCGGGCTCCGCGCTCGGGCGCCGCCGCCTCCAGCGTCGCGCTGTGGAGGTTCGGGGCGCCGCCTTCGGTGCAGCCCGGGCGCGCCTTGGGTTCCGTCCATTGGCCCGCTCCGAACCAGGGTACTTTTTGCCTTGTTTCTCCGGTATGAACTCCTCGCGGAGCTGGAAGGCGGCGGTGCGCCCAGCCCGGAGCCGGCGCAGGTGAGTGTCCGGGGCGGGGCCAGGTGGAGCCAGCGCCGGGAGAGGAAGAGAAGGTGGAGGCGGGCGCCCTGGGGCGAGTGGCCGGGCGGGCAGGGGCTGCCCGGTGCGGGCGGCCTTCGGGAATGACGCGGCAGTGCGGCCTCCTGGCTCTCCCGCGCCTTCCAGAGTCGCCCACGCGACCCCGAGGTCCCGGGTCCCCCAATGGAGATTGCTGTGAGCCCAGGGCTGTGCCCCGGACTTGGGGCGGCAGCGCGGCTTGAGGGCGGCTGGTGTTTAGCGAGGTGCTTATCGGCGCGGGCCCGCGCACCTCCCTGGGGAATCGAGCGGGGGTCATGTAGGCTTTTCGCCGCCCTGGTGGGCTCCGGGGGAAGCGCAAGGCTGAGAGGAGGGCTGCAAACCAGAGCCGGGAGGGAGTTCCTGCTCTGAGAATTAGTTTCTTCCGTCCCTTCTCAGGGCATCCCTGCAAGTCGTTACCACTTTTGTGGCCCCGGGGTGGCCCCGCCCAGTCTCAGGGGGCAAGCAGTTCTCGGACCTTCTGCTTCGCTGCCACCGATCCTGGGAGCCTCGGAGAACGCGGCTGAGACATTCTCCCCCCTTGCCCCTACTCCCATCCCTGTTTGCTCTAGGAGCACCCGAGGCCCCTGAGCTCTGCTCTGGGGTGGGCGGCGCGTCTCCAGCGCCTCACCGGTGAGCGCATCCTATGGATTGCGCTGGGAAGGTGCCGCCCCGGAGTCTGGGATCGCCCCATTCCGTGGCTCCCTCCAGGCTGAGCCATTCACCCTCCCTTCCCCCAGCCCTGGCATCCCTACGCTGTGTATAGACGTACCCTCCAGGGGCTGGGGGTGCTAATACTGGCTCAGAGAGATTAGGAACTGGAAGCCGGCGGTGCCCTAATCAACCTCTCCCCACCCCCATCGCCACCCCCATCGGTTAGGTGAGGACCGAGCCTCTCTGCATTCTGCCCGGCTTCGCAAAGCTCTTGAGGATTAAAAGCCCGATTTTCCTCCTGGGGGCCAGGTGGCGGATGTCTGCATTATACCCCTGGTTCTCGGGCGAGGGGGGGTGGTCACTGGGCTCAACCGGGTGCGCACCACCCTCTGCCCAGCCCGCAGTGGGCCCAACGGGCACCGAGTCGGCAGGTCTCCCAGCCGAGAAAGAAATCTATCCTGTCTGTGGACCGAGCGCACCCAAAGGAACGTGGTGGCCCCATGCCCAGCTCTTAGCTGCAGCCGGCCAGCACATTCCCCGTGAGGTTGGTTCTCGGTTCAAATTCTGGCTGCTGACCTGCAGCCTCCGCTGCTTGTCTCTTTATCATTCATGACCGCCCCTTCCTGCACTGAAGACCCTGGCCCTGCTACTGGGAGGGAAGGGGGAGCCTCTGGAGTCGGTCTTATGCAAAGAAGAAAAAATTCCGGGGTACCAGTCTCGCTTGTAAGAATTTTGTTTATGCCTTTTCCTCTACGAAGTGGGTGAATGGGGCGCAGTGGCTCCTGGCTTGAGCCCACACAACTCCTGCCACCGTGTTAATGGTGGGTGCACTGGCGTCCAGGACAGCGAGGAAAGCAGCTTTGGGCCCCTCCCCTGCGACCTCATGGGGAGAAACGGCGGCAGGTACCGCGTCCGTGGCATGTCTGGGGGCCCCAAACGCTCCTAGCCTCCAGCCCCTTGGACCTCGGGGACATTCGATGGAGACCCCGTCGCTGCCGGGAGCGGGTAGCGCAGCTGGGATCCGGAACTCCAGAATCACTGTGTAGAAGTCAAGGGGAGAGCCTGGGGGCTTTAGGATGGTCAAAGACCTGGAATCTCGGAGGGCTCGGCCTCTTGACCTCTCAGGAGCCCTTAGCACAGGAGGGGAACATGGGACCTCCTCTGTGCTCCAGGGCACCTGCGCTGAGGGAGGGAAACCTCTAGGGGAAGTGAGACTCGGATGTCAAGAGGTCCTGGTACAGTGCAGGATGGTGGGGCTGAGACCACCGGGGAAGGGGTTTGTCAGCAGAGACCTTGTAGGGTGTGTAGGATACAGGAGACCCTCAAGTATTTTGGGCAGTTTGCTGGTACTGGTGTCAACCTGCCCCCCTCACCCGCCCCCCCGCAGGTCAGCTCTCCTTTTGACCTGCGCCGGCCCTTGGGTGTTCTTTTCTTTGCCAGGAGCTCACTCACGGCCAGGGTGGGAGATGAGGACCAGCCTCCTCGGGGACCTTATTTTCATCTTCCCACTCCCAGAAGGGGATTTCTGTGCTTTTGGATTTCAAGGTCAGGGCTGTGTCGTCCCCCCCACCCCGCCCCCCAGGGAGGGAAGAGGAGGTGGCTCCGAGGACCCCTCTCAAACCGCAGTTTTCCCTCTTGACTTTCCAAATGAGATTTTTGTTGCTTACGACCCTCCCAGCTCTCCTTGCCCCCCATTTTCCACAGAGCGGGGAGATCCTGCTTTCCCGGGGGCCAGGCCTGAGCCCACCTTAGTTGAAATTGGAGACGTGCTGCAGGGCCCTGGGGCTTGACCCCAGCGGGGGTGGCAGTCGTGGCGCCACCCAGGCACTGCGGCACTGGGGCCTGACGCACTCCCGTTAGCAGGGGTGAGGCCAGCGCAGGGGAGGAGCCTTGCCCAGGTCTGCGCTGAGAAATGGAGGCTGGAAGGGGATTTGGCCTTGTAAGCTGTTCTCTGCAAAGATGAGGAAAACAGAGACCGCGTGTCTCCACAGAGATGCCCCGTTAGTCAGGAGAGCACCTAAGAACCTGGGGACCTGCTATGGCGCCCTTACCTGTGGTCGCTTTTACTTCCAGGGCTGGGGGAGCAGGATCCATAACTACAGTCCTCTCCGCAGACCTCTGCCTGCTCCTTGGTTGCCTGGTGCCAGGCTAATGCCCAGTGTTGCCCCCCAGAGAAAAGAAAAAAGGAATTCGGGGTTCTGTTTAAATACCCCAAGTAAGGCTTCTCATTGCTTAGAGTGGAGGCCTTGGGAAAGAGCTCCCGGACATTTCTCAGAGGATCTGCATCCCCTGCAGTGGAGTGGCCTGGGTTCCTATTAACATGCAGATTTATGGGTGGGCCCCCTAATCTACATTTCAACGGCCCCTTGGCTGAGTCTGCAGGTTACACCCAGGGCGCCGTTGAAAACTACCTCCCCTGAACACACTGTCTTTGCTAACCAGGCTTCCCAAAACCCCCCTCCCGCCCCCCAGGCTGGGAGATACCCTGTCTCTTCTTTTCTTTAGCAGAGTTCAGAGTTGTAGTGGGGGACACTGAGACAGACTGCCAGGCAGTGGCTTCTAAAAACCTCCTTCCCACCGGGCTGGGTTGGCTTCTGGAAGACCAGAGCCCAGCAGTGGGATGTGTTGAGGCAGGACTGGGGAGTACCTGGCGGTGGGGAGGGTGAAGCGTAGGGCAGTGATTTGGGTCCCCCTGGGCACAAGTGACAGGGGCAGAGTTGGGTGAGAACTTGGCGTAGGTGCAAGCAGCCCTGAGGTCACTGGGAGAAGCATTGCCAAGGGGTTTTCGGGGTTTCCAGACCAGACAACGCTGGGGCTCTTCTAGCCACTGTGCCTCTGGGCTCCAGGCTGCCCTGGAGTAGGCCAAATTACTGCTCTGCTGAGCCCCCAGCCCTCTGCCCTGGGCACCAGCTCCCCTGGGGCCGACCCTCTCCCTTCCTCCGCCTTCCCAGGGCGCCTGGCACCAGAGGCAGGAGCCGCCACAGTGACTTCTCTTGAGGTAGCTGCTCTGGCAACCCCTGATGCAACCTCTCCTTGCCCCTCCCTTGCCTCCCTCGCCTCTGCTTTCCTCTTCAGTTCCCTCAGAGACAGCCAGAAGCGTCTCCCTTTGCTGGAGGGCAGCTGTGCCTCTAGCTCCCTCTGTGCTGCCTGCTTGGCCGTGGGTCTTCTGGCCCACCTGCCCTCCTATCCTGGCCTTCTCCTGCCTCAGTCCTAGCCACAGGCCAGAAGCAGAGATGCCCAGCCTGGGCAGTTCACGGTCTGATCTGGTTTGGGATGGGGATCCGGGGAGCAGCAGGTTTGGTTTGCCCCCCTGGGGCTCTTTCTGCCATTACGGGGCAGGCTGGGGATGGAGGATGGTGGAGACCAAGGCATCTTGGAACAGGACTGCTGGTGTCTATGCTCAGAGGCCAGGAGAGGTGCCCTGGATGTCCTGCTGGTCACTGTTCGTTTGGGTCCTGGCATGATGGGCAGAGAGGAGGCTCTGGGCAGCTGCTGGCTACTCTGAGCTGGATTTACTCCATCCCCAGCCTGAGCAAGGGTGGGCTGGGGGATAGGGGCTGTGGTGGACTTTCAGGTTGAGACAGGAAACACCTTGATATGGACATCTCCCCCACCCTTTTCAAAGCCAGGAGTTTGGCCCTTCTCCCCTGCTGTCTTTGTCTCCTCAAAGGTCAGCTTGCGCTGAGTGGCTTGTGAAGATGTGGGGTGAGGGGGCTGCTAAGCAGGGGGTGGGAGGCTGGGCCTTGGGAGCGGGAGTCTCTCCACAGGGTCGGCAGGCTGGAGAGTGCGACTCCTGTTCTGTGTATGGCACTGGTAGAATTCACTGTGAACAGTCTCAGTCAGTGAATTACCGAAGGGCCATAAACAGAGCAGAGACAGATCCGCGAGTGTCTCAGGAGCACCTCACCCCACTCTGGCCTCCCCAGTGGGCCTGGACGTCGGAAACGGGCTTCTTCCAGGGAGTGCAGGGACGCTTAAGATACCCACCCCTCCAGCGGGTCCCCAGAGGGTCCGCACCACTCTACCATCTGCTTGGCCGATTTTGGCACTAGCACATTTTTGCTTGTGTCTCTCCGCTCTGAGCAATCATGTGCAGTGCCAATATGGGAGAAGCGGGATGCTGCAGCCTTTCACCCCCCCCCACCCCCGCATCTTGTGTCCGGGCCCCAACGCTCCTCGCTGTCTCCCTGGCCCATCTGGCTCAGCTGCCGCGAGGGCCATGGCCCATGGGCAGCCAGATCGCCTTACACTGCCTGGGGCCACAGCAGAGCTGGAAGCCCGGCAATCTGAGCTGGGCCAGCAGATGGGGCTGCCTGCGGCAGTGGAGGGGGTGGGTCACCATCTGTAGGGCCAGCCTGGGTGGTGCCATGGGTTGGAGAGGCTCAGCTCGGCTCCCAGCGCACCCTTGGGGTGAGACCTGGGCTGGCAGCCCAGGGCCTGGCCTTCTGCCGCAGGAACTGAGGGAGGCAGCTCCTGGCACTGGGGTGGCCTTGAGATCAGGCTGGGTGTTTGCGGGGGGCTGTTGTCCCTGGGGGAGCGCCTGCCATGGACTGGGTCATCTGGATAGCACTAAGAGCAGGGTACCTGGTGAGCTTGGAGTTGGAGTGTGGTTCAGGCCCTGCCTCTGGAAGGTTCTGGGACAGAGGCCAATGGTCCCCTTCACACACCACAGACAGGAATGTGGCTCCCTGGCTCCCTGGATAGGGGCTTTGATTATTGAATCTTTGCTGTCATTGGTGTATCAGGTGACATCACATAAGTCATCTCGTTGACCTCCACTACAGCCCTAGCCCTGTGGGGTGTGGGATTTTTAAAGTCATGTTATGGACGGGGTAACAGGCCCTGAGAGGGAAAGGCCTGGCTGAAGAGCCCGGTCAGTGAGCGGTAGAGCTGGGCCTGAGTGGCACTTCAGCCACCAGCCACAACGTGGGTGGGGTCAGCCCCGTTGATGGGTTTTGTGCTGTGGGCCCCCAGGGCTTGCAGACACCTCAGCTCTTGAACCTATCGGCCTGGGCTCCCGAGGATGCCCCCAGACAGCAGACATTGAGGCTGAGAGGCCCGGACCCAGGAGGCCTGCCAGCTGACCTGGGATACTGAGCACCTGGGAGCTGTCAGGCCTGAAGTCACTGTCCCTGTCCCTGACAGAGCTGCTTCTCCGTGGGGGGGGGGGGGGCGAGCCTCAGGCAAGGGCTGGTGACTTAGTCTGTATCAGCAAGAGCCAAAATAAGAGGCAATTTTGGTTTCTGGGCCAGGGAGTGGTGGGGGGAGGATGCCTGGTTGAGGCTGTCAGTGGAGGACAGCCGGATCCAATGGGCTGCTCCCAACCGCCCCTGCCCAGGGCCCTCAGGACCACCTTGGATGGGCCAGCCCATTTCCCTGCCTGTTTCCCAGCAGGGAGGAGCCCCTTCCTAGTTCCTCCTGGGTGTGGTGATGGTAGCGCCATGCAGAAGTTCTTACGAGCCCTGCAGAAAAAAGGAGCTGTTGGCTTATTTCAAGATAGATGGGGAAGGGGACTTCTGCCCTGGTTAGCTGCCCCTGCAGCTGGATCTCCCCTCTGACAGCCCAGCCCCAAACGGGGCGGGCTGGCCGGTGCTCTCCCTGTCTCTGCTCCAGGCCTAAAATGTCTGACCTGCCCGAGAGCTTCGCCGCCAGAGCTCGGGGCTTCTAGGTCTGAGGGGCAGGGAAGAAGGGAGTGACCCCTGGCCAGCAGGGGCCTTGGAAGCCCACTGGGTGCGACAGAGCATCTCTGGGACTTCTGGAGAGTGGCCCTTGCAGCTGCTCCTCAGATCCTGGGTGGTCTGCAGTTGGGCTCCAATTCTTCCTGTGGCTTTGCTTCCGCGCCTCACACCTGCCCAGGTGGGCATCTTTGCTGAGCCCTTCCTAGCAGGTGCCAGTTAGGGGTGTGGAGGGACCAGTTCTGTGTCTCCAGCCAGCCTCCATGCCCTGCTGCCTGTGGGGGCCCAGCTCAGGGGTCCCCGGGGAAGACCGCAGGCCCCAATTAGTTTCAGTCAGGCCCTCACTTCTGGCTTGAGAGATGAGTTCGCCCACAATAGTGATGACCCCAGGATGGGACCCCTGCAGCCGGCTCTCCTCCCTGAGATCAATTTCCCGGCAGTTTGGGGTGGAGGGGGAAGGCTTTCCTTTGCCTCCCCACCCGTCTGTCCTGCCTTTGTTCCTCACCACCCTGTACAATGGGGCCTGAATCCTTTGCGTGTTTCCCAGGGGAAATGGGCAAAAGGTTTTACCCATTCAACAGGAACGTCGGAGTCTGGGAGATGTTTAATCCATCCAATGCCCTGTGCCCCACAGGAATTCCTACGGTCTGACTTAAGTCTCTCCCGCTGCAGCTGAAAGCATTTTCTTGTCAGAGTGGGAAGGTGTCTGGGAAGCACTTTGCTCTAGTTTCGGGTGTTTTTCAAGAGCAGCCGCTCCCGGGTGTCTGCCTCCCAGTGCGGGGCCCCTCGCCCGGGGGGCTTGGAGCCGCTGGAGCTGGCAGCTCCCTGGAGGGGCTGTGTGAGGTGGATTTTCCTGACTCCTCGCCCTCCCCCGCACTCCATTTCCGTAGGCAGTCCCGGCCATTATCCCAGTCCCTGCCCTGGCTCCGCGAAATGCGATCCGGCTCCATTGATTGCCCGTGGGGGCCGCAGTGCTGCCGGGCTGGTGCGCCTGTGGCTGAGAAGGCCCCCTCCCAAAACGGCGTCCACAGGCCCCAGGCTGCCCTGCGCTGTGGCCCCTGCAGATGGGAAAGGCGCGACCCTGCCTACCTACACACTCTTCTGGGAGCCCCCAGGGGAGCCTGCCTCCTGGCCTAGTCGCTGCCTGGGCAATTCTCTGGGACCAACAGCCCCGTTTGCTCTGGTGCCTCCAACAGGGCTACCCACGCCCACAAGCCGTGCCCTTGCTCAGCACTGTGACATTCACCATCCAGCAGATTTCTCTCCGCAGGTGAGCCTCTCCCAACAGGCAGGCCTACTGGCCCTGCCCGGAGCTACAGGCACCCCTCCCCAGAGGGTTATCTGTCCCGGTGAGTCACAGCTGAGGATGGCCTGGCTCTGTTGTGTGCATCCCTCTTCTTCCCAGTGGCGGGGCTGCTGTCTCCCGGCCCCTGCGGAGGGCCACAGCCCTGTGGGATGGAATCGGCTGCTTCTCCAGCCTGGGCTTCTGGTTTGGAAACAGGCCCACCTTTGATTTGGTCTTACTGGCCAGGGGCCTTTAGGGCAAATAGATCCTTCCAGCCTTGGAAGGCTGGGCTGCCATGCGGACTGAAGACGTGAGGACCTAAGGGGCTTCAACACGCCTTAGGAAAGGACCTGACTACATCTGGGGGATGTGGGGCACAGGTGTGTGCTGTCTTTGGGGTAAGTTACCTGGAGGCCTGAGGAGGTGCTACTTTGGGGAACCAGACTGCACTAACCCTCCACGGTGTATGGAGTGGAGGGGCTGGTGTGGGTGTATGTGGTGGGTTCCTTGGTGTACATGGAATGCTGTGTACATGGGATAAGCTGGCTCTGGCCTGGCCCATTCCTGCCATTGACTGGCCAAGATGAGCGAGGTCAGTGCACCCAGAGGCTACCCTAGCCCAGTTGTGGGTGGAAGGCCCCGCCCAGGTGTTCACGACCATCCTCAGGGAAGAGACTCCTCAGGGAAGAGACGGCAGCAAGTGGAGCGGGTTGCCTCTTTGGGGCTTGATAGGGAAGAGTATTATGTACAGAAACTCGCCTGCCTCCCTGCGGAAGGAGGGACTGACATGGAGGGGTCTTCCTGGATCAAATGGGCCAGTGACATGGAGTGCCTGGCAAACGGCAAAGCTCTGCCACTTTAGCTGGCTCTTCTCTAGAGCCCAGGCAGAGGACTCCCGGGTTTAGAGAGGTACCCCAGTCCCTGAACTCCCCCCACCCCCTGCGGCACACCTGTCCCCTGCTGAACCCCTTGCTGGTGGCCTGGAGTAGAG
This sequence comes from Delphinapterus leucas, assembly GCF_059928025.1. Classification (NCBI taxonomy): domain Eukaryota; kingdom Metazoa; phylum Chordata; class Mammalia; order Artiodactyla; family Monodontidae; genus Delphinapterus; species Delphinapterus leucas. The sequence goes on from NC_143137.1 coordinate 22,610,383, forward strand.
ATACCCGGCCTGGGGTTCCCCCGAGAGCAGGTGGGCATAGCCTCGAGGCCTGGGCTGGGTCCTAATGGCTGCCCCCTCCATGTCCCCTCCATCCTGTCCAGTGGGACTGCACAGGGACTGCGAGGAGAGGGAGGGACCAAGGAGGGGCCGGGCTCCCACACCAGGGCAGCCACCAGGAAGAAGGCCGTAGTGACCTCGTCCTAGCTGTGGGGAGGGTGCCTCCCTCCTGGCCCTCCCCGGACCTCACTAACTGTCCCTGTCTCTTCCCTCAGCACAGGCCTCGGCCTCCCCAGCCTCTGGGGTCCCGGGTCTGCCGCCGCTTGCCTCCCACTGTTTTTGGCAATGGTAGAACTCACACTGGTGAGGTATTGGGATCCGGTGGTTCTAGACTTGCCAACTATGGTGCGAGGGCTCAGCAAGCAACTCTGCAGCCAGCCGCCGAGGGAGGGTCCACGCTCTGCCAGGACCTGCTGCCCCGCTGGGACAGAGGGGACTCGGATCTGCAGACCACCGGGCAGTGGCAGAGGGCAGGTGCAGCTGGAAGTGACACTTGGTGTTTCCCTGCATCCCCCTGAGGTCACAGGTCTCTGAATCAGCGGAAAAGCGGTTCTCTGGCCCTCGGAGCTACTGAGAGAGATTGCGGTCCCGGCCGAGGTGAGGGGGTGGGTGGGGTGCCGGGCTTAGGAAGGAGGGAACGCTGGGGTTCCGGTGCCCCACGGCTCTTCTAGGTGATGAGCCTCCTCAGTCTGCGTCGGGGGCCCTGTTCAGGGTGGGCTGTTGAGGCCCCTGCGGAGGATCGCCTCTTCCACACTGAGAGCAGGTCTTCCCATTGGGCTGTTGCCTGGGGCTATGATGGCAGAGGGAGGGCTGGCTGTCCATCCACAGGCATCCAGTAATCTTCCTGAGGCAGTGGAGGGACAGACGGATGGGACAAAGGCCCCCGAGATGTGATGTTTAAGCCGCTTGCATAGGTACGGGACTGGCTCCCTGCAGAGCTGGTGGCCCGTGGGCTGGACCGCTGCCTCCAGCTGCAGCTCTGTGCTGGGTGGATGGGCTGCTGATGCCTCAGAGTCTGGTAACAAAGCCTGCACCTGCCTTCCCAGAGCCTGGTTGCAGCAGGAGCTCCTTGAGACAGACCACGGGGTCAAGGACGTGGCTTGGGTCAGGATAGGTGGGAGAGTGGGGTGAGGCGTGGCTGTTGGGGAACCTTCTGTGCCTACAGAAGGCTCGGGGGCAGCTGGACTAGAGCTCCAAGCGTGTGTGCGCGCGCGCCTGCCTCTTCTGACTCACGGGGAGCCATACAAATGCAAAGTCCTGCTCCCCAGCTCCAGGCCTGACCAGCCTTCCATTTCTGGGAAGACCCCGTCCCCTGCAGCTCTAGCTGTCTTTCCCCCTCACCTACCCTCAGAGGGTTGTCAGAGGTTCCAAACACTGAGGCTGATGGTGGGCATTGCCAGGCAGCCCGCTCTAGGCTTGCCCTGGTCCATGCAGCTGCAGCCTTTCAGGAAGAGATGGGCCGAGTGAGGAAGTCTGAGGGAGAAGAAGGCTGTTGAGCGTGTGTCCCCCAGAAGAGGGCATTGAGCCTATAGCTCTTAAGAACGAGAAGGGGACTGTCCTTTCGTAGGAGTTTAAAAACCTGATAAGTTATGGCCAGGCATGGGGAGGTCGTGGGTTTGTTCCTTGCGCCACACGTTTATTGGGCACTCACTGCATACCACAGTGCACAGCTGGGACAGGCAGTGTGAAGGGTGTGAGGCGCACCTGCCGGGATGTGGGAGCCCTGGAGGATGAGGGACATGGAACTGGGATGAGGGAGAGGAGGAGGAAGGGAGCCGTTGGAGAAAGTGCAGGTTTCCTTGGGGACCACGCCAGGCTGGAAGGCAGACCATTGTTGAGGGCCTTGGAGGCTGTTTGTCCTTGAACCCGAGGGCAGTGGGAGCCATGGAAGGCAGAGAGAAGGGATGTGATCAGGTGTGTGATTTGGCAAGATCACTTGCAGTAGGCTGAGGTAGAATGGAGGGACGAGACGGGCACGGGTCCCTGGTGAGGGTGCGGATCCGCGTGTTGATCTGAGGGGGAGATGGTGGTCTGGATGAGTGGAGGCGGTGAGGTTGGATTGGGGCGAGAAGAGTAACCAGAAACAGACCCCTTGGGAAGGCGAGTGAGGGAACATGGGTCTCCTGCCTTAAACGACTCTGTTCCTAAGCCTGTGAGCGGCGAGGCGAGGGTGAGCTGTAGTAATAACACCGCAGGCACCCTCAAGGGGCAGCCCGTGGTCCGCTGGGCGCAGGCCCTGTGGCGCTCCAGGGCAAGCACTGGGCTAACGGCCTGATGAGAATAAATTATCATCAAAGCCAAGGAGGTGGGCAGAGCAGGAGGTCAGGGCGCCCACATCCAGCACTCTGGGCCTCTTTCCTGCTCCAGGGAATTTTGAGGCCTGGAAGGGCAGACAGGAATGGGATTATTCTGGGGCCTTGGTGGGGAGTTGAGGAAATCGGGGGGTGGGGGGGGCTTTGGGCAGATTTAGTCAAGGTGAAAGCTACCCATCTTTGAGCAGCTTATTATGTGTATTTTCGTGATTTCAATTAATCCTCACACTCAATGGGCCAGCCGGGATCAGGATGGATGAAGCGCCTTGACCTCAGTGAGGGGCAGGGAAGCCCACCCCTGGCCATCTGCCTGCCGAGGTTGCGAACGAATGCTGCTTTGCATGCCTGGAAGGAGCTGCCATGGGCTGTGGCCCCTTTAACCGCTGCAGGGTCCTGCCCTACCCTGGGAGCCATGGTTGCCAGGGCGATGGAAATAGCCAGGGCTGATGGAGGGGACCTGGGCACCTGGGCACTGTCACCACTGCTGCCTCCCAGCCTGTTCCCCAGACCGTCCTCAGCGCTAATCTGACCATCGCACCCCGCCCCTACCCCCACCCCAGGATAAACCCAAGCGCCTTACCTGGTTTACGAGGCCGGCCCCCTGTGACCTGGCCTGCCACCTTGTCGCTGCTCCTGGTTCCCCTTGGTGCTCAGCTAGGAGGGGAGTCCACGTGGGGGTCTTGCCCCGCCCCTCACCTTTGTCGGTGTCCTTGAATCTACATCTGTGGTCTGGCAGTGACCCAAATGCCCGGGACACACCTCTCCCCAGTCCTAGCCGCCGCACTGAAAGCCTCTGCTAGTAGATCCACTTCCCAGGCCGAGTCTCACTCATACCGTTATGCCCAGGGCCGGCAAGGTGTGTAACAAGGCATGCGACAGGGAGGCCCTGGAATGACAGGGCATTGAATTGTAGCTTCCACACTCTGCATGACCTTGGGCACCTCCAGGATCCTGGTCACCCCAGAGCCCCAGTTCCCCACAATTGGAAGGGACACTCATGGCACAGGTAGCCCATCAGCCCCCTTAGGTCGAAGGGAGGTGCTCCAGTGAGCCAACTGATTTCCTGTTGGACCTTAACGGCAAAGGGCTGGGCTCGCTGCTGGAGGGTGTAGACGGGGCCTGTCCTGCCATATACAGCTCAACTGGGGTGGTAGGACAGGTACAGTAACAGCCATGTAGATGGAGGGCAGGTCTGTGCGGTGGAGATGGTAGGAGGCACTGGGCCCAGAGGAAGGAATGGCCCCCAAGGCAGGGCTTTGAGTAAACGCAGCACCTAGACTGAGCCTTAGAGGAGAGGATCACATGGAGAGAGAAGCGGGCAGCAGTGGGCTCCAGGGGGACAAAGCCATAGCCAAGAGATGCCAGAAGAGTCAAAAAGGAGTAGTGGGAGATAAGGCTGAGGAGCCCTGGACCCACACCTCAGTCTGCTCAGCCTGGAGGACGTGATCCTGTTCTCACCACAGTCACTGGCCACAGGCTACAGTCAGAGCATGTAGTTGACACAACCAGGACAGGACAGAACAGTGGCCTCATGGGGGCAATTTTTGCCCCGCTGGGGGACACTTGGCAATATCTGGAGACTTTGATTGTCACGACTGGAGTGGCGGTTGCTACCAGCATCTAGTGGGTGGAGGCCAGGGATGCTGTTCAACACCCTAAAATGCACGGTATAGCTTCTCACGACAGAGAATGATGGGCTCAAAATGTCAAGAGAGGTTGAGAAACCCCAGTATGGAGTGATAGATGAGAAGCACCAAGTTGGCATCTGAGAAGAATAAGTGTGAAACCCTATGTTTCAGTTAGAAGAAAAATCAGTTGTACAAGGGCAAGAGTGGAGGAGACCAGACTGCTGAAATGAAGGGGGAAAAAAGCACTGATGACTCTGGTTAACTACGTATTCATCTGGGACAGCACTGAAGGAGGGACAGCAGCAGGTCATGTGGGCGTGGTGGGGTGGGGAGGGGATAGGGTGTGTGAAAAGACTGTATCTGTGCCTTGGTCAGGGGCTGGTGCAGTCTTCAGAGCATCTACATCAGAGATCTGGACAAGCGACAGTCCGGGGACCCAGGCTCCCATCTGCAGACTGATTACTTTAGGGCTAGCTCGTTGATACATTTAAAGAGGTATTAAAAAAATACATTTTTTAATGCAGCTTTTTTGGTTTCCCCTGGGAGGGTCCTTCGGGAAATCTAGTCCACTTTATGATTAGAAACAGCTCACCAATCTCTAGCAAATGTTGGAACTGGAGATTTTAGCTATGAAAAGGTTTGGGTGGGAAAGTGAAGGCTGTTTTCAAGTATTTGAAGGCATGGAGACCTTCACAGTTCTCTGTGGCCCCAGAAGCAATGGGTAGACTTTACAGAGAAGCAGATTGTTTGTCTCACAGAACTTCCTGACTGGTGTGTTGGGCTGTGACTTAAGACGGGTTAAGTCCCCATCTCTGGAGATGTTCCAGCCAAGGTGCTGGGGAGCTGCAGGGGATGGCAGCCTTAGCGGGGGCTGGACCAGATGTCCCTGTTCCAAGTGTCAGTTCAGGCTTAGGCTGGTTTCTCAGTCAAGGTGGGAGTGGGGGGCCTCTTGCACCTCCTTAAACTTCCCGGCCACAATCTAGGCATTAGTGAGCTCACACACAGCTTTTTAAATGTGTGTAAGTGCTGTTGTGATGAACAAACTACAAACTGATTGAGTTTTGCATTCATGGTGGCTGTTATCTTTTCTCAAACACCAGATACTGGAAAGTCAGTTGCTGCAGTGGTAGGGCTGGTGGGCTATGGGGTTTTGATGGTGGCTCGGTCCCATATAAGGATTCTCAAAGCTCTGCTCTGAGTGTTGGCCGAAGCCTGACTTGAACCTTCTGGGAATGAAGGTCTCCCCCTACACTGGCTCCACTGGGGTTTCTCAGGGTGAGAGGCCGGCCAGAAGAGGAGGCAGCCGGCCTTGGGGAGGGCGATGGAGGTGGCAATGAAGGCTCCCTCTTCCCAGTCTGGGCCCCCTGCCCAGCACCATTAACAGAGACGTTTCTGGAGGGTCTTAATGTGTGTGCTCCCCTGCCCACCAATGTTATCTGCCCTGCCCTGCCCTGGAGGTCCCTACCTTCTGCCTCCTCAGCTCTCCTGAGAAGGCGGCATGGGGGCAGGATGGGGGCTGGAAGTCTTTAGGACCAGAAGAACAAGGACAGCTTCCTGTGGAGATTATCAGGGGAGGTGAGATGCAGGCAGAGGCGCTCCTTGTGTGGAAATAGAGCCCTTCGTTGCCACGGATGGACCCGCAAGTCTGAGGTGTCTTCTCTTTATGAAACCAAAGGCATCTTGCCTTGGTGGGTTTAAATACAAAGCGGTTTTACTTTCTGCAGTCATTGCCTTTACGATGTTCTGTTGACTCTCCCTTCTAGTTCCTTAATGAGGTTTTGAGTGAATTCCATAATTTTGTAAATACGGTCCATCATTAAGTCCAGACCATTTGAAGCTTCAGTCTCAATCCTGAGTTCAACTTCACCCTCTTCCATGCTTGGAGGGAAGGCAGGACCTGTAGTGTTTGGGGTGGGGTGTGGTCCAGATCCTCCAGGATGGGGGGGGGGTGGAGCGTGGTGGGCAGGCAGGGAGGACGGGGAAGGAAAGGCAGAGATCCTGTTAGCTATAAGCTCTTTCCTCAAGACCAAGGACCCCAATAGCTCCTCTCCAGTTCCCTGCAGGTCTTATACAGACTGGGGAGGGACCAGCTGGGGTGGCAGCTGGAGGCAACAGGGCTGTTTTTGCCTCTTAGTAAGCCCTGGTGGAGGAGAGTGGCTCCTGTGATTGGTGATTTTCAGCATATCACTATGCTGACTCCACAGTTGGCAAATGTGTGGCCTCCTTTTATTTGGTCTTGATTTATTCTTTTTTCTTATTTCACTGCATACATCCTTCATGTAAAATGCTTCAAATTATTTTTGGAGAAAAGTGTTAAAAAGAACCCCTTTCCTTTGGGGATGACGATAACGTTCTGAAATTTGATTGTAGCGATGGTTGCACACTATTGTAAATACACTGAAGACCCTTGACTTGTGCACTTTAAAGCGGATGCACTTAATAGTATGTAAATTATATATCATTAAAGCTGTTTTAAAAAACCTCGAGGTTATTGGGGATAGCGGGAGTGGGGAGATGGGCACACAGTTACCCAATGATCCCTAATTTTCGGACTCAAGACATTCAGACTCAGGAGGATCTTTGGTAGAGGCAATGAGGGGCAGTGGGAAAGCTGTTATGACCCCAGCTTCACTGTTCCCTGGTTGCTGCAACTTCAGTGGAAAAGACGGCAACTCCCTTTTGGTGGACCCATATTCCAGCCCCTATGGGGCTTCTCTACCTGTGGGATAGGCCCCCACCGCCCATTCCCCACAGCCGGGTTTGGGTACCCCGCCCCATCCCTGATTAGCCCGGAGACAGACACGTGACCTCAGCCGGCCAATCAGCTGTGCCCTCCTCCCTGAGACCGCAGCTCCCTGTTGCGGGGTGCGAACTTGGACAGACCGAGGACACCGGTCTGTCTTTGTCAGGCACCTCTGGGATTTCTGCTGTTCACAACCGGAAAGGTTTTGATCACTAGTGGGCACCAGGAGCTTTCCGGCATCATCTCATTCCGTCTGCGCAGGCGGGCGGGGCAGTGCCAGGGCATGGACAGCACACTGAGGCCAGGACTCACAGCCAGGATACTCCACCTGGACCAACCCAGCTCACGTGGCTCATCTGTGGAACAGGAGTGACAACACTAGACTCAAATACTTCATTGGGAGAAGCAAAGGACTCCACTTTACGTTGGTGATAGGGTCCCCAGAAATGTCCATCGTCCACGGAGTTTAACCAATGTTTTGTATAGATGTCAACTGTGGGCCAGGATAAAGAATCCTATTGTGTGATTAGTCTCCCTTAACTTTTCTCTTGTGAATTAAAAAAAAAAGAAAAAAAACCCTGCTCTCCTTAAAAATAGTTCTGGGGGGACTTCCCTGGTGGTCCAGCAGTTAAGAATTCGCCTTCCAATGCAGGGACTGTGGGTTCAATCCTTGGGCAGGGAACTAAGATCCCATATGTCGTGGAGCAACTAAGCCCGTGCGCCACCAAGAGCCTGCGCACCGCAACGAAAGATCTCGCATGCCGCAAGGAAGATCCTGCAACTAAGACCCGGCACCGCCAAAAAATTAAAAAATCCCAGCAGGATTAAAAAAAAAAAAAGTTCTGGGGACTTCCCTGGTGGTCCAGCGGTCAAGACTCCGTGCTCCCAATGCAGGGGGCCCGGGTACGATCCCTGGTCAGGGAATTAGATCTCGCATGCTGCAACTAAAGATCCCACATGCCAAAACGAAGATCCCGAGTGCCAACTAAGACCCAGCGCGGCCAAATAAATAAATATTAAAAAAAAAAGTTGTAATGAGAGCCATACCTTTCCAAGAGTGGGCTTCGTGCTAGAATCATATTGAGACAATGCTTAAAAAAAAAAAAGCGTAATGTGACAGCTCATGCCCAAGAATGTGTTCAAGCACCAGCAACTTCACTGCCTTTCACCCTTGGGACAATCTCAACAGGGCCAGTTTTTCTTAGGAATAAAATCAACATTATTTTACATCAAACAGTGTTAAAACACTTAACACTGGATTTTTGCAGAAATATTTTGAGTAATGAGGATGTGTGGGAATGGATGTTTTGGGTTCCGTGGATTTTCTAATTAAGGAATCACTGAGAAACTAAGGTCTCTCATTCGATGGGATGTACTGGGCGCCTGCTGTATACAAGTTCCTGTGTGTGTTTGCGTGTGTGCATGCATGTGCCGAAAAGGCCCAGCCACTGGGAGGCTGCTCTAGGTGTGGCAAGCCCTGGGCAAGGACCACAGCCTGTCCCTTACGACCTGCTCAGAAAACACGGACCACTGGGAGAGGCTGCACATGGGCTGAGCTCAGGACTCAGCTAGAGGTTACTTTAAAAATGAGAATCCAGGGACTTACCTGGTGGCGTAGTGGTTGGTTGAGACTCTGCGCTTCCAATGCAGGGGGCCCGGGAACGATCCCTGGTTAGGGAGCTAGATCTCACATGCATGCTGTAAGAGTTCACATGCCACAACTAAGGAGCCTACCTGCCGCAACTAAGACCAAATAAATATTAAAAAAAAAAAAAAGAGAATCCGGATGTGCAGCCCGTTTTCTGTCACCTGCCCCGAGTGGTTGGCACAAAGGGCAAAGCTTCTAAAGGCAGACATATCAGAGTCTGACCCCAGTCCTCCACTTACTAGTTCTGCATTTACCTTGGGAAGTTGCCGAGTCTCAGTTCCCACACCTATAAAATGGAATCAAACCTCCATAGGAGGTTGTGGAAAAGATTAGAAATAAAGGTGTAAAGCATTTTGCATAGTGTCCTATGCAGAGCAGCCATTTAGTAACTGGTAATTGTAACTATTAGTTTCTTAAAGGGTAAGTTCAGAAGAAATTTGAGTTGAGACCCAGTTAAGTTACACCAACAATTTTATTTACAAGTGCATTAAATTTGGGGGACTCTTTCTAGCTTTCTTCCCCAAATATTAAATAAGCTACCTCTTAACCTCTCTGTGGTTCAGTTTGCTCATCTGTAAAGTAGTGACAATAACAGTACTTTGTAAAAACTAGTAAGTTAATATATAGGCAAATCTCTTAGAACAAGGCACATTGTAAGGGCTGTATAAGTGTTAACTATTATTATTGCTACCATATAAACACTCTTAATTGCAGATAAGCCATAGTTCTCATAAACTAAAGCTAGGAACGCCTCTGAACAGGGCTGGGGGCACAGGCCTGTCCTTGCCTTATAAGTTGGCGCTGGGTAAGGCCCGGGTTCTCGGGGGATCCTCATCCCCCCCACTCTGCAGATGAATATTATCCCTGTTCCTTTGCCTTTGCCCTCCCAACTCTGCAGAAATACACTCCAGTACTCAACAAATATTTGCTAACAGGTCAGCGGTTTTCAGGAGGGAGAAACTCAAATTCAGAGTGGGTTGGGGACTCATTCAGGGGCCCAGCAGCACCAGGAGCTGAACAGCAGGTGAAGAGCCTATGTTCTCCAGCTATTTCAGGGTCCAGTCCTTACGCCATATCTCCCCGCTCTGTGCACCTCCTTCCTCTGTGCTGCCTCCACCGCCCTGAATGGATCTTCTCCAAGAGCTGCCAACCTGGAGCAAACAGCAGAGGCCAGGTGGGAATGCACTGATGGGTGCCCCTGACTCTGGCATCTGAGCATGAGCTGTGCTGAGGCCACAGGCTGGCTTGGGCTGATGACCTGGGCAGCCCACAGCCCACTGAAATGGAGGTGAGAGCAGAAATGTGGGCTTGTCTTCCTCACCCCACGTAGCCTCTGCTCCAAATAAGCTTTGAAGTTTCCCCTGATTGGTTTTGGTGCCGACACCAAAGGGAACCACCACGGGCCTAGTACAACTCCATCCATAGCTAAGGCTTTGGGGGCATGATAGAGGAGGGGAGAGGAATGGCGGCAGGTAGAGAGGAAGGCGAATGCAGGAGCAGGCCGTCTTCCACCTGAGAAGCGGCTGGAGATGAGCCTTGCTTGGGTCTGAGTGAAGCCAGCGCGCACTGGCAGCCTGAGCTCTTCTTACAGAGCGAACAGTCCCTTCTCTTCCCTGCCCTTCTGGTTCTCCTCGGCTCACTTATCTGAGTTTGGAAGACTCCAGTGGTCACCAGCATCGTCAACAGATCTTCTCAAATGCAGGACTTAAAGCCAAGAATTGCTAGCCCAGTATCTTGGTTTCGCTGAGCACCAGATTCTTTTCTGCAGCCTGGATGATAAACTACTTAATGCAGAGGACCCTTAAGGAGATAAAATGAGATAATATAACTCATCCTGCCATAGCACTCCGTCCAGACGGCACCTTATCACACCGGGCTGCTGCGATCTGTTCACACGAATATCTCCTCATCTCCTCCTGTTTCTCAGGCAACTGCCATGATTTATTCACCTGGCAGTGGTAGGCATTCACCAAGTTAAACAAAACTGACCTACAGGCCAGAGCTGGTCTACAGGTGGGTTTTATTTTGCCTGCAGAGTATGTAAAGGAGTTTTGATTTGTTGTTGAAATCAGGAGATTCATACACAAACCTGGACTGACCAGTTTCTCTGGAAAATTTAAAAGATGGGGCTTCAGGGCCCACGTTCCTCCCGCTTGGAGACGATCTGCTAGCACTCAGGAGGGGCTGCTCCCTTTAGACAGATGCTCTCCACTCTGTCCTCTCCATCACTCCTCCTCCTCTCACCACTGAATGGCTTCCACTTTACGCATTGATTCCACTTGCCTGGTCCCTGTAGGCAGCTGAGTTCGCAGCTCCTGCTGGTGGTTTGGGCAATAATGGAAGCAAAGGTCTCCACCTGCCCCACCGAAGAAAGTTTCGATAACATGCTTGCTGAAAAGGCAGCATCTGGGTCTTGCCAGGCAAACAGAATGTACTACGCCTCTGGAGAGAGGCCATCCCCACAGAGGCACTCTAGACAACCCAGCTGCTCCCTGGATGGCCAACGGCAGTGACGTTTGGTTCATCTGGCTGCCATCAATCCTTCCTGGGGTCCACCCTCTCTGGTGACAACAGGTGATGACGTGCCATTTGTTCAAGAAGAGAGGGAAAAGGTGGCACTGGCTTTATCGAGCTCCCGTGTGGCAGCAAGGAAAACACTCCTGGCCTTCACATGCAACTGTTCTAATCTTTATCACCAGGAAACCGACCCAAACATCCAAGGACAAAAGGAAAGAGAGGGGTGGCGGAGGCGGCAAGGAGCGCGCCACTTCAGGCTGAGCCTCGCGGTGGGCACAAGGGGCACAACGCGGAGGGGCAGACTCAAGGGGCTTGGAAGGGCCTGAAGCTGGGGCTGTGCTGTGGCAGGAGGCACGGGCGCAAGAAGGGCAGCTGCCACATTAAAGTCGCGAGCTGTGCGCGAGCCCAGGGAGTGAGGGCCTAAAGAAACAGTTAATGGCTTGGGGCTCCCGCTTCAAGAAGAACAAGCCACTGCAGTAGTGAACAGCACTCATGTGGGGAGGACACAGATGGACGGGCACCGCCACCCACCCTGATGTTTAATGTGGGATGCAATTAACCCCTAGAAGGGGGACTCCGGAATAGAGGTTTTCAAAGTAGATCCCCCTAATCCCCCAGGACAGCATTTTATAAAACTGATTCAACAGAGCTGCTCTGGTGATGGGGGACGGACAGGAGGCCCCAGCCTCACCCTAGCACTCCCCTTACAGGGCTCCACAGCGCCAAGGAGCACAGTTCAAAGATCACTGAGCTTGAGTAAAAGCACCTTTGCCTTTTACAAAGCAGAACAAGCCTCCCCGAAAGAGAATTCCTAAGAGGCTAAGTGTTCCTACAGAGATGAACAGTTCCACTTCCTGTTGCCACTTTGTTACTATTTATTGAATGAGGCAGTAATAGACAGAATGGAAAACGACACAGAATCCATGCTCTGCTACTGGGGTCTTGCTTTTCTTCTTCTTCTTCTTGGCAATTTCTCAAACTATTAGGAAGTTATTTCACCACAAAGGAACACGGACTTTAAAGCCCCTGGACAGTTTCACAACGACAATAAAAAATAATAATTAAAAAAATAACAAATTGTAGAACTAGGGCTGTTTTATGTAAATTTCCCCTCCCTCCCCCCATTAGGTACAGAAAAAAACATACAAAGAACATTGGATAGTTTTATATAAAACAAGCAAATACAAGAATCTGAAACTTTTCTCAAAGGCTGAGCAAGATGTGAAGAATCTTTTAATGTCGCATTAGAAGAAAAAAAAAACACATTAAATACACTATCACACATGGGGGGCCCGGGAGGAGGGAGGAAGAGTTATCCCTGTACTCAAGGAGCAGAGATTTGGCCTGTCAAAAAGTCAGGTGAATTTAGCCGCTGGAGACTTGGGGCTTGCAGCTGAGAAATCACAGAATTTAGTTACAAGAACACCCAGACCAATCAACACCTGTGAGAAGGAAGCTGTGCGGGGACCCAGGCCCAGCAGGATGCACCTGGGAAAACTGCAGGGTCCCTTCTGAAACAGGGCCTGATCCAGGAGTGCAGGAAGCACCCTCAGCCTTCTCTCTCTAACTTCCCCCAGCGTGACGGCCAACCTTCCACGAGCCAGGTGCCCCCGTCAGTTTCAGTCTCCTCTGTTAAGCTACAGAAAGTTACAGGAAAGGAAAAAATTGCTCCCATTGGTGTAACCTGGTCTTTGAAGATTTTTCTCTCCCTCCTTCCTTTCCCCTTCCAACCCCTCCACCCCCCCATTCTCTCCCCACCACGCACACACTCACAAGCACACTTGACACGCACGCACTCCTCAAACCCTTAATACTTCTGTTACCTTCAATTCATATACACGGCCAATTCAGGACTGACCTTAAAACCAAAGCGACATGTTAATAGTCATGAGATCAAGAAGGTTTCCTCGGGAGGGGAGGAGATGGGAGGCTGAGGAAAACCCTCTCATCCCTGCCTGGGAGTTTTAAGGACATTCACTTGCCCGTGGCAAGGTCAGCACCTGGGCCAGCCCGAGAAGCGTCCCAGCTGCCAGACCACGAGGCCCTGGACCCTGCAAGCACAATTTCTGGACCTCACCCCATTCTGGAACATCCTTCCTCAGGCAAGTCCAGCAGGGAGAGTTCTGGGTGGCCACTGGGAGGCAGCTTTGGTGAAGGGCATGGTCACCTCTGCCTGAGTTTGTCAGTAGCTCAACGCATGACCCTGGTATGAACAAAAACTGGTGGCTGTGTCTGGCCACGTACCCAACACCCACTAAACTGGGTGAATTATTTTTTCCACAGCTCACCTTGATCTCATACAGATAATTCCATGCGGGTTTCATACATACATACATACATACATATATATATATATACACACACACATACACACACACGTATACATACACACATATACACACACACACACATATATATACTTTATATATATATGTAAATGCGTATATCCGTATGTACACATATACATATATTCACACTCACACATACACACACATAACTATACACACGTTTTCGCAGAAAGAAGTCCTTGCCACAATTTGGCTTTTTGGGGACAGTGAAATTGACAACGCAGTATCTTGTTCCACCAATCCCAGAAAATCAAGAGTGGTGCTTTAAAAAAATGCAATTCCAAAATCCGCTGCCTTTCTTCCTTTTTAAAAAAAAGGTTAACAAAACTTTTCTTCCAAAGTCGAGAGACTTAATTTCATTTGATTGCACCTCTGCAAACGTGTAAAAAATTTTGAAGTAGACTAGAAAACGATGCCATGATATGGCTGCATGTCACTGTTCCAACGTCACCACCTCCACAGCCTGGCCGTCCATGGTGACTGCGCTGTCCGATATCCTGGTGGTCACAGGGGCCATGGCCACCTGCACCGGCCCATTGCCCTGGGCGAGGCTGGTTACCACAGTCTGGTACATGCTCACAGGGATCTGGACCAGTCCTGGGGAGACAAGGGGAGACCGTTGGTGGGGATTGGGTGCGGCTTCCCAGATGCTGGCTGGACAGGGCAATGAGCTCCAGCCCTCAGAGTATCACTGTCTGCAGCCTCAGGTAATTGCACACCCACTGTCCAGGCACGAATACAACCCTTTTCTCACCCCATTTTAATTCTTTAAAACAGACTAACAGGAAAGAAAATTTGGAGAAATTGTAGAAACATGCCTCAGAACAGGGCCTCCCCAACTTGCCAAGAGATGACCCTGCCTGCCGGCCTACCTTCAACTTTAGGAAGCATACACAGGCCCATCAGGTGTGAATTCTCCTCTCAACAAGTCCATCTCTTCTGACTGCCTTCTTCTCCAGGAAAGGCCACCATTAATTTTCTCTGATATTCTGCTACACTGACTTCTTCAACCCTCTGGCTGCCTATGCTCAAGTTTCTCTCAGCTTGAAAAAACTTCTCCCTCAATCCTTTCCTGTCTTCTGGCCATTATCCCTCTCCTCAGAGTCAGCTTATTTAAAAAAGAAAAAAAAAAAAAAGCCTAGGTAATTAGTTTTCTGATATTAGATTTCATAGACCAGTAAAATTTTTAAATACGTTCTGGGGTCAACTTTAAAAAAAAAAGACCTCCAACTACCTCCTAATATCACTATTATTTTAGAAAGGAGGGTTTAACAGAAAGAAAGGAGGAAATAATTTCAGAAAAGGGCAGTCCTCCCTAAGAAAGGAAAGTTGATAATTTTATATAACATTAAAAAAATGATTTCCAATTAAATAAGACAGAATAAATGCACATATAAAATTCCTCTTCCTTCTAAAATAAAAATTATAGTGAAGGAGGAAAAAAAGATATAAATGAGGGATGTCAACATATTTCTGGAAGATGCAAAGCAAACGTAAAGGGGTTCTGACTTATCAGAGAAGGGGAAGCTGCAACTCCTGTGTCCCAGAGAGCTCAGGACATGGAGGCTCAGCCACTGCAGAACGAGAGGAAGAAGCCAAAAACAGGCGTTAGCTGACAGATTGTATTCAACTGACTGGACCAGCAGGTCCCACCAACCCCAACACCCAGACCTTTGTTGACAGGACATCTGAAGTTCACCCACTGTATTGAGAAACTGACCCGGGGAGGCTGCAGGGAAGACCTACGGTGACATCTGGTGGGTGGGGAGGTGAGGGGAGGGGGGTGCGGAGACAATGAAAAACCTGGCTTGCGGCCCTAATATTTACCACCCCAAGGCCTACAGGCCACCCAGCTCTGCCCTGCATACCCCGACTATCAGTGTTTCAGTGTTTCACTCCCAGGGAACACAGAGGGAACAGAGACAATGTGGGGATCAGAAAAAACAAAAACGAATGCCCCCAAACTCTAATATCTTCAGAGAGAAAAGGCTTGTATCATAAAAGTGGATAGCTTTATTAAAAAGGAATGAGAGAAAACTTCTTTAAAAATCAAATAGATGAAATCCATGCCACAGAAAGATCAGAATGTTAAGTCAAGGAAATCTAGAGAGCAGGAAAGGTTAAAAGATGGAAAGCAGGAGACCTTAAGAGGTCCAAGCTCTGATAAAACAGAATTCCAGAGACCAGAAAAAACAGAAGGTAGGAAATTATCAGACACGTTGTAAGTAAATTTCAAGAACTGAAAAATATGAGTTTCAGATTGAAAAGGCCCACTAGGTGCCCAGCAGGACAGATGAAAAAAGATCCAGACGCTAAGACACAGCTTTGCAAAATTTCACACCACCAGGGATAAAGCAAAGCTCCCAAAAGATTTGAGAAAGAAAAAAAAAAAATCGTCATATACAAAGAACTGGAAATCATAATATTGTGGGACTTCTCAAAAGCAAGCCTGGAGGCTAGAAGATGATGGAGCAATGTTTTCAAATGTCTGAGAGAAAATGCTTTCAGCCTAGAATTCTCTCTCCAGACTATGAAGTGACACCCAGGTCAGTTAAGCGTGGGGGCAGAATAAACACAGCTGCAGACTTGTACGGGCTCTAAAAATTGGCCCGCCACGCACACTTTCTTTGGAAGCTCTGAAGGATGTGCCCTACAGAAACGAGAGAGAAAACTTAAGAAATAAGTGGCCGTGGGGTCTAGGAGACAGAGAATCCACTGTAGGGAGCGTGGGGGCAGCAGGAGGGCCCAGGAAGGGGGCTGTGCAGCACGTCTGAGAGGACAGAGGGGAAGTGACATGAGCTCGTGGGATAAAGTACCTCGAGGGGTCTTCCAGAATTGGGTAGAACCGGTGATTACTCCTTAAAAAGTAGAAGAAAAAAAAAAGCAAGGATTAACCATACCCACTCGTCTTGGCAGTGAACAATTTTTTTTTTGAACAATTTTTACGTTTATAAAATTTTATGTTTCTAACAATATAAACATAGAAACTGAGTTATCAAAAATTGATAACAAATAACGTCTCAACTCAAGACTATTGTTTAGAGCAATAAAGATACATACCAGAAAAAAGAGCATGAAGTGTTGCCCTTGGGGTACAAATATTTTTTTTTAAAGGCTTTTAGTCCTTTTTGTCATTTAAAACTATATATCACTTTGATGAAAATAAAAATTAATTTAAAAAATTTTAACAGAATATTTCCTAATGCAAAAAAAATCAAACATAAAATAAAATGTTATTTTACAATGTCAAATTGTATCTAATTGTTTTCTAGGGGTAAGTGTTGCCAGTTTAGAAATAAGTATTCGATGATGCAACCTGAAATGGGGCTTGAGGTTCTGCTTTGTCGACATTTTTGGAAATCCAGGCTCACCCTGGTGTGTGTTAATGGAAATGCAAGGCATGGCCCACCATCCTCACACTTGAGATGCTGGGACCTAAAAGGAGGAAGGAGGAGGCCAGCTCAAGCAGGCTGAGGGGCCACGCATTGGCTTCAGAAGGCTGTTGGGTTCAATTTCTTTCATCTAGCCCTTTGCAAATGGCTCTTACATGTCTCTAATCAATTCCTCTTTCCGTTCACCCCTTCCTGCCACCTGTTATGTTTCTATAACTCGTTATTCCCCAACCTCAAATTTTCAAATCCCCTGATGTTAAAAAGGTTCCCAAAGCCTATAATAAAGTTCAAATGTTGGGTATGGTATTCAGAACCTCTTGTGATTTGTCCAGTCTCATTTCCCTTACTCCCTGTGCTCTGGGTATCACCCTGGACTATTCTCAGTTCCCCAACATATTGGTCACATTCCTTTCTCTGGGCCTTTGCTCAAGTTGTTCACTACCTAGAATTCCCTTACTGCCCACTCCTTCCCCTTTAAAACCCTCCTCTTGGAAGCCTATCCCAGCCCTAGTCAATACTGATAGCAGCCTCCTTGGGGTTCTCAATAACCACTCGACAGTGGGGTATAATCTGGCTTGGCCCAGTTAATGTATGTAGACAGGCCTTCCCACTAGACTGAAGGCTCCTTCAAGGCCAGGCTTGGCTCTGGTTCATGTTCTATTCCCCACAGTATGAGGTACAAGGTGTGCCAAACACTGGCATCAACACGGCCTCAAGGGCAGCAGGCCAAGGGACTCTATTGTTGGCCTCAACCAACGTGCAGCTGGGCTCTACTCCCCAGTGTCTAGACTCCAGGCATGGGCCTGAGTGTATCTGAAGACCAAATGACCCCCTTCCATCACCCCAGTGTATCTTGATCATCTTCACTTTCATCCTCTCTTCTGGTCAAAACAGAAAAAGTTAGTGAAATAACCCAAAATGCCCTGTGGCAAAAACAGGACACCTCCAAAGAACCCACATGTTAGTAAACAGCAACCAAAACCAGAAGCAAAGATCAGTCTCATTTCACTGTTGTTGCTTCTGGGCTTGATTCAGTTCCAAAAGCTCCAAGCTTGGGGAACAAGTTACATACTTTACAAATACAGTGAATACTATGGGTGGGGAGCGTCTTCCTGACTGTGAGCGACCGTCCTGGGTTAGTGATGGGGTGGAGAGAACCTTGAAGAACTGTGAGACTTAAATCTCTTCCACCCTGGCTTACGATGTGTTTGGGTTACCTAGGGTGCGGGTCCATGCCCAACACTGTTGTTAAAACACTTTTTAGTATCGTGGAAGATCTTCCCCAAAATAAAATGGAGAAAGGTTCAAATGCAAAAATACAAATTGGCTGACACTGCTATAACCAGAATGATCTTTTGAACACAAACTGATCTTGTTGCACTCTTTTACAATTCTTCAGTGGTTTCCAATGGCCTGTGGGATGTAAAGTCCAGATCCCTTTGCAGGTATTTCAACTCTTCACATCAGCCCCTGTTGCTCAGTTCAGCCTGGTGATCCATGAATCCTCACCCACTGTACATTCCAGGCAGGTGAACTATTTGATTGAGGTTCTCTCCACACACACCTCCATGGTGTGCACACACTGACTTCTGCCTGGAATGACTGTCCCTGGCTTGTTCCTTGAATGGGCTTCTATTCTTCCTTCAATAGTCAGCTCCAATCTCTCCTCCTCTGTCTTAGCTCCTCTTTCCCCAAGGGCCCACAGCACTTTGCACTGGCATCCATGGAGGCAATGGTCATATTCTTTATCACTGTTTGTATGTCTTATCTCCAAGGAGACTGTAAATTCCTTAAGGGAGAGATGGAGTCTCCATACCTGAGTCCCTAGCGATCAGCAGGTGCTCAGTAAATGTTTTCTACACTCATGAATGAAACCTGCCTTCTGAGATTTCACAGGTGTCCTTGCCTAGGGACTAAATGACTGAAGTGGGTGAGTCTTCAGGTGATCAGGCTGTTTCAGAATGGGAGCTCTCAGTCCAGAGAAAGCAATACAAAAACAACTACACTCAGAGTTCATCCAAATAAAACCATTTTTAAAGATTTCACCTTCTGTCCTTCACCTCACAGTCAGGGAAGGAGTAAATTTGACCTCTACAACTGGGTGATAAAATGACTCCCATACAAAGCTGTCTCGAGAGTGAGTAACTGGTGACAGCGACTACATATCTAAAAAGCTTCTCGGAGGTAGAAATTCCATATACAGGGTCATTTCGTAACCTCTAATGCCTTGAAATCCCAAGTCCGTTATTTTCTACATGCAGTTTCAGTCTACCTCTACCTTAAATAGGTGCATTACCATCCCATTGTGGGGATTTTAGAATCTCTCTCTCTCACACACCCAGCCATTCTGACATGGGATTAGATTAAATCGACTCAGTGTCTCTGACCTAGCAGCCTTTATGTCTGTGGAAAGGGGGAGGGGGCTAGAGGCTTGGAAACCCAGCGTGCACTAAATCGGCCGGCTGCCCTTGGAAGAGAGATGATTAAATGCTGAGGTTCAGTAATCAGGCCAGGATTGTCCCTGCATCTGCTCAGCCTGCCCCTGATTAGCCCTAATCTAGAAGGCGTATGTTAATCTAAGCTTGTATTCGGGGTCATTTTGATTGATTAGGCAACAGGAAGCCCCTCCCATTCTACTTTAAGGACTTGAAGTTCCCCTTCAAGAGAACTTCCTAGTAATAAGACTAGCACAATCCTAGTAATAAGACTCTCCTGGCATTTGTGCAGCACTTTTCAAAGCCCTCTCACACCCACTGCACATCACTAGATTTCTGCTAAGACTCTGTAGCAGTAGGCAGGGCAGGTATTCTTCGCTTTCACAAATGATAGGCAAGTTCCTTTGGCAGAACTATGGACTTATAAAGGCACGTACTTAACAAAATCCTGAAGATTTTAGTACCCCAATCTCTAATACCCCCATTTTTCAAAGCTATAAGAAACCTTAGAGTTCTTCAGTTTAGAAAATCTAACCCCCCTTTTAAGTTCAAAAGTAAACAGATAAAAAGTTTACTTAAACAAAACAAAACACGGACTGAGAGAGACTGAGTGACTTTCTTCCCCCTCAAGATGACCGAGTTTGTGGTAAAGTGAAGCATCTGGGAGCCTTTGCACGCACTAGTAAGCCCTTACCATCGAACACTATGTCCAGCAGGGACCCAGAAGGGAGAGGACTACCCACTTCGGGCTCACTGCTGCCTCGCCTCTCAGGCTTCTTGGTAAGGTTTACAGAATTGGCCAAAATGGAAAAAGAGGCCAAAAGAGACTCAGGAACTTCAGGTCCCAGCACAAGGATTTCCTTGTCAAATAGCAGTCAGCCCCAAATCCTGGAGGAACTGCTGACTCCAGGACCACATTCCCCTGTAAAAGAAAATAAGACCTGACCCTGCTCTGTTTTTCTACCAGCTGGGTATCATTCTTGAATCCAAATGGTCAAACACACTCCTCCCACTCTTCTCCCACCTCAACAAGTGGTGATTACATCCTTCCAGTTGCTCAGGCCAGAAACTTGGAAGTCAAGCCATCTTTGACTTCTCGTGCAATTCATCAGCAAATCCTGTCAACCCTCCTTTCAAATATAAACCCAGAATTCAACCACGCTGACTGCCACCACCCCTGGACAAACTCCTATCCTCTCTTGCCTGGACTACATTTTAGCTTCCCCTGTAATCACCCTGCTTCGGCCCTGGCTCCACTGCACCCTGTTCTCCCCTCCACAGAAGCCAGAGGGATCTTCTAAAACTTCCACACGAGGTGATGGACACGGAGGCACATTCTGAAAATTCAGACATTTGCTTGGCCTTGTTTTCTGCAAAACAGGAGGTCATGAGGTTCTGTAGTGGTCTGTCTCTGATGGTGTCACCAGGGGAGGCTTTGTGGTAGACCATGGGCGCCAATGAGAGTAAATTAAAGGTTAGTGTCACAGCCTTGCACACTCTGGATTTATCATTCATGAGCTGATCTACTCTATTCCTGACCCCTCGTGAGGTAATAAGTTTCATCACTTACCTACCATGTAACGGATCTCTCTCTCGCGCGCGTGCGCGCACACACACACACACACACACACACACACACACAAACGTATGCGTATAATTGGAAGTTACTTAGGGGAATTAATTCAGTTTTCCCAAAACTAACTTCTTTTAGTATTCTGAGATTTGATGAATAAATCTATACAGTACAGTTAGCTAAATCTTCTTGAAATATTGTTTGGCAATGGGCACCCCGCCACCTCTCCCTGCCTTTTTGGCGGCTCTCTACTAAAGGAAAAATAAAGTCCAAATAGCTAATAGATGAGGGATTACACCAGCCTTTCCCATAAATACTCTATATTACCCCTTCATCACAACCATATCTGTCCTCTCAGTATACCCTAACCATCACATGTATTTACTCAGGCAGATTCCTCTGGCCTAGAATTATCCCTGCCAAACTAGGTCCTGTTCTTTCAACAATTTCCCTGTCTTTCAGGGGTTCCCCCAGACACAACAGCCCACTAGGTTCTCTCCTTCAGGGGATTTGACTGCCTCACCATTCATTTGGCACCAGATCTGTGCTAACCTGTTTCCAAATAATTAGTTTTTCCCTATACAAATCTGCTTACTTAGATTGTTGGCAGGACTATGTCTTTGAATACTGAGCAACCTGAACATAGTAGATGTTAATAATTGAATATGACAATTGATCATGTTCTTCATGATTTTCAGAAACTTGATTACATTCTCATTAGCCTTGGCCTCTGCAGCCTGAAGAGGCTTAGAGCCTTTTACTCTGCTCCAGAATGAGTAGGATTTTC
This sequence comes from Delphinapterus leucas, assembly GCF_059928025.1. Classification (NCBI taxonomy): domain Eukaryota; kingdom Metazoa; phylum Chordata; class Mammalia; order Artiodactyla; family Monodontidae; genus Delphinapterus; species Delphinapterus leucas. The sequence goes on from NC_143137.1 coordinate 22,631,823, forward strand.
TCCACAACATTATTAAGGTAGCACAGCCAAATGCCGTATGGTAGTTCAGGTGCATTTTATGTGAGGGTAAAATAGAAGGTTTTATTTCCATTAAAGGCTTCCCAGGCAGAAAAACCTACGTGTGAATCCTGGCTCCTTCACTTACTGGCTTGTGAGCCTCACTTTCCTCATACATAAAATGGTCATTACTAATTTCACAGCGTTGTTGAGAATTAGATGTGCTGACATAGATAAAGTCTGGCACAGTGCCTGGCACACAGTAGGTGTACAATAAATGTCAGCTGCTTTCAAAGATGACTTTGAATAAGAGGTTTGATGAAGTCTGGCTAGGGTCACAGATGTTAGACTAAAGCTCTCAGGAAGCAGAAAGGAAAGCAGAGACAGCACAGATCTCCTTTCAGCAGCGATTTGCTCCTGCCAGGAAGCACATCATTCGCCAAAGGCCTTCAAAGATGTAAAGATTAGAGATAAAAACCATGAAATCAGGGCAGATGGGCTGGCAGGCAGCTTCCTTTCTGAATGCAGCTATGGTCAGAACAGGCGCTGGAACTGCACCATGACATATATGAAATAGCTGCTGATTCAGTGCATCAGTAAATAAAAAACCTAGAGGCTAAACCATTAATCAGTATTAAGAATGTTAAATATATGATCAGGGACAGTATGATATGATATCATCATGCTGATAAACTTCTAAACCCAAAATCTAATAACACAGGCTAGAGCCCAGTAGAGCACAGAGCTGCAGGCCTAGTCAGGGTCACCCAGAACCACAGACTGCCCTCCCCCCACCCCACTCCATGACAAGATACAGCAGGACAGACGGCCTGAGGAAGAATGGGCCTTTCATTTGCCCTCACAATCTGGGAAACCTTTGGGAATTGTTGTTTGCTGTAACTGAATCTTTCAGCCCAAAGGCCTTCCAAGTTGGTCATGGAAATATCTTTAGCTGGAAGAAAAATATTGATAGTTGTGAGAGAAAAACAGCTAAACAAATAAATTATCAAATAAACACAACAGTTGGTGGAAACACAATAATTCTTAAAGCCCAAAGGAAAAATTCACAATGTAATGCCTTCTGTGGCTTATGGACATGAAAGCGAACTGTATGTATCAATATTAGGAAAATGCTGGCTTAAATGGGGAACCAGAAGACTGTGACTGGAAGGGATCAGAATAAATAAGAAATGAAACCATGTATTGTATTACCTAAGTCACTTCTGCAGTTTTTAAAGAGCCATCGAGGGTATCTATAAGTGTTTTTAGGGGTGACAGGCAGGAGGGAAGTCCTTTAAAAAATCTTATCTTCAGGTCTGGGAAGAAGTTTACATCAGTGCCTGACATCTCAGGAAAGCCACTATTATATGAAGAAAAATAGGCATGCTGTGTTCTGGTACAGAAATGGGAGAATATGAAGGGAAATCAGGTAAAGAAGCTAGTGCAGTAGGCAGGTGGCAGGCAGATAAAGAGGCTGAGAATAACAAACATGGACCAGATGGAAAGAGGACAGACGAGGGCGAGAAAAGGAAGGTCATGAAAAGAATGTCGATATCAAATGAAAAGGAGCTCCAGGTAACCCTCATAATAGTAAGACAAGGGGGAAACAAAAAAAGCATTTCTCTCCCAGTGGTTCTGTTTCTGTTATACTAGCTGCTTCTGGGACATTTAATCTTCCTTTTCCGTGTTCTTTAAGTCCGTGGCTTTTGAGGGCATTTGAGGGATTTATGGATTAAAATATGTATTACATCTGGCAAGTACTGAATATTCTCATGAAGCCAATAGCAGCCTCACAGGTACCCTGGTGTAATAGGCACTTCTCAGCATCCAAAGTTTTCTCCCCTCTTGCTAGACAATCTCAAGGCTCTCTTGGAAAAACCACTTTCTGGAATAACTTCCACAGCAATGACTCTCTCTGGGTAGGCCAGTGTCACTGTGTCCCTAGCCTTCATTTTGCAGACCACCAAGAAAATCCTCTTGCCTGTATCCCATAAGCCAAACGTTAAAAGTGAATTCATTTTTACTTTATTAGTGAATGTATTTCAAAACATATTTTGGAGATATAATGTCACAATTCCCTCTTGAAATTACTGAAGTGCCCAAGAACATTAACGAAATCAGGGTTTAGTGCTTCAGAGTTCAGAGTCACCATGGTTTATATCCTGGAGACTGAATTCCCAATGTGAGATTGAACAAGCCGACTCCAAGGCCTGTTGTCTGACCAAGAGGGCTTTAAACTGAAAATGGCAGGAGAGGAAAGTGTTCAGCTAAAGCCTGTGGGACATGTATATGCTAGGGAGGACATCTGATCAGAGATGTACAGAAAAGGGCAGGAGCTATACAGTAAATTTCCAGAGATCACTGGGAAGGGAGGTAGGGAGAACACCCAAAGTCTCCAAAGTCTGTGTTGTGGACAGGGTGTGAGCAATATGTGAAGAGCTGATATCTTTAAACAGGAAATAGAGCCCACATGATAGAAACCTCAGGAGAAACCTACCAAGCTGTTTAAGAGTTTGCAATAGTCAGGTGTAGAAATGAATACGAGGGCCAATCAGGAGTTATCCAGAGTTAAGAATGGAGAGTTATTTATTTTTCTGTTATTATTTTCAATTTTTTTATTATGGAAAATTTCAAATAGGTGCAAAAGGAGAGAGACGAGGGTAAGGACCCCCATCCCCAGCCCCATGTGCCCAGCATCCGGTCCTTGCCTCCTCTATCTGAACAGGGAAAGATGGAGGCAAAAGGCTTCCAAAGATGCTCTCCTGATTCTTCAAGCCCTCACTTAGCCCAGTCTGTAGAGCACCATTTAGAAAGCAAGCAAACAAACATCACTAGAACTTTCTAAGAGCATGCAAAGGGCAGAATTAAATTTGCTTTAGGCAGTAAGACACCTGAAGACAGCATACTGGAAAGTGGAAATAAACAGTTATGGGGTTTGACGGTCACAAAGAAAGAAATCTATCTTATAAACTTAATTTTAATCGATTATTTATCCTGCCTTTCCTACCTGGACTGTATTTAGCATAACCAAATTGTTAATGGGAACAAGTTCTTTATAAAAGAATTCCAGCTAATAAAGGCAGAAGGAATAATAACACTAGAGAAATCACTATTTTGAAACTCTTGGTGAAATAATTGATCTACACAAAGTCATCAATGGTTACTAAAACCATTAGGTGATCGGGTGATGAAGAGTGTAGAACAGAGGAATCCCACCACCCAGGCAGGATGCAGCACCTGGAAGGGTATAGCCTCTTAGTTACTCCACCCTCTAGCCGCTTCCTTCCTTCTGCAGAGATGAACCCCCTGTGGCATTGTCAGCATCCACTCGCAATGGGCCATATGCCATACAGAGGCTTGACAAGAATACAGAACTTTTAAAAAGCACTGAGCAGGAAGGGCCCCTAGAAAGTGGTGTGGAGAGGCAGCGGCAGGAAGACTGCCTCCACCCACACCCTGGTGCCTGGGCCACAAAGGTGTCTCTGACATCCACCTGTGGAGGTTTACAAATCCTTCGGCAAACATGCCAGCACAATGAGTGCCGACAATGCACATGTGTCTAAAAGCAGATCTTACAGTCAGCTCTTAGCTGAGCCAAAGGCAGAAGAGGTCATTTCCTCTGCACCATGCCGTTAAACTGGAACTTATGATGTGCTTTTCTTGTAGCAGACTTACTTTCTTTCTTTTTTTAAACATCTTTATTGGAGTATCAGACTTACTTTCTAATTATGTCTTCCTTAAGCTAATATGAAAACTAATTTGTATTCCTTAAGAACACAGCAGCTGGCTGGGGGTGAAGGAGATGGGCCAGGCTTACCCTGGCTTGCTTAGAGAAACTGTCCAAGGATTTAAAATGTGTCATGGGTCATCTGCATACCAGATAATCTGTGTGTGGCAACTAAGAATTGACTATGTTTACATTTATAAAACCGACAGGCCATTTCTGTCTCATAGGGCTGCTCTGAGGATAAGCAACATTATATTTATATGATTTAAGTTCCTGAGAAAAGAGGTACTATTATTTCATATAGGTTTTCTCCCAGGAGTCAAATCAACCATGTAGTAGCTACTAGAGGCAGACAAATGGAAGAAACAAGCTTAAAGGTCCTGCCTTTGCTCCCCAGAGGAGCTGAAAATGGAAGATGCCACCAGCTCAGTGCTCCACTCCCGGGAGTGTTGTTCACGCCCCATGTCGCGCACAAAATGAACAATCCATATACACGCTCTTGGCCCCTGAGTGTTCACATGCCCTCTTGTCCATGAGAAGCTCTGTTTAATGAGAAAAGAACTCTCAAGTCAAATAGTAGGGAGGGATGTGAAAGCTTAAGGAAGGGAAGGCCAGGAAGCAAGTCAGCTGTAAGTGGGCATTCCTAAAATTAAAGTCCTTTCTCATGGTTACAATTCATTATTATCATTATTATTGTTTTGTGAGGAGTGAGCAGGGGGTGGGGAAAGGACATGAGATTCTTGGAGGACAAATAATTTTAAGGTGAAAAGACAAAACTTATAGTCAAGTAACATGGCTGGAAGTTGTTCCAAAAACATTCAGGCAATTTCCTTTTCCCCTTCCAGCAAGCCTGAAATTCAAAGTCCAAGGCTCACTTAAGCAGTCAAGACATTTCAGGAGGTACAGACCAATCTCTAAAACAGTCCTGTACACAAGAACTCACTGTGAAGATGGGCACATTGTATTTGTGCACTGACAGTAAGGTGGCTATAGAGTACTTGAAACGTGGCTAGTGTAACTGAGGAACCGAGTCTTTATTTTTATTTGATTTTAGTTAATTTCAGTTTAGAGAGCCAGGGCACAGCTCTAAAACCTTCCCAGAGCTTCCAGTGAGCCAACTCCACACCATAAGCATGCTTCAGTTGCACACACACTGTAGAACATAAGTGTTGCCTTTGTTTAGATGGAAACTCAATCTGAAATTGGATGCTCTGCACTTGCCTAAAATATATTTCCCTGGCATTCCTCTTATTTATATCACAGGTTTTTTCCTTTGCTGCCCTACCCCATCAACTTATTTTAACATACCCTACCTCCTAGGCCTGTGGGTGAGAAAATTTATCAGCATTTGAGAGTACCATAGTATAGCTATACATTATAGCGCTACAAGTAGTAGGGAGAGGCTGGGCTGGGAAGAGTCAGAGAATTGCTGGACGCCTCTTTAGTGAGCCAATCTGATAGCAGTGTCTTTGTAGTCTCGCTCAGAGCAGTGTCTCAGTTTCCATATTTAGACCCCTTCAATGATTCTCAGATCCATTTGCTAGCTTTACAACGGAAAAGATGTTTTTACCAATTCTACTTTTGAAAACCTCATTTAGGCTCTGAAAATCTCTAAATTGGGGCCTTTCTAATAATGAAGATTTGGTATAATTATAATGTCACAGGCAATTGTGCTGACAAAGTAAAACCAATATGTCTCCTTGCTGGGCCTTTGCTCTCAGTCTGACCAAGAGGAGGAGAAAAGAGGCTTTGTCAGGAGCAGATACGCAGTGGGAGGCGCCGGGAAAGCAGATCTGCTGAATGAAGCAGGTGCCACTTAGACATTCACTTTACTGACTCTGACCACAACCTCCCTTTCATTTGATAGCCTGCTCTTGGCAGGAGGATGGGGAAAGAGCATCACACAAAAAGGAAGCACGTTCATCCTGTTCAGTTTACTGCCCTGCTAGGCTGCTGCTGCGGGGTTCTGCACATTTGCTCTTTATGAAACAAACGGTAGAGCTGAGAAGTGAATCCCTGTATTTATACAGGTAATCTGAGAGCCAGAGGGCCCCAAACCACTGGCTGAGCTGTGCAAGCTATTAGAGTTAATAACAGTGTGCTGACATTCCTTCAAAATCCTAATGGAAGCATAAGTAAAAAGAGGAAAGTTCCCTTTACCCAAGAACCTTAAAAACTTTATTCTGTAAGAATTTTTCCTGTTATGATATTCTGTTCTTGTGTGAACAGTGATTAATCCCCTTTTTACATGCTCAATTAAAACCGTTTTTTCATCCACATATTGAATAGAAATGACTCCAGTTAAACTTGCCCAATTATGGCTCTGGATTTGGTATGCAAAAAAAAAAAAAAAAATCCCTTTACAGAATATTACCTGCAATGACAGGCACCAAGATTCTGTCTTGGTTACAAGGAGCTGGAATCATCTAAGACCAGAATCTGTCTTTCGAATACAAAGACTCAGAAAGATCTGGGGACCTAAAGGGAAGGAGAATGAGATAACGAAACATGTAACTTGGCCTTGAGGACACAGGGGATGGAGAGGATACCATGGTCAGTGGTATCTATCTGCCTGATGGCAGGCACCTTCTTGGGAATCTCTGCTCTGAAGCCCTGACCTGAGTCCTCTGCCCAGAATATCCCTGGCTTGTCAAGTTTCCCCAAGCTGAGAATACCTGACACAGTCAGACCAACCTGGCTTCACATGTGTGCTAATTCCCTCTGGGGCCCCGAGGAGCCAACTCTGAAGACATTCAGCTTTCAACATGTAAAGTATCTAAAAGCATCTGAAAGACATGGCCATGGCTCAGATGAGCACTAAGAACAGAGACCAAAGTATAGTGGTCATTCCATTGTAAAGGCCCTCTTTTTCTCTGCAAGGCCTAGATTAGCAATTCCTGGTATAAAATGATAAATGCCTGAGGCCACCCTGGTTTATGATGGTGTAGTGGAGACGACACATCCCCTCTGGACTTCCAGATTCGGCAAGGAGAAAGATGAATCTAAACATCACAATGACACTTCTTTTTTTTTTTTTTGGCCGCATCATGTGGCTTGTGGGATTTTAGTTCCCCGACCAGGGATTGAACCTGGGCCCTCGGCAGTAAGTGTGGAGTCCTAACCACTGGGCCGCCAGGGAATTCCCCACAATGAGAGCTATTCTGGAAGGCCTTTTGGACTTCAGGAGGTCACAATGAAGGGAGTAGGAAAGGAGGACAAGCTTCTATGCTGTGAAAGGGCTGGGTGAGTAACATACATAGGGCAGAGAACTATAACCCCCTTTGGGCTCTAGAATCAAGAGCCCCATTACACATCTCCATGTTCCCATTTCTCAAAAGCAGCCATGTTTCCTTGTGAAATCTGGAATTCACCCAATGGTAATGGCTTCTTTCAGCCTGTAAGCCACCAGGCTCTGGATATTTAATTCTTTTGGGGGTCATGATAAATCCATTAGAGCACCTGACCTGAAGACAGCTGTAGTTGAGAAGAGAAATTTGCACTTGCGGAGCATCCAAGTGGAAATGGCCAAGTGGCCTAGGTCATGAATAAGGCGACGAGGAAGTGGGTGTAGGTGTTGCCACTGCCTCCTGGCTCAGGTTTTCCTGCTCGGAACTCTGCAGTGCACAAAACTAGGCCAGCTCTTCTTGCAACCCTCTGCCCAGCTGTCCACCGGCTGCGGGTTACTGTAGTCACGTGGCAGTTTTTTAGCAAAGGCTGGCTGTCTCTGTGCTGAGAAGGTCACTGGGAAGGAAGGCTCATGACGTATTTCTGCTGCCCTCCCCTGTGCAGAGGGGCACAACTTGCCAGAAGACTACAGTATTCCTGCCACAGTCTTTATATCGGCGCTGTCCAACAGAGCTTTCGGCAACGATGGAGATGTTCTGTATCTGTGTGGTCTATTAGTAGCCACTGGCTACATGTGGTTATTTAAATTTAAATGTGAATAAATTAAAATTAAATAAAAAATTCAGTACCTCAGGCCACATACGGCTACTAAGCACTTGAACTGTGGCTAGTGTGACTGAATAACTGAATTTTAAATTTTATTTAATTTTAATTAACTTGCATTGAAATTCAAATAGCCACATATAGCTAGTGGCTACTGTATGGGACACACTTTTATTTTATTTTATTTTTAAAATTTTTTGGCGTGGCTTGCAGGATATCTTAGTTCCCCGAGCAGGGATTGAACCCGGGCCCCAGCAGTGAAAGCACCAAGTCCTAATCACTGGACTGTCAGAGAATTCCCGGGACACACCTTTAGATCTTGGGTTTTGATGCCATTTACTTATTGGCTTCTGTTAAGATTCATCATGACACTGACTTCTAAAGTGAGCAAAATATGGCTATGACCATTCTTCAAAACAAGCCTGCAAAAACAGTGAGCCACATCAAGTAATAGTTTCATCAGATAAACAGTAAAGATGATTTTCATTTGTTTTATACCTTCTTTACTTTCTTGGTTGGGTGGATTGGCAAGATGGAGTGAAGGGGGAAAAAGGGAGCCCACAGAGGCAGCAGAAACAGTCCTGGAGATCTGGGTTTGGTTTCCAGTTTCACTATTTAGTAGCTGAGTGACCCTGGGCAAATCCTAGCTTTAGCTGCCTCTGCAAAACAGGGCTATAAGCTCTGTTCTACCCACCTTACTGGGTGAAGGTAGAACAATGCAGACTGCTTACTTAGTCAACTGCAAGGCAGTGGTAGTAGTAGTAGTAGTAGTAGTAGTATTGGTTAAAAAAAAAAACACAAAAAACAAGAAAGGAAGAAAAGGAAAGGAAAGAATGTAGAAAAAAAAGAAAAAGATGAAGGCCCTAAATAATAATGCTTAACGCATACAGTCAAAAGGCAAATAAAGAGCAAAACTGAAACAGTTATTTTCCCGGTATGACATCTACCAACATGCTTCCCAGAACGAAAACTTCATCTCAGGAGAAAAGTTAGCTGGCTGAAATGGGGAAAACCCTGTCTGCAAACAAAGTGTGTTTCCCAGAGCAGCCCGGGGAGGACAGACTGTGAGGCGTGCTGTTCCGAGCGCTGCCCTGGCTACTGCAGTTCCCCAGCGTGGCACCAGCTTCTCAGGCAGCCTCAGATGCAAGTCCCGTTCATGCACTCAGCCCTTACCCTTCTTCTTTCTGAGCCACAGCTCAGAGCTCTCCTTATCTTATTTGTTCTAAGAAGTAATCTTTTCAGGTCTGAGTATGTCCCACTCCCCCTCCACTTAAAAAAAAGACATGACTCTGAAGGGGAACAGTTGTATTACAGATGAACCTTCATGTGCTTTTTCTTACAGAACAGGCAATGCCTCAGCTTGGTCTGACTGACACCATCCTAGTATCTTAGCTTCCCTTCAGGTCTCCCTGTCAGTGGAAAAGAGGGCCATTTACCTTACAGGAGGGTGGCCTGCAAACCCAGAGCGCCATAGGCGCTGCTCTCTAGGGACTGTCAGGGTGCGGGGCTTGCAGCCTGGGACTCTCAGCTCACACTAAACACTGGTGCTCAGGAGCTGCCAGCTTCCAGTCCCGGAGGCACTGAATTCCCCGTCTTTGCATTAAAGGTACAGTATCAAAGAACACAACAGTTCTTTTCAAGCTATTATCATGCTTTAATGGTGACTGAATATGCACATTTACAGTAAAACTACACTTAATACCGTGGACACATTTCCTAAATTAATTTAATATTTACATCTCCACTGACTCATTTAGGAACAAGTCCTTATACTAATGTGTCCAGAGAATGAGGAAAAGGGAGAACGAGAGATGTATTTTATAGTTTATCAAGACGAAGACTGGCATTTTCTCTCTTATTTTTAAAGAAGAGCTGGAACAGAAGGACATGCTATAAGTAATAATGGATGATGGTGGTGGTGATAAGGAAAAAGTGAAAAAAAGTCACCTTTCATGATGGAAGTTGAAATGCTGCTGGGCCCTGGCCCAAGGAGAGTGATATAACCAAATGCAGGAGCCATTAAACAATATCACCTTCAATTTCCTTCACTCAAGGTTATAGAAAAGGCTATGATCTATTCCCATTTTTACAGTATTCATCTCTGGAGCATAAGTTCTTCAACTGCATAAGGTAAGCATTTAGATCTGTCCTAAAGACGGGAAAGCAGGGTCTATGACAGTACTATGCACTCTGTACAACTTAACATATCTGGGGCAATGCTGGAAAAGAAAGTGATGCTGACAGCTAATAATAATTTCGTGTTTACGATGGCTCTATAGCCATCGTACGATGCCAAGCACTATGCTAAGCACTTCACAGGACTCATTTTGTTCAATGCTCACAACCACCTTATGAGCATGGAACTATCACCATCCTAATTTTACAGCGAAGGCTCAGAGAGGTTAATGTGCTAGAACACAGAGCTTGGTAGTGGTGCAGCTTTCAGAGTATCCGTCTAGGTCTGCAGGTCCTCCCATCTCCCTTGCCCCTCCTTTTATTCTCAGTGCCACACCAGATACTCACAAAGTGAAATGACCCTAGCCACACTCTCTATAGCAGAGGTTCTTAATTTGGGGGGTGGGGTGGGGAAATGGGAGCTCTCTCTGATCTATTTGCACATCTGATCAAAGCTATGGACCCCAGAAAAATATAAAACCTTTCTGCAGAATTTCTCAGGGTCCACAGACCCAGGTTAAGGATGCCCTAACATTCGTATAATATACATAAAGTAGGTTTCCACAGAAAATTAAAACACACACATGTTGCCCCCTTCAGGTCCAGCTGGGCTTACCTCTTTATAATAAGTACAGGACAGACCTTTCAGCCATCCCGTCTCATTTGGGAGGCCTTGCAGGATAGGAATGTGTGTTCCTCATGCAAGGGCCCCACCCAAAAGTCCTGCTCCCTTATCTGAACTCCATGTTTCTGTCCTCATCCACCTACTCTTTTATCCCCCTTGTTAAGAAGGCCAATTTTTTTTTAAAAAAAGGCATTCCAATGAGCATGGTTGAGATTAAATTCAACTGGGAAAACATAAATATATATTTTTTGTTTGTTTATTTTTGTTTGTTTTTGTGGTACACGGGCCTCTCACTGTTGTGGCCTCTCCCGTTGCGGAGCACAGGCTCCAGACGCACAGGCTCAGTGGGCATGGCTCACGGGCCCAGCTGCTCTGCAGCATGTGGGAGCTTCCCGGACCGGGGCACGAACCCGTGTCCCCTGCATCGGCAGGCGGACTCTCAACCACTGCGCCACCAGGGAAGCCCCATATATATATTTTTAAAGTTTATAAAAAGGTCAGAGGAAAACAGGGAGATGAAAGTGATAACATGGTCAATGTGAAAAGAAGATAAAGTGTTTTTTCTGAAAGAATCTGAAAATTGATTTAGTTTGATCTGGCAATTGGGATGGGTAGTAAAATGTACATGTGTTACACAGTGCAGCAAGACTGAGTGGGGTCTTTGGGTTGTAGGAAATTTTATATCTACGAACCTTAAGGGGGAACCTCAGCAGCAGGACCGTTGCCAGGGCCATGCCAGAACAGAGAGGGACGTATGGCACTGAAAGAAATGAGAAGGGCTGCTCTTTCTGCGAGTATAATGTGAATGCCCTTGTAACCAGCTTCAATTTTTAAACAGACCAGCCCCCTAGTCCACTTCTCTTCATTCAGGGCATGAGGAAGGTAGCTGGCCCCCGGTCTCAACTAGGACAGAGCAGGTAGTGGATGGTCTCCAGGTGTCGGACAACAGAGAAAGATGTACTTTACGAACGCTCTGGGGATGAAATCAAGGGCTGGAGGCAGAGCCAAGGGGAAAGCTTCAGTGAGTAGCAGGGGAAGCAAATTAGCCAGTCAACTTGCTCTAAGCAGAAATGTAAACTCCCCTGAGCCCTTTCCCACATTCCCCAACCCTAACACCTCATTCTCTATTTCCCTGGAAACAGGTGGGGAGGCTGAAAGAGCCCTGGCATAAATTGAAGGGCAGCAGGAGGGCTTGGGTAGAGGATTCTAGAAGGTGAGAAAATAACTCTTCAGCTGCATTTACTCCCTTCTGACCATCATCTACTTCTGCCCCAGACAGTGTCCCCTCGTTCTAAACAGCACCCACCCAGGAATTCCCTGGCGGTCCAGTGGTTAGGACTTGGTGCTTTCACTGCCGGGCCTGGGTTCAATCCCTGGCTGGGGAGCTAAGATCCCACAAGCCGTGTGTGCGTGCCAAAAATAAAAATTAAATAAATAAAAAATAAACAGCACCCACCCATCCCTCTTATGTTCACTAAGTGCAAAGTAACCAGCTCACTGAAAATACTTAAATCTGACGGCCAGCTGCTGACTTCCAGAACCAGAGAAACACACACTCCTATAGGCTTCTCCAGGCGAGCAAAGGAAAGCCTGTGTGTGCATGTGCGTGCATGCGTGTGCAGTGGGTGGGGATGCTAGCAGGGGAGCACTTGGCATCAGAAACCACCAGAGGATCCCTACAGCCATGAGGAACAGCTGGGGCAGATGGGCACTGTGGCTAGACCAGACAAAGGCAAGTGGCCTTCAGCAGAGATGGGATAAAGGCCCTGACATTTCCAAACTTATTTGTTCAACACTGGGAGACAATCATCACGCTGTATTTGTGGAGTCCAGACAGAAACAGTTCCCATCAAAGGGAGGCAGCAGAGCAGAGCAGTTTGGAAACAAACTGCCTGAATTCAAATTTCACTCTGCTACTCTCTGTGTGAACCTGGTCAAGTTACCAAAACTTTCTGTGTCCCAGTTTCTCCATATGGTAAATGGGGATAATAGTGTTTACCTTATAGATATATTCTGAGTTTTAGATAAGTTAATGCATGTAAAACACTTAGCAGAGTGCTTGCATAAGCAAGCATTATAGAAATGCTTGTTAAATAAATAAAATTAATGGGACAATGGGACTGAGAGACAGAATGCAAGGCTAATAGCAGAAAAGAATGCTATGTCCTACCTTGCAGTACACCACAAGTGGGCAGTGCCCCCACCATCATCTTTAATACAAAAATGAAATTGAAGTTGGGGAAAAAAAGAGAAATTAAAATTTCAAAGCGCAAGAACTGAGCCTCCATAGAATTCTGCATAAACAGAATGGATGGCCACAATTTCTTAGTCTAGAAAGATACATCCGGTTTGGTCTTAAGAGAATGAACACGGTTGCAGCAGGGACAATGTATTCTCCAGCAACAATTACTGTCCCATTATTCAATTCACTGGGGCAGTATTCAGAGCACTTGTCTCCTACTCCTGGTCCATCTTTGTCATAATGAACACTCCCCATGTCCCCTGTCCCAGGGAAAACTGGGGCAGAAGGAGAAGAGAAGCCTTAAATTAGTCAATTTTAAAACTTCTTAGCAGTTCTGCTAACAGGCTTGGTAGGATTTTTTTCTAGGATGAGGCTTAATTTTTCCAGATGAACTTAAAAATTATTGTGAAGTTCACTCTGCAAAAAAACTCTTTGGAATTCTGATTGAATTTTTTTCAAATTTGGAAATAGGCCTTTCACTAGCTGCTAAGAATAACATCAAAATAATAAAATATTACAGTATAAAGAACAGAACAAACAGATGAATAGAAACAAAAGAGCCCCACACAAGACCTTACACAGTGTACTTAAGAATTCTGCATAATAAAGATGAGATTTCAAAACAGTTTTTTTTTTTTTGGCGGTACACGGGCCTCTCACTGTTGTGGCCTCTCCCATTTCGGAGCACAGACTCCGGACGCGCAGGCTCAGAGGCCATGGTTCACGGGCCCAGCCGCTCCGCGGCATGTGGGATCTTCCCGGACCGGGGCACGAACCTGTGTCCCCTGCATCGGCAGGCGGACTCTCAACCACTGCGCCACCAGGGAAGCCCTCAAAACAGTTTTAAAAGGATGGATTTCAACCTTTTTTACAGGATAAATGATGCTGGAATAATTAATTATGTAGGGGAAAAAAATGATTCAGATTCCTACCTAATGCCATATACTAAAATAAATTCCAGATATTTTATAGTATTTAAAATGAAAATTGAGTCCATAGAAGAACGGGCATATAAATATTGATCTGACTTGGGGCCTATGTAAATATAAAGGTAAAAAGAGAAACAATTAAGGAAATAAAAGTGAAAGTGGGACTTCCCTGGTGGCGCAGTGGTTAAGAATCCGCCTGCCAATGCAGGGGACACGGGTTCGATCCCTGGTCCAGGAAGATCCCCACATGCCGCGGAGCAACTAAGCCTGTGCGCCACAACTACTGAGCCTGCGTTCTAGAGCCCACGAGCCACAACTACTGAAGCCCGAGCACCTAAAGCCCGAGCTTGGCAACAAGAGAAACCACTGCAATGAGAAGCCCGCTCACCGCAACGAAGAGTAGCCCTGCTCGATGCAACCAGAGAAAGCCCGTGTGCAGCAACGAAGACCCAATGCAACCAAATAAATAAATAAATAATTTTTTTAAAATTAAAATTAAATAAAAAGTGAAAGTAACAGAAGTGAAATAAAAATAAACAGGGAAAGCTTGCAACATATACAATAAAGGGATTACATCTTTCTCTCTCTTACTGATTTGGAAAAACTCTTCATATGTTAAAGACTTCAGCAGAAAAACAGGTGAAGAACACGAATAGACAAATACAAAAATACACATGTGTAGATAAAATCATGAAGGAAAAAGTAAAATTATCTATCACTAATATTAAAAAATGCAAATTAAAATGAAATACAACTTATTGCCTACCAAATAGGCACACACACACACAAAGCAAATTATGCTACTATCCAATTGCGGTGAAGGGTAACGAAGCAGGTTCTAAACAGTTCTATTGTAAGTATAAGGAAGTATGAGCTATGTAGAGAGCAAAGAATCAAAGGTATGGACAAGATTTTATACCAAGATGAAGAGTATTATTTTTGTTGTAAAAATATTATTAATAGCCTAAATTATCAACAATAGGGAATTGGTTATTATGATGGATAATATGATGATATATTACCAAGTATTAAACATATATTAGCAAGTATCAAAAAATATTTAACATGAAAATGGTGAAGATATTTCAAAATAAGTTATGAAATAGTACAACATGATCTTAATTAGGTTAAAAAACCTTATGAATGGGGAGAAAAGGCCATATTTTAAAAACTCAACAAAAACAAAAACAAACCCTCAAAATATTAACATTCTATGTAGTGGGATCATAGATGATTTTTATAATCAGGACCAAAACAACCAAAACAAACACCCCCAGGAAATGCTATGCTCCCCTTTTTTCTTGTGGTGTTGTCAGAAGAAGTGTCAGCCATTTTAGAAAATGTTGATCCTTTCTCCGCAGCTCTGGTACGAAGTTTGATGGACAATAATTGAAGCAGATGATTCCCATTACCTTTATTGATTAACTATGAACTTCAATTATTTGGTTTTTTTTCCCCCCATCTAGCTTTTTTCATTATTTTTTGTAGAAATAGGAAGAAAGCTGAAAGATCTGTGGATCTGGTTCCCTAGAGAATTGCTAACAATGGATGGCAAGGATGGATAAGAGGTGAATATCACTCGAGAGTTCTTCAACCCGTGTGAGCCTGCCTTCATTGGTTCTGGAGTCCATTAGCAAAGGGAGTTCTAGGGTACAGAGGATGGCAGAGTAAAAGGAAACCAATGGGCAATTTAAAATTGTTCAACCTCTTAAGATGTGTTGGGGGGAAAAGCAAGGGATAACTGTGTTAAAAAGAAAAAGAAAGAAGAAAAGAAGAGGTAAAGGAAGGAACTCAACCAGAGGCCTTTCCCAGACTTAGCATTTCAAAGAGAAAGGCACCTGTGAAAATCTTTGAATTGAACCAAACCATGAAACACCATCATAAAAGACCAAAGACTCAATTACCACTATTAAAAAAGGGAGAGACTTCCGGGAAGATGGCGGAAGAGTAAGACGCGGAGATCACCTTCCTCCCCACAGATACACCAGAAATACATCTACACGTGGAACAACTCCTACAGAACACCTACTGAACGCTGGCAGAAGACCTCAGACCTCCCAAAAGGCAAGAACCCCCCCCCCCCCCACGTACTTGGGTAGGGCAAAAGAAAAAAGAATAAACAGAGACAGAAGGATAGGGACGGGTCCTGCACCAGCGGGAGGGAGCTGTGAAGGAGGAAAAGTGTCCACACACTAGGAAGCCCCTTCGCGGGCGGAGACTGCGGGTGGCGGAGGGGGGGAGCTTCGGAGCCTCGGAGGAGAGCACAGCAACAGGGGTGCAGAGGGCAAAGCGGAAAGATTCCAGCACAGAGGATCAGGGCCGACCGGCACTCACCAGCCCGAGAGGCTTGTCTGCTCCCCCGCCGGAGCGGGCGGGGCTTCGGTCGGAGCACAGGGAGAGGACTGGGGTTGGCAGCGTGAACACAGCCTGCAGGGGTTAGTGCGCCACGGCTGGCCGGGAGGGAGTCCGGGGAAAAGTCTGGACCTGCTGAAGAGGCAAGAGACTTTTTCTTCCCTCTTTGTTTCCTGGTGCGCGAGGAAAGGGGATTAAGAGTGCTGCTTAAAGGAGCTCCAGAGACGGGCGTGAGCCGCGGCTAAAGGCGCGGACCCCAGAGACAGACATGAGACGCTAAGGCTGCTGCTGCCGCCACCAAGAAGCCTGTGCGCGAACACAGGTCACTATCCACACACCCCCTTCCGGGGAGCCTGTGCAGCGCGCCACTGCCAGGGTCCCGGGATCCAGGGACAACTCCCCCGGGAGAACGCACGGCGCGCCTCAGGCTGGTGCAGCGTCACGCTGGGCTCTGCCACCGCAAGCTCGCCCTGAACTCCGTGACCCTCCCTCTCCCCGGCCTGAGTGAGCCTGAGCCTCCAAATCAGCGGCTCCTTTAACCCCGTCCTGTCTGAGCAAAGAACAGACGCCCTCCGGCGACCTACACGCAGAGGCGGGGCCAAATCCAAAGCTGAGCCCCTGGGAGCTGTGAGAACAAAGAAGAGAAAGGGAAATCTCTCCCAGCAGCCGCAGAAGCAGCGGATTAGAGCTCCACAATCAACTTGATGTACCCTGCATCTGTGAAATACATGAATAGACAACGAATCATCCCAAATTAAGGAGGTGGACTTTGAGAGCAAGATTTATTATTCTTTCCCCTTTTCCTTTTTTTGTGTGTATGTGTATGCTTCTGTGTGAGATTTTGTCTGTATAGCTTTGCTTCCACCATTTGTCCGAGGGTTCTATCTGTCCGTCTTTTTTTTTCTTAATAATTACTTTTTATTTTAATAACCTTATTTTATTTTACTTTATCTTCGTTCTTTCTTTCCTTCCTTCCTTCCCTCCTTTAGACAACAAATCATCCCAAATTCAGGAGGTGGACTTTGACAGCAAGATTTATGATTTTTTCCTCTTTTCCTCTTTTTCTGAGTGTGTATGTGTATGCTTCTGTGTGAGATTTTGTCTGTATAGCTTTGCTTCCACCATTTGTTCCAGGGTTCTATCCATCCGTTTTTTTGTTTTGGGGGTTTTTTTCCCTCTTAATAATTATTTTTTTATTTTAATAACTTTATTATATTTTATCTTACTTTATTTTATTTTATCTTTTCTTTCTTTTTTCCTTCCTTCCCTCCTTCCTTCCTTGCTCCCTCCCTCCTTTCTTTCTTTCTACTTCTACTAATTCTTTCTTTCTACTTTTTCTCCCTTTTCTTCTGAGCCGTGTGGATGAAAGGCTCTTGGTGCTGCAGCCAGGAGTTAGTGCTGTGCCTCTGAGGTGGGAGAGCCAACTTCAGGACACTGGTCCACAAGAGGCCTCCCAGCTGCACATAATATCAAATGGCGAAAATCTCCCAGAGATCTCCATCTCAACGCTAGCACCCAGCTTCACTCAACGACCAGCAAGCTACAGTGCTGGACATCCTATGCCAAACAACTAGCAAGACAGGAACACAACCCCACCCATTAGCAGAGAGGCTGCCCCAAACCATAATAAGTCTACTGACACCCCAAAACACACCACCAGACGTGGACCTGCCCACCAGAAAGACAAGATCCAGCCTCATCCACCAGAACACAGGCACTAGTCCCCTCCACCAGGAAGCCTACACAACCCACTGAACCAACCTTAGCCACTGGAGACAGACACCAAAAACAACAGGAACTACGAACATTCAGCCTGCAAAAAGGAGACCCCAAACACAGTAAGATAAGCAAAATGAAAAGACAGAAAAACAAACAGCAGATGAAGGAGCAAGATAAAAACCCATCAGACCTAACAAATGAAGAGGAAATAGGCAGTCTACCTGAAAAAGAATTCAGAATAATGATAGTAAAGATGATCCAAAATCTTGGAAATAGAATAGACAAAATGCAAGAAACATTTAACAAGGACCTAGAAGAACTAAAGATGAAACAAGCAATGATGAACAACACAATAAATGAAATGAAAAATACTCTAGATGGGATCAATAGCAGAATAACTGAGGCAGAAGAACGGATAAGTGTCCTGGAAGATAAAATAGTGGAAATAACTACTGCAGAGCAGAATAAAGAAAAAAGAATGAAAAGAACTGAGGACAGTCTCAGAGACCTCTGGGACAACATTAAATGCACCAACATTCGAATTATAGAAAAAGAAAGGGACTGAGACAATATTTGAAGAGATTATAGTTGAAAACTTCCCTAATATGGGAAAGGAAATAGTTAATCAAGTCCAGGAAGCACAGAGAGTCCCATACAGGATAAATCCAAGGAGAAATACGCCAAGACACATATTAATCAAACTGTCAAAAGTTAAATACAAAGAAAACATATTAAAAGCAGCAAGGGAAAAACAACAAATAAGACACAAGGGAATCCCCATAAGGTTAACAGCTGATCTTTCACCAGAAACTCTGCAAGCCAGAAGGGAGTGGCAGGACATATTTAAAGGGATGAAGGAGAAACACCTGCAACCAAGATTACTCTACCCAGCAAGGATCTCATTCAGATTTGATGGAGAAATTAAAACCTCTACAGACAAGCAAAAGCTGAGAGAGTTCAGCACCACCAAACCAGCTCTACAACAACTGCTAAAGGAACTTCTCTAGGCAAGAAACACAAGAGAAGGAAAAGACCTACAATAACGAACCCAAAACAATTAAGAAAATGGGAATAGGAACATACATATCGATAATTACCTTAAATGTAAATGGACTAAATGCTCCCACCAAAAGACACAGATTGGCTGAATGGATACAAAAACAAGACGCATGTATTTGCTGTCTACAAGAAACCCACTTCAGACCTAGAGACACATATAGACTGAAAGTAAGGGGATGGAAAAAGATATTTCATGCAAATGGAAACCAAAAGAAAGCTGGAGTAGCAATTCTCAATCAGACAAAATAGACTTTAAAATAAAGGCTATTAGAAGAGACAAAGAAGGACACTACATAATGATCAAGGGATCGATCCAAGAAGAAGATATAACAATTGTAAATATTTATGCACCCAACATAGGAGCACCTCAATACATAAGGCAAATACTAACAGCCATAAAAGGGGAAATCGACAGTAACACATTCATAGTAGGGGACTTTAACACCCCACTTTCACCAATGGACAGATCATCCAAAATGAAAATAAATAAGGAAACCCAAGCTTTAAATGATACATTAAACAAGATGGACTTAATTGATATTTATAGGACACTCCATCCAAAAACAACAGAATACACATTTTTCTCAAGTGCTCATGGAACATTCTCCAGGATAGATCATACCTTGGGTCACAAATCAAGCCTTGGTAAATTTAAGAAAATTGAAATTGTATCAAGTATCTTTTCCGACCACAACGCTATGAGACTAGATATCAATTACAGGAAAAGATCTGTAAAAAATACAAACACATGGAGGCTAAACAATACACTACTTAATACCGAAGTGATCACTGAAGAAATCAAAGAGGAAATCAAAAAATACCTAGAAACAAATGACAATGGAGACACGACGACTCAAAATCTATGGGATGGAGCAAAAGCAGTTCTAAGAGGGAAGTTTATAGCAAAATAATCCTACCTTAAGAAACAGGAAACATCTCGAATAAACAACCTAACCTTGCACCTAAAGCAATTAGAGAAAGAAGAACCAAAAAACCCCCAAAGTTAGCAGAAGGAAAGAAATCATAAGGATCAGATCAGAAATAAATGAAAAAGAAATGAAGGAAACGATAGCAAAGATCAATAAAACTAAAAGCTGGTTCTTTGAGAAGATAAACAAAATTGATAAACCATTAGCCAGACTCATCAAGAAAAAAAGGGAGAAGACTCAAATCAATAGAAGTAGAAACGAAAAAGGATAAGTAACAACTGACACTGCAGAAATACAAAAGATCATGAGAGATTACTACAAGCAACTCTATGCCAATAAAATGGACAACCTGGAAGAAATGGACAAATTCTTAGAAAGGCACAACCTGCCAAGACTGAATCAGGAAGAAATAGAAAATATGAACAGACCAATCACAAGCACTGAAATTGAAACTGTGATTAAAAATCTTCCAACAAACAAAAGCCCAGGACCAGATGGCTTCACAGGCGAATTCTATCAAACATTTAGAGAAGAGCTAACACCTATCCTTCTCAAACTCTTCTAGCAAGGGAGGAACACTCCCCAACTCATTCTACGAGGCCACCATCACCCTGATACCAAAACCAGATAAGGATGTCACAAAGAAAGAAAACTACAGGCCAATATCACTGATGAACATAGATGCAAAAATCCTCAACAAAATACTAGCAAACAGAATCCAACAGCACATTAAACGGATCATACACCATGATCAAGTGGGGTTTATTCCAGGAATGCAAGGATTCTTCAATATACGCAAATCAATCAACGTGATACACCATATTAACAAATTGAAGGAGAAAAACCATATGATCATCTCAATAGATGCAGAGAAAGCTTTTGACAAAATTCAACACCCATTTATGATAAAAACCCTCCAGAAAGTAGGCATAGAGGGAACTTTCCTCAACATAATAAAGGCCATATATGACAAACCCACAGCCAACATTGTCCTCAATGGTGAAAAACTGAAAGCATTTCCACTAAGATCAGGAACGAGACAAGGCTGCCCACTCTCACCACTCTTATTCAACATAGTTTTGGAAGTTTTAGCCACAGCAATCAGAGAAGAAAAGAAAATAAAAGGAATCCAAATCAGAAAAGAAGAAGTAAAGCTGTCACTATTTGCAGATGACATGATACTATACATAGAGAATCCTAAAGATGCTACCAGAAAACTACTAGAGCTAATCAATGAATTTGTTAAAGTAGCAGGATACAAAATTAATGCACAGAAATCTCTGGCATTCCTATACACTAAGGATGAAAAATATGAAAGTGAAATCAAGAAAACACTCCCATTTACCATTGCAACAAAAAGAATAAAATATCTAGGAATAAACCTACCTAAGGAGACAAAAGACCTGTATGCAGAAAATTATAAGATACTGATGAAAGAAATTAAAGATGATACAAATAGATGAAGAGACATACCATGTTCTTGGATTGGAAGAATCAACATTGTGAAAATGACTCTACTACCCAAAGCAATCTACAGATTCAATGCAATCCCTATCAAACTACCAATGGCATTTTTCACAGAACTAGAGCAAAAAATTTCACAATTTATATGGAAACACAAAAGACCCCAAATAGCCAAAGCAATCTTGAGAACGAAAAGCGGAGCTGGAGGAATCAGGCTTCCTGACTTCAGACTATACTACAAAGCTACAGTAATCAAGACAGTATGGTACTGGCACAAAAACAGAAATACAGATCAATGGAACAGGATAGAAAGCCCAGAGATAAACCCACGCACATATGGTCACCTTATCTTTGATAAAGGAGGCAGGAATGTACAGTGGAGAAAGGACAGCCTCTTCAATAACTGGTGCTGGGAAAACTGGACAGCTACATATAAAAGTATGAGATTAGATCACTCCCTAACACCATACACAAAAATAAACTCAAAATGGATTAAAGACCTAAATGTAAGGCCAGAAACTATCAAACTCTTAGAGGAAAACATAGGCAGGACACTCTATGACATAAATCACAGCAAGGTCCTTTTTGACCCACCTCCTAGAGAAATGGAAATAAAAACAAAAATAAACAAATGGGACCTAATGAAACTTAAAAGCTTTTGCACAGCAAAGGAAACCATAAACAAGACCAAAAGACAACCCTCAGAATGGGAGAAAATATTTGCAAATGAAGCAACTGACAAAGGATTAATCTCCCAAATTTATAAGCAGCTCATGCAGCTTAATAACAAATAAACAAACAACCCAATCCAAAAATGGGCAGAAGACCTAAACAGACATTTCTCCCAAGAAGATATACAAACTGCCAACAAACACATGAAAGAATGCTCAACATTGCTAATCATTAGAGAAATGCAAATCAAAACTACAATGAGATATCATCTCACACCAGTCAGAATGGCCATCATCAAAAAATCTAGAAACAATAAATGCTGGAGAGGGTGTGGAGAAAAGGGAACCCTCTTACACTGTTGGTGGGAATGTAAATTGATACAGCCACTGTGGAGAACAGTATGGAGGTTCCTTAAAAAACTACAAATAGAACTACCATATGACCCAGCAATCCCACTACTAGGCATATACCCTGAGAAAACCATAATTCAAAAAGAATCATGTACCAAAATGTTCATTGCAGCTCTATTTACAATAGCCCGGAGATGGAAACAACCTAAGTGTCCATCATCGGATGAATGGATAAAGAAGATGTGGCACATATATACAATGGAATATTACTCAGCCATAAAAAGAAACGAAATTGAGCTATCTGTAATGAGGTGGATAGACCTAGAGTCTGTCATACAGAGTGAAGTAAGTCAGAAGGAGAGAGACAAATACCATATGCTAACACATATATATGGAATTTAAGAAAAAAAAATGTCATGAAGAACCTAGGGGTGAAACAGGAATAAAGACACAGACTTACTAGAGAATGGACTTGAGGATATGGGGAGGGGGAAGGGTAAACTGTGACAAAGCGAGAGAGAGGCAGGGACATATATACACTACCAAACGTAAGGTAGATAGCTAGTGGGAAGCAGCTGCATAGCACAGGGAGATCAGCTGGGTGCTTTGTGACCGCGTGGAGGGGTGGGATAGGGAGGGTGGGAGGGAGGGAGATGCAAGCGGAAAGAGATATGGGGACATATGTATATATATAACTGATTCATTTTGTTGTGAAGCTGAAACTAACATACCATTGTAAAGCAATTATACTCCAATAAAGATGTTAAAATGAAAAAAAGAAAAATACTGCAGCCAACTGCAAACTTCAATATCAGAAAAAATTAATAAAAGCACAGCCAACTTTAAAAAAAAGATAACCGACTTAAGGGGGGGTGGGGGAGGGATGGATTGGGAGTTTGGGATTAGCAGATGCAAACTATTATATAGAGAATGGATAAACAACAAGGTCCTACTGTATAGCACAGGGAACTATACTCAATATCTTGTGATAAACTATAATGGAAAAGAATATGAAAAAGAATGTATGTATATATATTATAACTGAATCAATTTGTTACACAGTAGAAATTGACACAATATTGTAAGTCAACTATACTTCAATAAAACAAATTTTAAAAAATAAAATTTTAAAATAAGAAAAAAAAAAAAAAGGGAGAACATAAATGAAATAGAGTAATGCTAGTGCTTGAGTAGTCTCTTCAGTGTTGGGGTGAGATAGGGTCCAGAAAAAAGAAGTCTTCAGATACAAGATCTCTTGTCCAGTCTGCCTTTGTAATTTGGAATTTAAACTTCTGCCATGAAGGTGTCATTATCCTTTACTTGAAAACCACTGACCTACACTGCCCCAGCCATCTCACATTGGTTACTGTACTCTGTCAAGCTTCACACACAATGGTCCTCCATCCCCTCTAGTTCCATCCCAGAAGATGCTGAAACTCCTGCTTCAGGTCGGAACAGGTCAATATCCGCATTGTTCTTAGAAGAGTCATCTGCTAGAAGGATTTTTATTTAAGCCATATTTTGGAATCTGGGATGTATTTTTTTCCCCAGTAGTGTCTGTTACCAAATAGCACCTTGTTCTGCTGTCATCTTCCTGATAATAAACTCTTCCTGATAATAAATTTAGTCTACTGGCAGATACCATAAGCTTGTCATGACAAAAGTGACAAACAATGCCAATAGGACACAATCTGAAAGAATAATGAAAAAGGAACCCTTGAAATTCCAGACAGATGAACTAGTTGGTTAAATGAGAATATTTTGGTTCCAAGTCCCAGAGTAAATCCTATAGCACTCTGGGTAAAAATGCCAGAAGGCAGAAAGAGCATCAGAATTACCTGGATCATATCCAATATTAGATTCATCCTCTGGATTCCCAAGGGATAGATGACATGATATGTGCCTTCACCTAATATTACTAGGATAAGGCACAACTCAACAGTCTGATTTGATATAGCACCAAGAAAGTGGTAAATCCAACTCTCAAGTCTGAGTTCACACATGTTAGCAGGTCACAAACTAGGGAATGGTCTGCTTTGGGGAACCACTGGCTTTTTGGATGTAGATCATAATTTTCTCTTATCACAAATGCAGCCAACAACATGAAGTCAACACAACTGATTCACACAACCCAAGCTGCTGAAAAGAAGCAGCTTCCAGGAATCAACAGTAGTGGTGTGGTTGACCTTTATCTCATGGCTGAATAGATCTACTTGGCGGGAGCCCCAGAGAGTCCTTACACTTACCTATAAATTCATCTACCTGAAAAGGTGAGGCTAGGGAGGAGCCAGAACTATAAAGCAGTCTCTTCTCCTCAACCAGACAGGTCAAGACCACTAGAAGGGATAACAAAGTCTCCCATCAAACCCACACAGGGAATTATTTTTAGTAGTTCCATAGTGAATAACAGGAATTGCACTTCAGAAGAATGTCACACAGTCAGATATCTTCTGTTCAAGGTAGATGAGGACTGAAATGAGGAATAGAAAAAGATAAGGAAATAGGGGTAGGATTCAAGCTCAAGAGGGAGGTTTTCCTTAATTCCAACTATGGTCCATTTCACCCTGAACATACATGGCTATAAGATGCCCTTTACCTTGCAGTGTTCTGGCTAAGATCAACTTTATCTCTATTCGGGTTAGTTCATGGAAGCCCCTAGCCCTACAGAAAAAGCAGGCTGTAGTTTTAATATGTGATTTTTTGTTTAAGAAAATGATTCTCAGAAGCCACATGGCTCTTTACATTTCCTGTTATTCTTCTCTGGGAGACAGAAGTGCTTTCTTCTCCCCACTTTTGAAGGAGGATGCAGCATTGTGTCTTTCTTCAAAGACTTTTCCAACTAACATGTTATTTAGTTCTTAGGGATCTACCCTAAAAAAAGTGCCAGGGACTTTTCCTTCAGCCACTAAATGCCATTAAGGAACTGTCTGCCTAAATAAAAGTATGTCATTATCTATCCTCTTTCCAGGACTTTAAACTACAAATCTCCAAAAACCATAGAGTAGTTAATTTGTCCTACTTAACTTAATTATATGTATAGTTTAAAAGCTTAATAAACAGTCACACAGAGTCTCACAGAACAGGACTGGTCTTCCTCTTTGACTCAGGCTTTTGAGGCACTTCCCGGGCAGCTCAAGACTTCGTTACTGACTCCCAGAGCCTGCTGAAGTAGATCCAAAGAGCTGGGCTGGAGCTGTAAATTTTTGTCATCATATTTCTATGAACTTTATCCCTCTTGTTTATTCAGGATATCACCAATATCCAGGAAGTCAAAGAGCCGGGAAAGAAGGGCAGGGTGGTGGCAAGTTATTGGCTCAATCCGGAGGTCCTTGGTGAGGCCACATTTAACAGGAAGCAGAACCCAGAGCATCAATCAGAAAAGCGCCTTTATCACAGCCTGCTGGCTGACCTTGTGGTGAGATGGTGGTGCCCTTCTCGAGATAGTCAGAACATTCCTCACTACCACAATGCACTCGCCCACAGGAGAGTCTCTGCTATAGTAAAGGACACTGATCTACCCCATGGGAGAAAATGGACAAAATGTACCCCACGGAAAATTTAAAAATCCCTCTCAGCAAGTACTGTCACAGCAAATAGTCACTTTTCAAATAAGTCATTCAGTTAGGTAGCCATTATTATGGCTTTTTTTCCCTCCCAGGAAACCCCAAGTCTCCTACTAGTGAAAGGAATCAGAGGCTCCTAGAATTTTTCTAGGTATCAATTGCCTACCAATATAAAAAAACTCAAATCAAAGTTCAACCTCATTCTGAAGGGTTTGTTGTCAGTCATGTCATGAAGGTTTAAGTGGAAACAGGGAAGAAATTCAATAAAATATTTATGCTCTCTTA
The DNA here is from genome assembly GCF_059928025.1 of Delphinapterus leucas. Lineage (NCBI taxonomy): Eukaryota > Metazoa > Chordata > Mammalia > Artiodactyla > Monodontidae > Delphinapterus > Delphinapterus leucas. The sequence continues at coordinate 22,657,859 of NC_143137.1, forward strand.
CCATTAGCATCTTGGACTCCAGTAAGTGCTCCGACAGCTGCTGCGGTTTCCCCAGACAGGACTATCTGTCCCCCCCCTTGCAAGGTGGCCTCAGCCAGGGTGGCGACAGCATGGGCGGCAGCTTCGCTGTGGGTATAGAAAGAGGAGGGGGGAATGTATGAGTTGAATAAAGGTATAGCACTACAGCAAGACAAACCAAACTTTCAACCTTTCCTAGGATCTCTCCACTGACTCCATGTTTGTGAGCCTACCAGCACATAAGGCTATTGACAGAATCAGAGCAATTTTTAAATGATAATAATAAATAGCTAGAGAAATCCCAAGTCTTTCACGTTTATACAGCTAATGTGAGATTTTCTTTAAACCTAGGAAATGGGTGTTTAAGGACAGAAGGCACGCATTCCCAGTCCCTTCTTTATCAAGATCAATTGAGTGCCTGTAAGCCATAGTGGAAGCTCTGATCCACATTCACAATGCAAAAGCCATTTTGGTTGTCAATCACAATGTTTTCTTTTTCTCTTTACGGTAACACAAGGCAGACCATCTGAAACTGCCTTTTTGTTTGTTTTTGGTTTTTTTTTGCGGTACGCGGGCCTCTCACCGTTGTGGCCTCTCCCGTCGCGGCTCCGGACGTGCAGGCCCAGCGGCAATGGCTCACGGGCCTAGCCGCTCCACGGCATGTGGGATCTTCCCGGACCGGGGCACGAACCCGTGTCCCCTGCATCGGCAGGCGGACTCTCAACCACTGCGCCACCAGGGAAGCCCTGAAACTGCCTTTTTATAGCTAAGGATGGATGATAATGTGAGGAGTCAGCAACCTGGACTTGCTATTCAATTAATATTAAATAATAACTCTACTCAATACTCTGCAATAACCTATATGGGAAAAGAATCTGAAAAAGAATAGGCATGTGTATATGTATAAATCACTTTGCTGTACACCTGAAACTAACACAACATTGTAAATCAACTATACTCCAATATAAAATAAAAAATTTTTAAAAGATACATAAAAATATATCAAATAATAGCAATTTGGTTTACATCCATGATTCCAAATACAAAGTAATGGTTGACTAATACCTTGCAAAGTTCAGCCCTTCCTTTTGCTTCATGTACAGGTAGGCAGAACTAAATTAACACTTAAAAGTTTAAATTATCACCATAAGCCCAAAATCCTTGACTCTACAAACATAATGAAATAATAAACCTCCCTTCACTGCAAACCAAACACTCTGCAGAACAGAAAGATATTAGCCATCTATTTATAGTAAACACTATTCTAGCAGTTTGTATCCCATTTTTCTTTTCCTTATTGTATGCTTTTACTATATGCATAAATACCCACTTTTATTGATTCGATGATGATACAAACTATAAAATGTATTACTGTTTCATGTGCCAGCAAAAAAAGAAAAGTTCCTGGGCATTCCCTGGTGGTCCAGTGGTTAGGACTCCATATTTTCACTGCCAGGGCCCGGGTTTGATCACTGGTCAGGGAGCTAAGATCCCCAAGTCCCACAGCACAGGCAAAAAAAAAGTTCCTGACAATTGTAATCGTAAGATTATAGTTTACCATCCAAACTTCAGAGATGTTAAAATGTGGAAGAAAAGAAAAAAAGAACCCACCAGATAAATTCATCACCTCTCCTGGGAAAGTACCAGGTACCACTCTGCACAGTTAGTGAGGGAGTATCAAAAGTGGGCATGGAGAAAAGGAGGTGGCGTCATTTAGTTTATCAGAGGTGGACAAAGTCCTGGGTTTGACATCGAATAAGCCAGTTGATTCAGCTTTGTTCTGAAGCTGCAGACTTTGCCACAACTATGGCAGTCATCTCGCAAAAACAAGCTGTAGGGGAGGATGGGGCGGGGGGCAGCTGTGGACCGTTTAGGGCAAACGTGTCACGACTGCGGGCAAAGCAATGTGTACCAAACTTAACAGCGTCACTTTCATCTAAGAGAGTCAGCAAACAAGTAAAGCAACTGACATAATCATTCTTCTGGGGAAGACTTCTTGGTCACTATAAGGATGTTAGGAAGCAGTTTAAGAAGTCCAATGGACAGAAAAGTCTCATTAAATAGAAAATTCTCCCCTTCTTGCTAACTTGCCTTGCTTTTTAAATTGTTATGTGTGTGTTTAAAAAGTTATTTTTCTCTGATAATAAAATGCATGTAGAAACTTGTAAAAATTCATTAAGTATAAAAGAAAATTTTTAAATATGCAGAGATAAGAGCCATTTTCCTTCTAATCTTTTTTTTTTTTTGCGGTATACGGGCCTCTCACTGTTGTGGCCTCTCCCGTTGCGGAGCACAGGCCCCGGACACGCAGGCCCAGCGGCCATGGCTCACAGGCCCAGCCGCTCCGCGGCATGTGGGATCAACCCGGACCGGGGCACGAACCCGTGTCCTCTGCATCGCCAGGTGGACTCTCAACCACTGCGCCACCAGGGAAGCCCCCTCCTTCTAATCTTAAACACAATTTTAAACAGATAATCAGGATCATACTGTACACACAGTTTTATAGCCTGCTTTTCTTACCTAACTTGGTATTTCCCCATATAAATATTCTTTGACATTTATTCAAAATAAATAAGTTAAATGTAAAACTGCTGATTCCCCCCACCCCCTTTTCTATTTGTTCAGCTGTGGTAACTTTTAATTTCCAGGTTTCCTTTAACTTAGTTCAAGATCATGATTACATATTTCAAATTTATTTACTTCCTTTATAAAAAATTTGGGGATGGAATTGAGGTTGAGCAAAAAGCTGAACAGAATCATAGAGTTTCCACGCAGCCCCTTTAAAAGCTAAGATCAATCTCTGTGCTAAAACGTACTTCCGATGTGATACCCACAGCCAGTCATTCCATAGTATCTGTAACATGAATTCAGAGCCAAAGTGGACCCTGGATCTGGAATTACTACTAAGGCTATTCTTTACCTTTTACAAGGTAGATTTTAATTTTAGGATGCTTTATAATTATTTATTAGAGACAGTAAAACGAATGATTATTTAGTGCCTAGACCCTTAACTTTTAATATTTTTCTGAGAAACTTGTGTCAAATAATACTACCAGCCAATTCTGCAGTGTTCAGCTATCACGGATTAACGATACAAATATTTAACACTCTGACCTGAGAATTCATGGAAAGCCAAAAAGGATATTCTTTGGAAAATGCTTCAGCTGTGTGGTATTTTGAAAAAGAAAGCTGGTATATGAGAACTGTTTATACGGAAATAGGAGCTGTGTTTACAGGTTACCTCAGCAACTGCTCATTTCCCCACTGTTTTTATCACAATCTACAATAATCTTATTTCTATGACCATCAAAGGTGATGTCCTGCCACTCTTGGACACATGCTTGCAGGGTGAAATTTCACAGGCTATGAGGGGGAGAGCAGCCACCCAAGCCCTGACCCGGAAGAGTCCCTGTATCCAGTCATACCCATTTTATAATGTCTGAAGCTCTAAATATTTGAAGTCATTTTCTTTAGTGCCTTTCTAAAATATGTTATGCTGGAAGAAAAGCTGTGAAGCAGCAACAACTAAAGCAATCTGGGATGCCAGGGATGAGGGGTCCGACAGGGATGACAGGTCCACAGGTCGGTGAGGTTAGTTACTGCATGCCCTGTTCAGGGGCCAGGGGCAAAGCAGCAATGGATGGATCTTTTACATGGTGCAAAAGACAATGGTGATGCCTGTGGTCAGCAGACTATCATTCCCAAGTCTATTCTAACCATTAGGCTTCATGGGAAGTGATCAAACTGTACTGCGAGAAAAAGGTTACCTTCACTTAAAAGGTGAGTAGGGATCAAAATGTCTCTAAGCTACCACTTAGCAATTTTTCAACAAAAGTCATTTCCAAACCAGTTACAAATGAGAAGTTTCTAACAAGCCCCCCCCACCTTTTTTTCTGTCAATGTTTTATCTGCAAGTGTCCCACCTTCACCTACAGGAAAAAGAGGCAGTTGCATAGTCCCTGTCCTCTATTTCCAGAGAGGATTTCTGATCTAGGTTGTCCATCCCATGTTACTGGACAAATAAATACAAGTTCATATATTAAAGCCATGTTTTATTTTAGTAAGATCTCTAATTTTAAGTCAATATTTTCATTTTAAAAAATGGTAAGAGTTGGGCTTCCCTGGTGGCGCAGTGGTTGAGAGTCCGCCTGCCGATGCAGGGGACACGGGTTCGTGCCCTGGTCCGGGAGGATCCCACATGCCGCGGAGCGGCTGGGCCCCTGAGCCATGGCCGCTGAGCCTGCGCGTCCGGAGCCTGTGCTCCGCAACGGGAGAGGCCACAACAGTGAGAGGCCCGCGTACCGCAAAAAAAAAAAAAAAAGGTAAGAGTAAGTTTTTCTTTAAAAATATGATTCACTTCTTTTCTTTAAGCAAAGTCTCTTCACAGCAAAAGAACAGCAACTCTAACTTTCTTGAGCGTTTGTTTCCCCATAGCACTGAGTCACAGCACTACACACAGCAGACACTCAGTAAAAACTGTCTTCCTGTCAACAACATCGCATAAATTTCTACCAGAGCAAATGTAGATTCAGTCTACCAATATTTATCATGTACCCGTCTCTATGTGCAAGGACTGTACTGGCTTTGCAGGACTTGTGTAAGAGGGAATGTAAGTCTAGGACAACTTAACCAACGACCTGAAACTTCAAATTAATCACTGTATTGCAACAAGCAAATGGTGATTTCATTTCCTTTCCTGTCTGGTTGTTCAGGGTGAACAGGTCTGAGGTGTGACGCTCTGCTTTTCATTTGTTCACTTTGATTCTCTCTCCATCTCCTTCCTAAAAGTGTTAATTTATTCTGTATTTTGAAAATAATTAAAATTAACTAGCTTCTAGATTTTTAAATGACAATTTCTCCATACCCCTTTTGGGTATGGAGGGTGGGCTACAGGTTGTCTTTTTGAGCCCAGGGCCCTCATTCTAACTTGCTATACAAAATTCTTTTAACAGCATGGTTGAAAAAAAGGTCTGTCCTGCACCTGCCCTGATCCCCTTTCCCCTCAACAGCTGAGAGAACCCCTCTGCCTTCTTGTTCTCCAGCTGCCATTCCATGTAGCCTGCCTGCCTCTCTCTCTCTGCTCTGCACCCACATCTGCTGTTTACAATGCAGCAGAGGTGCAGGTGATTGTTAGAGAACCATGCTTGTTCCATCTGCACCTGAAAAAGAGAGGCTGGAAGGGAGCAGCTCTAGGAAATCGTTTTGTTACCACAGGAACAAAGACCCGATTCGCAGTGTACTTTTCACTAAGACGACTTCCAGCAACGAATTCTTTGGAGAGGCTGGGAATGGGTCTCATCCCATAGAGAAGCAAACACAAAGGGCTTGTGTCTTAAGTCCAATCCTCCTGACGTTAGACAGTGGGTTACCGCTCCTGGAATTAGAAGCCCATGATGTTCCCCTAGTAGCCTGCTATAGTCTAGTCTTCACTGCCAGGCTTGGTTTCTTCACCCTCAGCAGAGGCTGCAACACACCATCCCCCAACACTCATCGGGGTGTTGAACTATCTGATTACAAACAGATTTCAACATCTCTTTACTCCTACATGCCACAGTGAACCATATTCTCCTTCCTTTGGAGTAAACACTGTGGCCACCTCAGCTGCATCTGAGTTTGTTAACAAGCCCTCAGGGGAAACCATTACCCTCCTTGCCTTTAGAAATAAGCCCTGGTCCTTACACTAAAGGGAGCCAGAATGTGCCTCATGTTTTCCACTATGTACAGGGTTCCCAGGACATTCCCACTTCACTGGAATAGCAAAGGTGCTGGCTCGATGAAATGAAGTTTTTCTGGTCTTTGATGGTGGCCTTTTAGACCCCACGCTACAGTGAGGGGTTACCGGACCAAAAGGAAGGAGGGTTTCACTCTGGCCATAGCTTTCAGGAAGTTTATCTGTGTGTCCTCTCTCAAAGGTACAAGTAGGACTGAGTCAAAGTGTAAGGAATCAAATAAGACTTTCATGTTACTGAAAAGTGATACGGTTCAATGGGCTAAGAAAAAAGTTTCTATCCCAGGTCACTCAGGGACTCACTGGTAACTCTGGAAGGAGAAGCGTTTGTGTACGTTTCAGTTTTTTATACCTGACCAACCACCAAGTCCTTACCATACTTCCTTCAAAATCAGTCACTTTTTCTCCACTCTTACTACTAGTTTCCACGCCTTTGACAAGTCATACCTGGACTGCCTCTTCTTAACTGGCCTTCTACTTTTAATCTCTTCTCGCTGTAAACAATTCTAAGTAGACAAATTTTAAAATATAAGTTAAATGATAATAAGTATAATTCTTGAAGTGCTAATTACAGGCCAGACACTTTGATGAGAGTTTTATATACATCATTTCATTGAATCTTTATGATTCTACATGATGGAAATTATCCTTATTATAATGATGATGAGACTAATGCTCAGGGGTTAACTTTCTCCAGATCAAATGGCAACTAAATGGCAGAGGCAGGATTCAAACCTGAATCTATACGACCTCAGAACCCTCTTCTCAGCCACTATACTATACAGCTTGATGGAAATCTTCTGTACATAAGCCTAGCTAGGCTTTCTAGTGTCTACCACAGCCAATCTAAACTTCAACTGATTTTTATATTTTGGGGGAAGTGATCCCCTTACTCTGAATTCCTACTATGTTCATAGTCTACACCACACATTTGGACAGTAAATTACACTCTGAGTAATATGTTTGCTAAGTGTTTTACTTAAATCAATCTCCCCATTCGCAGTATGATTTCTTTTAAGGCAGACATTATATCTTAGAGCATTCTTTATTTACAGCCTTACCCAGTAGAGTGCTGGCATGTCGCAAGAGTTCAAAGACTATTTGAGGCTAACAGCTGCTGCACATAATGTTAACAGCAACCTTACCATATGCTGGGCACTGAACTAAGGATTTCACATGCATTGACTTTTCCCATTCTCACAGCACTCCTACAAAGTAGGCACTGTTTTTACCCCACCCCCACCATTTTACATAGAGGAAAGCCTTGGCATTGAGCTCAAGTAAATCACCCAAGGTCAAACAGCTAGTAAGTGATTACTAGCTGGGATTCAAACCCAAGTAGCCTGGCTTCAAAGCACACACTCTTTAACCATTAGTTAAAAGGTCTGGGTCCATTGAAAATAAAATTGTGTAAGCAATGAACAAGAAGAAGAAGAATATGGGGATGATTTTTTTCTGTCAACAACGAATAGAAGGAACCAAGCACGGAACAAAACAATTAGTTTTGGAAATTACCTCTTACTAGAGTATTCCATTCTGCAGTATCCTTCCTAAACATATCTGAAGAAAAAAAATTCAGTTTCTCCCAATAATCCAAAACTTATTTTATTTCGAAGTCACTGATAAGCAAGGGAAACAAACTTCCTGAAAGTCAGTAAAGTCAGCTCCTGACCAGCTAAAACATGGATTAATAGCCATAACAAAAAGCAGTTTCTTAGTAGGATAAAAGGAAAATCAATCCTGAAGCTTCTTGATTTTTTATTACATCCTTTGGTCCCTTTAAAAACACAAAGTACTTACATCTTGCTGCTTTTGGTCTGTTAAGGAGCACAGAATAGGATAAAGCAAAAGGGACCCATGTCCCTTGACCAGAAGGCTTGAGCTGGAAGTCGGGCTGGACTGGTTGCTGGGGATGGGATAGGATGGGAATGCAGTAGGTGAGGGCTGATTATAAAACAACTTACAGTATCCTATGGGTTAAGAGTATTAAGTTCCAAATGCCAATTGTGACAAACTGAGGTACAACATTTCTCTTTACATCTGTATACAGGGACAGATTCGACCTCCTCTTTTATCGCCCACCCCTGCCTCCACCTGTTGAGTGCCATGGTGACTGTGGCTCCCTGCTGCATCTCCTGAGAAGCTGCCACTGCAGCCTCTGCCAATGATGCCACTGCCTGGGTAGCCTCTGATGCTTGTGTCGTCTGGATGGTCATCTCACCTCCTTGTAACGTGGCCCAATTTTGTTCCACCTGAGGCAGAAAAGGACATGATAGTTAAAAAATAAAACTCAGAAAAGGATTATGATTTTTAAAAGTCATTTTTCTAAAAAACTGCTATGTGCTCAGCCAAATACATACATACTTTTAAATTAACATGAATTACAACATATAGAACAGGGTTTTTAGCATATCTTTGGTGTTAAAAAGGGGGGTATTAGAATATATATTTGAATTTGCTTATATTTGCGTAAAAAGACTCTGGAAGAACACAAAAGAAACCATTGAAAATATTTTCCTCAGTGTGTGCAGAGGGAGGAGTTGTGGGAATAGGTTGGATAGAAGGCAGAAAGAAGATTTTCCATTGCATCCTTTTACATAAATTTTGAAATATCTGAGTCATATCAATATAGTACCTATTCTAAAATTAAAAGTTTCTGAATAAATCATAAGTATAATTCTAAAAAAATTCAAACTGTACCAAAGGGAATATAATGCCAGTACTCCAGACCCTTTACCCAAAGGCCACTGTTGTTACCTATTTCTCTATTTCTCATGCATCTTTGCAGGGATATTCTCTTGATATGCAAGCATATTTACACATACACATACACACACTCAAGAAAAATGGCAGTACTTGCTACATGCTTTTTGTACCTTGCTTTTTTTCATAAACAATACAGCTCTGAAATGATTTTACTTTGGAATGTATCAAACTGCTTCACTCATTCATGATTCATAATAATGGCTGCATAAGCATTATATTATATGGATACACCATGATTTACTTAACCAGACATCTTTTAATGGGCATTTAGGTAGTTTCCAGTGTTTTGCTATTACAAACAGTACTGTGATGAATATCGTTATACACTACTTTGTATAGTTTATGTGAGTCTACTTACTGAGTAAATTCCTAGAAGTGGAATTATATATCAAAATTATTTTGTATTTTTATTTTTGATGGAAACTGCCAAATTCAGTAAACAATTTTTTTAATGTAGCAAAACCTGCTTTTCTTTTACTGGGGAGGAATTATGAAGAAACGAAACAAGCAACAAAACAAACAAACAAAAACATACTATCTGGTTATATAGAGTAGATTAGAATTCAGCTTTTCTAGATCTAGAACAGGGTTTGTCAACAATAGCACTATTAACATTTTGGGTTAAATAATTCTTTGTTGTGAGGTCTGTCCTGTGGATTGTAGGATGTTTAGCAGCATCCTTGGTTTCTACCCGGTAGATGCTAATACATCCTCCACAGTCATGATAATCAAAAATATCTCCAGACATTGCCAAATGTCCTCTCTGAGGGGTACAGGGGTTGCCCCGGGTTGAGAACCACTGACTTTAGTATAATGCTTTGCCATTTAGAGATTTTTTTTCAGTCCTGGATACCTGAATCTAGCTACTTCAGTCCATTTTGCTCAATAAATACTGGTTAAGTATCCCCTCGCCCCCCGCCCCCACCCCTCCACCCAAAACCAAAAAGCAACAGGGGTAGTGAAAGCAGTTTTTATTCTAAAATACGGTAGGTGATAAATCAAGCAGCTCACGTATACTATTTCTACAGACTCAGGTCTCAGGATGTTAGCTGTGTTTACTGGAGCTCTTTCTGGGGCCCAGTGAGTGGTAAACTTGTGCCTTCATGTTACTGTGTCCCAAAGAAAGTGTCACAAGCTCTAGGAGACACAGATACTTAAAATGCCTCCCGCGGGACTTCCCTGGTGGCGCAATGGTTAAGAATCCACCTGCCAATGCAGGGGACACAGGTTCGAGCCCTGGTCCAGGAAGATCCCACATGCCGCGGAGCAACTAAGCCCAAGCCCCACAACTACTGAGCCTGCGCTCTTGAGCCCACGAGCCACAATACTGAGCCCACGTGTCACAACTACTGAAGCCCACGCGCCTAGAGCCCGTGCTCCACAAGCAAGAGAAGCCACCGCAATGAGAAGCCCGCGTACCACAACGAAGAATGGCTCCGCCCACCGCAACTAGAGAAGGCCCATGCACAGCAACGAAGACACAACACAGCCAAAAATAAAATAAACAAAATTTAAAATAAAATAAAATAAAATGCCTCCCGCTTTGGCTCTATTGCTATACTTGGATTGTCACAGTGCTCCTCCAAATGTTTGTCAAAAGCTCCCCAGAGAATGAGACATTCCTTTGAGCTACATTAGTATTTGCCCTGAGTTCTTATAGACAGTGGGCTGTGCCAGCAAGCCTTCAGGGCCCAACATTAAGAGCCAGAGATACCCTACTTCCTTCCTGTAGAGCTGCAAAGTTGCCCACTCAGGAATTCACGAAACTCTTGCTTCTTAAGGTATTACCTCTTTGATCTCATTATTCCAATGAGCATCACTGCAAACAACGCCACTTTAGATGGCAAGTTACACTGCCAATCCATAGATGGTTGATGATTCCACTCAGAACACCAGCTGAAGCTGGCCAGCCCTGTAGCATTTTCCTCTTTCCAGATCTGCCCCTCTATATTTCTGCCCATCCCACTGCCGAGTATGGCCTAGTGCAGCTCTCTCAAGTACTCATACTCTACGGCAGCAACTTAATACATATACATTCGGTTACAGCTATATTTGTAGTGAAAATGGTATTAGAATGTTGCCATACACAGTATACTTTAAGGAAGTTAAATTTGTGGCACAAAAGATTAATGGATGGTGGTAAAGGGTGGAGAAGTGGGAAGAAGCAGATGAAGAGATTTCTATTCAGAGTAATGACAGGTAATAAATAAATCAGCTTAGGTGTTAACGCTTCTTTGGAATTTCCTATTCTTGAGTCTCAGTGCTTTAGAGTTGTGTTTGCTTGAGCTCTTGCTGTGCTCCCTTTCCATCTTTTGGGAGCCACTGTGTGGTTATCTATGCCTGGATGTCACCATGTCCCAGAGAAAGGCCACAAACTCTAGAAGGGAAAGATATTCAGAGGATGTACAGTTAGCTTCTGTGCTTTTCTGAGAGAGACCCACTAGAGTGAGGCCCTTCAAACTGTGGCTGTCCTTGTCTCTCTGGCTACCGTGAACCACCTTGGCTTTTCCACACTTTCACACTGTGATGCACTGCATGTGATGCTCCCTTTGAGAGGAACACAACTCCCATCCTTTGCTTCCTGTTCACCCCTCTAGTCTGAGCTCAGGTGAGATTAGAGCCAAGACAACTCCACTTAAAGACAACTCCCTATAGTCCAAGGCTCAGGACCTCTCCTCTGGGTTCCACAGTACCCTGGGCTTGCTTCTACTAGATCCTTATCTGATTGCCATTTTCTCTGATGTGTTTTTCTCTACCACCTACCTATGTGCTCCTTAAGAGCAAGAATGGTTTTTTTTTTTTTTTTTTTTTCCCCAGTACGCGGGCCTCTCACTGTTGTGGCCTCTCCCGTTGCGGAGCACAGGCTCTGGACGCGCAGGCTCAGCAGCCATGGCTCACGGACCCAGCCGCTCCGCAGCATGTGGGATCTTCCCGGACCGGGGCACGAACCCGTGTCCCCTGCATCGGCAGGCGGACTCTCAACCACTGCGCCACCAGGGAAGCCCAAGAATGGTCTTTACTCTCCTCTACCTATAGTATACATAGTGTCTGGCACAGGGTTCAGAAAGCATGTACTTAATGGATAGATGAAGAACATGTTCCTTTATTCAGATCTCCCTACTTGCTCTTCAGCATACCTATATTTCAAATAAACTGATATTCAACTGATATTCATAAATTGATATTCAAAAAAAACCCACCTAAAATAAGCCGTGCTACTTCAAAACTGTTACATGTGTTGATGGTTCAGTTTAAAATTCATGTCTCTAATGTCTCTGTACTTTGGTTTCTTCTTCTAACAGAAGCACATGTCCTACTATTATCAGATATCGTTTCTCTTTCAAATTTCAATTTTTCTGACACATAATGCAATTAATATCACCCATACCAACTGGTGGTCTTACCACAGAATTCTCAAATCCATTTGTACTGTAAATATGCCATCAAAATGGAAATTGTGTATTTTGAAATCAATATATATAGTTTATTTCATATTATTTTGAAATTCTTTCCTTATTCATTTCTAAATGTTTATGTAATTTGTTCTGTGTCCCTAATTAGTTTTAAGTTGCATTAGGTTAGAGATTCTTTTGGTTTCTTTATAACTACTCAGATTATTCGATATTCTCAGCACACAGGGTACTCAGAGTTGGGAGACCATTTTATTACCAGCAGAGACAGGCCCACAGAAGGTCCTTCTTAAAAATGTAACCAATTGCAACTAACTGGATGTTAAATGCAGTATGATCTAATGTAAGAGCTCTCACTGGCAAGGCTAGGATAACAAAATAACCTTAAAACTTCCAGAAGTATAGGTATTGCTTATTTTTGTAAATAACTTTCTGTTCCTTGGAGAAACAATGCTACATACAGGCAGTAGGATGTTTCTACTGAGGCACCTGATGCAATGCTTTGTTGGCTTGATATGGTCTTATCTGTCCCAAGTCAGTGAGATATTCTACTTACAGTTCTCATAGCTCAAAACTAAGATGCTGACAACCATGTCAACATCTAATCAGAAGGCACATAGAAGCAAACTATAGATTCTAAAACATTTTGCCACTTTCTGAGATAACCTATGCTTCTTTTCTTCATATTTTTGTTTCATTGTAAGTGTGGGGTTAGAATTTTTTTAATCTGACTGAATCTGGGTATTAACCAACAGGTTATTTGTATGTATCATGCACACACTTCCACACGATGACTTTAAAACGACATCAGTGTGCTGGAAAAGCCATAGATATGTGACTAAGATTTTTGTATCCTTCATATTTTCCATGAACTTTTGGATACATTGGTTGTGTGAAGTTATTCTGTAAAATGGGTTTCAAAGAATTAGTCTCTAGAGAAGTGTTTAAGCAACTCAAAGTTACCTTCTTTAAAAGAGTACCCAGGAAACATTCAGTAGGGAGATGCCTAAATAACTTTGACTGAGTCAAAAAGTAAAAAGTAACAAATCCCATAAATGTACCCACCACTGTCTTTGCTACCTCTTTCACACTTCAAGGAGTGTCTGTCCTCTAGTTTTAGTGTTTGGGGACTGACGAATTTTCCCCTCAGCTAATCCATTCTCTTTCATGATGTTTATATACCTTTAAAAGTAAATCTGTTGACTTCTACCTTTCTATACTGGAACAGCAAAGGGTAGCTCCTGCCCCAAACCTTCCCAGGCTCCCTCACTGGAAACACTCTCTCTTGAAGCTACAGACCACTTTGCAGCCTCTCTGACAGCAGGAACCACAGTTCATTTATGCAGATGCTTCTCTCTCCCTGAGAGCAGGGTTCCTGTGTAAATCAGCGCTACATATCTAACACCTCAACTGCAGCACAGCGGGGGGCTCAACACATGCTGGCTGACAGGAGCCTGCTGTATTTCTCTTCACCTTGCTAGCCATGACCCTGTATCAGTTCTCTCCCTTTCCTGAGATGCACAAATGATAGTGATTTTGTGGTGTTCTGAGTGGAAATATTCCATGGTTTTGAACAAGGGTGAGATAATATTTTTAGCTTTATTTCTGATATTGCTCTTTGACATTTGTTGACTATTTTTCAAATTTCAGAAGTATAACCTTTAGGTGAAAAGTCCACAGTGACTTAATGAACCCTTTCCTGAACTTCACTAATGGCTCAGAGCTTAGACAACATTTTTCTAATTGCGTTACCCAGCTTCAACACTTACACTGTGCCTTTGGGCAAGTCACCTAACCTTTCAGTTTCATCACGTATAAAGCAAAGATGATAACAGAACCTATACTTCCTAGGGTTGAGGAGTGCTTAGTTTACCGAGTGTCAATAAAGGTTAGCTACCTTCCTTTAAGTTAACATCCCATAATTATCTCAGTTTTGATAGGGAAGGATTTTCCTGTTCCTTTTTTTTTTTTTTTTTTTTTTTTTCCTGGCCGTGCCACGCAGCTTGTGGGATCTTAGTTCCCCGACCAGGGATTGAACTCAGGCCACAGCAGTGAAAGCGCTATGGCCGAGTCCTAACCGCTGGGCCTCCAGGGAATTCCCAGGAAAGGACTTTCTTGTGAAGTCTTTTCAAAGGCTCATTTAAAATGCAATAAATCATGTCTACTGATTTACAAATATATATACCCCTTCAAAGAATGTTTTAGTCAGCTTTAGTTTTAATGATCTAATTTTTTTCATAAAGTCCAAAGATTAAATTCTTTGGGATTCACAGCTTAAAAGTACTAAATCCTATGTTACAAATATACAATTGTAAGTTCCTGACAGTTATGCCTGAATCATAAGGATCCATAAATTTTGATTGTTATAATTAACATACACAGAGTAAGCTACTTCACAAAACTGACATGGTGTGATGTCTTAAACGGTTTAAATAAAACAATGCTACAGACGTGTAGGCTACTTACAGTCTCTTCATCTTCTGGACCCCCCCTCTCCCTCACCTATACATTTGAGTATTTAAGTGGAAACAGACAGAATCCTTTCTTACCTCTCCATCAGCCACAGCAGAATAATTCACTTGGGCAACAGTGACTGTGGTTGGCAATTCTGAAGCATCAGCCAATGTGGCTACTGTTGCCCCTGTACCAACCTAAAGAAAAAATATGGAAAGTGATGTGTCAGTGGATGGATCCTTCAACCTCTCCTTTACTCAGAAGTTAAGATTCAGATAATCCCAAATTCAGCAGAGGTAATGACTAATATGCCTTGTAATATGAAATGAATTACTAAAATCACATCTCAGACACTAACATGAGTTTCAGAGTTTTACTTCAACCATATAAGTCACTATGAGAAGCCATCATGTTTCATCATTGGTGCCCAGTGTCAGTCAACCAACTTTCTACTCTCTCCCCAATCTGAATTTTAGACGCTCCCTCTATCTACCAACAAATTACGTTTCACCTCAGAAGTGGTAATTCAGAAGGAATATTTCCTGGCCACTGAGAGAGTGAAATGGTAAAAAAAAAAAAGAAGCCATTTTTACAGTGCTTTGATTTGGAAATGTCTAGAAATGCTATCTATAGCTTTGTATTTAGCAAAATGCAAACAATTTAAAATATTATTCAAAAAATAGAGTTCAGGTAGGAAGATCTTGGGGAGCTGTATAAAATTAATACAAGAATTTATATAAAGACAACTTTCTTGGGCTTTCCTGGTGGTGCAGTGGTTAAGAATCCGCCTGCCAATGCAGGGGACACAGGTTTGAGACCTGGTCTGGGAAGATCCCATATGCCACAGAGCAACTAAGTCCGTGTGCCACAACTACTGAGCCTGAGCTCTAGAGCCCACAAGCCACAACTACTGAGCCCACGTGCCACAACTACTGAGCCTGTGCTCTAGAGCATGCGAGCCACAATTACTGAGCTCACGTGCCACAACTACTGAAGCCCGTGCGCCTAGAGCCCATGCTCCGCAACAAGAGAAGCCACCACAATGAGAAGCCCACGCACCACAACAAAGAGTAGCCCCCACTCGCTGCAACTACAGAAAGCCAGCACACAGCAATGAAGACCCAACGCAGCCAAAAATAAATAAATTAAAAAAAAAAAAAAAAAAAAAAAAAAGACAACTTTCTCCAGTCTGAGGTGAGGTAGGTGCCCACTGATCTGCCTCAGAAATCACAATCTGGTAACCAGAAGGTTTACTCACCTGGATAAGCGAGACAGTGCCATCAGGGTTACTAAAGGTCTGGACTACAGTCTGTGATGGTACAAGATGGGCTATACTGTGTGTGGTTGTGGCCTGTGTTTGTGTTTGCTGATCTTCAAAAGCATACAAAAGGTCCTCCCGCCCATGCTGTTTATAACAGTTTTTAACTATGGTCCGTAGTGCCTGGGTCCATGAAACCTGTCATCAAAAGACCAGAAAAGCACATTAAGTCACAAAGAATGTTGGTTATTCAGTTCTACTGTGGAATAAGCAGCTGCTTATTTATCAAACCAAACCAAACTTGCATGGAGTAACTCTCTCAGGATTATTTCCCACGGACCGATTTGGACATAAAGAAATTCAGCACCAAGTACCAACAATTTCACACTGGTTTCCTTCCTGATCAAAGTCGGGTTTAACTTTTGGGTTTTCCTGAGGCCAACTGTTAAACTTCTCACAGAAGAAGGTTACTCTTTCGTCAAGAATTTTATTTAAGATTTTAAAAAATATTTATTTATTTATTTGGTTGTGCCGGGTCTGCTGTTGCGGCATGCGGGATCTTCGTTGCAGCATGTGGGATCTTCAGTTGTGGCATGTGGGCTCTTAGTTGCAGCATGAGGGACCTAGTTCCCTGACCAGGGATCGAACCCGGGCCCCTTGCATTGGGAGTGTGGAGTCTTAACCACTGGACCACCAGGGAAGTCCCTTTATTTGAGATCCTCAGTAGATTTTTAAAGCTAACTGAAAAAAATGAATATGCAGAACAAGTAAGGGAGGACACCTGGTTTAGTCTTTCTTCTTTTTTAAAATAAGTTTCATTATCAGCAGACTTCACTAACTTCACATCTCTCTATATTTATATTTTCAACAGTGATGCTTGCTAATCAGAAATAAGGACATTTCAAGTCTTCAAAGTGATTAATACCTTTTACTTCAAGTTTCGTTAGTTTTTCCAAGCACCTTATAAAATTAAAACTGCTCCAAAAGGCAACTATGTAGAGAGAAGTGTAAATTCACAGAGCCATCCCAAGTCTTTACAGTGATGGAGTGATGAATGGGAAAGGCTATAAATCAGAGAATATCAAACCTCTTTTGGGGGATAGGTTTGACTATTACACAAATGTTTTTAGACTTTATAGCATAAGAAGTAGAATAACAAAAATGAGGTGGTTGATTCAGAATGGAAAAGCAATAGGAAACTCAGGCCAGAGGAACCCTCACCCTCTGCTTTTGCTCTTCTGTGCGGACATCGCTCCGAACGTTTGCCCATGGGATATCTTCAGGCCACCAGATGGGCTTGCAGCTTTCTTTACCCCAGCCTGGTTTTCCCCGACCTGTGGAGTACTTCAGCATCTCTGGAATAAACGCCCGAAGCTGGGCCTGGAAAACAAGAGTGTGGTCATCAGTAGTCATGAAAGACGTCTGGGATGTGTTTGTGCCTCCCAACAAATTCTAAGATTATAAAAGAGAGCCTTCCTGGAGGGTTATGGAGAGCCCCAAAATGTGACTGTGAGAACCGTCTGTTTCTCATAGGTCACTATAGCTCCATGGGTGATGGAGAATTACACATATGTCGGTAAAGTACATCTTAAGCTGTATTTCATACACTTGCTCCTATAAGATCAAGAATATCTGCCCCCATGTTTGATTTCCGCCCCCTAAGGTACTATTGATGCTATAGCTTATTTCCCTTCTAGAACGTCCATGCATTTATGGTGTCAAGGTCAACATGCCTTCAACATGTTGTTCTGGAGGTAGTAATCAGAACAATTAGATGAGAGAAACAAGAGGTGACGAACAGATAAAATCACCACTATTTGTAAATGGTATGACTGTGTATCTGGAAATCCCCAGAGAATAAAATGAAAAAACTACTATAAACAGTGAGAGTTTGGTAACATGATTGGTCACAAAATATATGAAAATAAATGGGCTTTACTTAATAAAAAGGGAAAATAACCCTAAAACTCTTCTAAAAAGTTTCTAGTAAGATAGTCCAATGTCTATGAGTCTGACATATAGATATACGTAATGAAGCATGTGTTGATCTTAATGAATTTCATTCAAATTTATTTTACAAATCAAATCCAGACCAGGCAGATGTTAAACCACAGGAACAACTACCTTTCTTTATCTCCTGGCATGGTAACCACGCTGTGTGTGTATACTGGGGGAGAAGGGGAGCCTACTTTGTGAATATTCTCAATTGCTGACAATGATTTTTGGCAAGAGAAGCAGTTTATCAAGTTATAATCTTCCTCCTCAGACCTACTGCTTTCCTTTGAACCTGGTGGTCTATAGTATACCAGAGATAAGCAGCATCCTTCATCTAAGAACACACTCATAGTGCCTCTTAAGACCAAAAGGAGAGGACATTTTTAGCATGAGTCACACGCAAGGACACGGGCTTGTAGCCGTAAAACAGAGAAAGAAAAAAAATAGAAATGGCAATACTTAAGTATTAATGAGATAATGAGTACAGCAAAACTTGTATTAAAGAGCCTATTTAAATATCAAGTGTTCTCATTTAAATACTATTTTACCAGAAGATGACGGAAATTAGTACATAACAGGGGAGCATGAAACCAAATCAGTAATGTTTACCTAATAAAGATAGTTCTTGCTGACTGTACTTACGTCGTTAATTCTTGCCCCAAGCCTGCCATTTCACCTCCTTCTAAGTACCCCCCATCTCCCAGACAGTCCCCTGCCTGCAGGATAGGGTATTATACACTCCGTTATATATTTGGCTCTGTGGCATCAAGCAGCAGGCTAACAGAAATGTATCCATTTGCAAACCCAGGCTATCAGCTGGCTCATGAGGTCACTTCTTCAGTTATTTTAAGAAAGTGCATCTCAAAGTCATTTTTCCCTTTATCCTGGCTTCTTGGGAGTGTCTTTTTCTAGCCTCAGTTATATAGAGAAGGAAAAGGCTTAGTCCTCACACACAATATTTATATTTCTTCATATAAAGAAATAATAGCTTTCTCAGATGCATAAACAAAATAAACTCATACCACAGACTTTTATAAGTCTTCCTCTTTCTTTTAATCCCATTACCACTCTCCAAAAGGAGAGTTCTTTATATCCACGCCCAGCAGAGTGAGGAGATAATGAAATAAGAAGGCCAAATAACTCTAAATTAACAAAAAATGAAAGTTTTTAAAAGATGTTTTATGTGCTAGAATTTCTGGATGGGAAATGTTTCAAAGCCCCAGAAAGAAGACAGTAGAGGCTAATATGAGAGGCAGGAGAAACGGAAGCAGCACAAAGGAAAGGTTACTTCCACAGGCAAAAACCTCATTAAGTTAAAAAAATGGGCCCAGAGTGAAATTAATAAGTTCTAATTCAGAGTCAGATCTTAGCTCTTTAAAGTACTAACTATCAACTGTACAAAATTTGCCCCTACATCAAACAAGAGGCAAAAAGCACTTTCTACTACAAAAGTTAACTTTTCAAGACTGCACAGTTTAGAGATGAAGGACAATCTTTGCTTTTAAGTGCAAAGATAATGTGACTTCACTGAAAGAAGCAATTTTCCACCAGACTATTTTCATACTGTCCCGAATAACTAGTGCTAATAAAGGGATATTAATAAGGGTAAATGAGCTGTCCAGTATAGAAAGAGTTAAATGATTCCTTTCCAGAATTCAGCACTGTGCTCTCATTACCAGTTGGATTAATTACTGGTCCTGGAGAGTTTTGGAAACCCAAGCTACTCAATGCGCTTGTTAAGGAAGGTTTGTCTTTAATCCGCAGGGGAGACAATCAACAGGATCAGCAAAGGTAAAGCCTATCCTCTCCGGCTATCCTTTAATTGGGCTGCAACAAGCTTTCCCAGCCTCTCATTCTAATTTAGGGCTCTAGATGGGCTTCAAGTGCCTGGCGTGGGTCAGTAAGCCCACCTCAAACCAGCAGAGAGTAGAAAATACCACTCCTTCCAGGGCACATTCAGCAAAGAAAAAAGATATTAAATTCATGCCAGTGGCAATCAATAGTAAAGATTATGTGGAAATCACAGATGGTTTAAAAAAAAGATTTTCTAAAACTGAAAGTTTTAATCTGGCCAAAATGAAACAATATTTCTTACTATGCTAGAAATTTTCCACTTGTAAATTTTGTTACTTTGCTGTCCAACAATGCTTTATCCTTATATATTCCCAAGTACCCTTCTCCTCCCATTTCCTCTCTCTTTGCTCTGCATGTACCCGAGATGAGGAATTTTGAGGCTCCAGATGTCCATTTAGGTTCAGTAACCAAGAAACGGCCTTTCAAAGCAAAATGTTTGCCAACTCCATATCTACTGAAGAGATCAGAGAATATGTAACAGATTTAAAGAGAAGGTAGCTAAAATCAAACCACATTGAAAGGTGATGTTTTCTATACCCTACAGGAAAACAGCAATGTAGCAGGGAAGGAAAAGTGAAGAATTTTCGGACTGTGGCTTCATAACTGTAATTTAAAATTATGAACTTCCAGGTTGACAGTCCCAATCATACTCAAATGGATATTTAAAGGGCATTAGAAAATAAAAGCAAAATGATTTTTTTGCTCACTTTTGGTAATTATTTGTACCACTGACCTCTGTTCATAGAGATAATGAAAGTGGCTTTCCTTACTAGAAACACCAATCCTATATCCCCATGTTCGGTAGTAGTGCTAGCAGAAACACTGGTTTCTCTTAATCGCATTTTCCCATAAAACACATTCCCATAGAAACATGGGAAGAACAAGTTTGGAAGGAAAGATAAAATTAGAGAATTCAAGAGACAGCCAATGAAGACACTCCTCTCTCAAGCCAACACTTCTGCTTCTCTATCTCCATACCCCATCTACCCATTACACTGTCTCCCTCCCATTAATCAAAATGCTCTTAAAATTTCCACCTTCTCTTTGAAGGAGTCTCAGATTAGTCAGTTTCTGCTACTTATCCTAGTTGTACTCTTCTGTATAAAAATTTAAATAACACAGATGAAGTCAAAGCTCTCTTTTGATCTACCCTTCCCCAATCTAGTCACCTGTCCAGAGGCATCAATTTGATGAACATCCTTTCGTACAGGCCAAATTCTATGTATTTACATAAATACATGCTGGAAAGGCAGTTTTATGTGATGAAAGAAAACACACGTATTCACATATTTTAGTATAACTTTTTCTACTCAGCATTTTGCCATAGAGATCTTCTCACGGTAGTACAACTAGAATAATCTCATTTTTAAAGAAACAGTTGCTTAGTATCCACAGTACAGATTTTTCCATTTTATTTAACCATTCTCCTATTGGTAAACTTTTAGGTTGTTTACAGTGCTTGTACATGCTTCTTTGAACACACCTGTGAGTATTTCTGTAGCAGAAAAGTGGAATTGCTGGTTAAAGTGTATATGCATTTTAACATTTTAATAGATACTGCCTAACTGTCCTCCTAAAAGACTTTGTCAATCCTATTCCCACCAATGGTACAGAACAATACCCATTATTTCAAAACCTCCCTTCACACGTTAAAAAAAAAAAAAAAAGCTTTAAATCTTTAATTTGTTTTCATGTTTTTCCTTCATTTTGCTTCCAAAAGGAAATGAGAGCATAGCTCTGTCACCTGTATATTGTCCACAGCCTCTAGGCTGGGGCAGGTCCTGACCCCTGCCTGCTGGCTGCCTCGAGGCCACAGGGTGCCTGGGGGTTCACGTGCAGCCCCAGGGGTCGCCTTCACATTTTTTAATTACCCTGCTTTCTTATTTTGGCTCATCGGATGTTAGGGAAATGATTTAATTTTCATTACTAGTGAGGCTGAGACTCTTTTTATGTTTACTATTTTTCCTTTTTACAACTGTTCGTAATGCTTTGCTTATTTTTCTAATTTTCTTATTAATTTGAAAGAAATATTAATCTGTTCTAGATATTCTGTCATATAATATGCAACTACTTTTCCCTAATCTAGTTCTGTCCTGAATATGGAATTTATATGCGTGCTCCCTGCTCTTGGTATTCCTGAATATACCCCTCAATTATTTTACTCTCAAAATATGCTGCGTTCTATTATATTCCCTTAATCTCATCCTGCTTACCTAAAATTTACAAAATGTGGAATGGCATCATATACATCAACATTTTTTGATCATTTCTGACAGTAAGAAAAGCCTACTCTGCACATAGATTCTGACACAACAGTAGGAGAAACAGCTGGGAACTGTGATCTACAACAGTGGTTCTCAAAGTTGGCTGCACACTGGAATTGCCCGGGGAGTTTAAACACTGCAGAAGCCTATATCTCATCCCCAAAGATTCTGACTTAATTGGTCTGGAGTGTGGCCTGGGCACTAGGATTTTAAGTTCCCCAGGTGGTTCTACTGCGCAGCCAGTTTAAGGACCACTGAACTAATTTAAATACTTTTTATCCAGCCCTTCTTCTTTAAAAAAAATTTTTTTAATTGTAGTAAAATATACATAACATGAAATTTACCCTTTTACAATGTACAATTCAGTGGCACTAAGTACATTCACAATGTTGTACAACCATCAACACTATTTCCAGAATGAATATTCATCATCAAACAAAAACTCTGTACCTATTAAACAATAATTCCCCATTTCTACTTCCCCCAACCGCTGGTAACATCTATTCTACTTTGTCTTTATGAATTTGCTCATTCTAGATACCTCATGTAAGTGGAATCACAAAATATTTGTCCCTTGTGTTTGGTATATTTCACTTAGCATAATTTTCTACTCTTTAGGTAGAAGAGGCCAGATCTATGCTTTTTCAAAACAAAACAATACTCAAAAAACCTAAACTGATAACTGATGAATGTTTTCTAAGTAAAACATGTCAATGCCTGTGAATAATTTCTTTCAAAGAAACAGTCGCTGTGTTGAGTGCTTCTGAAGGTTTCCCCTGAAAACTTGTAAAGAATTTCTATCCTGTTGCATCATCACTCCAAGGGAATATTAAAGCAACGAAGATTGCCCCAGTGAGAGTAACAGGAGGGCAATAAGTTCAAGGGAGGAGAGGAAAGGGAGAGGGGGAAAAGGAGTGGATTTTAACCAGTAATACCGGACTGGTCTTTCCAGAGATATTTTTTCTATAATTATATTCTTTGCCTGGATCTCTTCTAACACAAAGTCCAAAAAGATTAACAACCTCCCAAGAACAAGAGACTCCCATAGGACTCAAATGTGGTAAAGAACATAACTGATTTTCCACTAGCAAAATCATAATTATTGCTTAAAGACTCTATAAGAAACAATTCAAGTCCTTTAACTCAAAATGTAGTCTGTCGTAGAGAATGGACTTGAGGACATGGGGAGGGGGAAGGGTAAGCTGGGACGAAGTGAGAGAGCGGCATGGACTTATATACACTACCACATGTAAAATAGATAGCTAGTGGGAAGCAGTCGCATGGCACAGGGAGATCAGCTCAGTGCTCTGTAACCACCTAGAGGGGTGGGATAGGGAGGGTGGGAGGGAGACGCAAGAGGGAGGAGATATGGGGATATATGTATATGTACAGCTGATTCACTTTGTTATAAAGCAGAAACTAACACACCATTGTAAAGTAATTATACTCCAATAGAGAGGTTAAAAAAAAAACAAAAAAGTGTAGTCTGTGAGTCGGCAGCATTGGCATCACCTAGAAGTTAGAAGGCAGAATCTCAGGTCCCACTCCAGTCCTACTGATTCACAATCTGCATTTAAACAAACAAGACTCTCAGGTGATTCCTATGCATATTGAAGTTTGAGAAGCACAATTTAGCCCATCCTCTGGTCTCTGGTCTGAAGTATCCAAGAAAATTTTGCTGACCTGGCTTTCAAAATCTCTGAAAAAGATGACTTCATTATTTCATTGTAAATGCGATTGCAGAATCTATACCATATTAATGATTTCTTCTCCTAAGCCTTTTCTCAACCTCCTTCAATTCTTACACAAAAGAGGCAGACAGAAATGGGATAAGTTCTAGCCACTAGCCACTATTCTTAAAGGTGCCTAGAAATTCAAGTTTTCATTTTTTCACTAAAAATACTGCAGAGCTATGTGTTTTTTACCACATACACCAAAAAAGACTTTCTCAGAATCAAGATATATTTATAATAGTAAAAACAGAAGCTTTTCAGGTAAACATTTTATTTACTCGTATAGAATTGCACTTTTATCAAAACCAAAAACCAACAAGCAAAACACAACAAACACCACAACTACAGAGCTGCTTCCTGAAAGAATCAGGACATTCAGCTCACACAGAATTTAAGATACTATGTTATATGTAACTTCAACCTGTTGCAAAAGACAATTTTGACAGTTGCTGGAGCAAGTCAAGAAATTCTTTTACAACAGTAACTGTCCGGTGTAGATTACCAGAGATACTCAGTCTGAGCGATGATGGCAGTATAGTTTCATTGAAAAAAAGAGGGAGAGAGAGTAATGGGGGCAGGAGGAGAGAGAGAGGCAGAAGAAAGCACTGCCAATATGGACTCCACCCTAAGTTCTATTTGTTTGTCACTAGCTTGCTTCATAGGTTGCTTCCTCTCTTTGTGCCTCAGTTTTTTAATACATTATGACCTGTATTGGCCACTTCACTGCTGAGCAAAAAAAAAAAAAAATCTAGGTTCATTAACTTTCTCTAAGTGAAAAATGGGTGAGAAATGGTATGTTCAGATTATTCAAAAGTTAATATAGGTAACGTATATAACTAGTATTAATAATTAGTAATAATACCTTTGTGTGATTCCTTAGTTTTCAAAGTACTTTCCAATATAACATCTCATTTTTTCTTCCTCCAACTCCATAAGGTAGGAGGGCAGGTATTATTCTCACTTTCATAAGATGAAACTGAGAACCAAGGCTACTATGTAGTAGAACAGGGATTTAAAGACTAGATCTTCCAGCTAACTTCCTAATTTGTAAAGAATTAAAATAATGGGACACATAACTTTAGAACAATATTGAATATAATTTATTCTCTTTGGATGATTCACAACTCATCTTAGGACTGTATATGGAATTATACTTGTAAATTAGGGTCATCAATAGAAACATTAGCTATCTCCATAGCATTCAGTGCAGGTAAGATGATTAACAGAGCTGTCTGGTTAACCCAAAGTCCATCTCTATTCCAGGGCACTTTTATAATTCTGGAATTTTATCACTTCAAGGAAGTCATGAATTATCCATATGGTTTCAACTCTAGAATTGGTGTCCACTTAAACGTACGTTGTCCTTTATGGCTACAGACCATATCTGAGCTCTTCTTCCTTGACTATAATAGAAATTACACACACACACACACACACACTCTCTCTCTCTCTCTCTCACATTGGAGAGCAAGGTTTAAATGAGATACTCCTGTAAAGAACTTAGTGTTGTGCCTTCCAATACACAGTAGCTACAGAAGAGAAAAATAAGAGAGAGAGAGAAAAGAGTTGACATCTTCACTGGAACATTAAAAAATCATTGGACAAAACAAAGCATTGGACAAAAAGCAAAACAAAAGTTTTGCTTTTTGGAACTTTCTGCAATATTTTCCCCCCAATATTTTTAATCCGAGGCTAGTTGAATCCACAGATGCAGAGCCCACGGATACGGAGGGCCAACTGCATTTAGAATACAGATATTATCTGGTGCCAGGCAGCTGTACTGGACAGCAGTGAAGAACAGAACTAAGCCCTTACTCTCAATTCTAGCTGAAGAGACAGACCACACAGAAGTATAAATGTTAATAAGATAATTTCAGGTAGTGGTAAGTGTTACAAAGACAATAAAATAGGGGATGTATTAGGCTGTAACTTGGTGGTGAGGAGAAAGCTTCATTAGATGGGATAATCAAGAAAGGCTTGTCTCAGGAGGTGATATCTGAGTTAGACTTTGAATAAGATAAGGTCAATCATGCAATGAGTTGGGAAAACAATGTTTCAGGCAGAGGAAATAGAAAAAGTAAAAGAAAGAGCTTGGAGTGTTTGACAGGAAGAAAGAGGGTGAGTGTGGCCAGAGCACAGTGACTGAGGGGAAGAATGAGAAATGAGGTTGAAAGAGGCCAGGTTAATATAGGGTCTCAGAGGCCATGGCAGAGTCTAATTTGATTCTAGGAATAGTGGAAAGCCATTAAAGGGCTTAAACAAGAGGGTGATATTACCTGATTTAAGTTTTTAAAAAAATCTCTGGTGGCTCTGTAGAGCGTGGACTGCAGTAGAAAGGAGATCAATAGAACTGATCAATGTAAACAGTCCATGCATGAGATGCTAAAGGCTTGGGCAAGGGTGGTGATGGGAACTGAGAAGAATGGTCAGATTCAGAATACATTTCAGACATGAAATGACATGACTTGCTAATGAATTAGATGAGGTTTGTGGGGGAGTGAGGGCAAAACCAAGGATACTCCTATGCTGGGACTTGAGCAACCAGATGGACCGTGGTGCCATCAGCTGATATGAGGAATACTAGGGGAGGAACACATTTGGAGTGGAGAGTGGGGGCAGTCAAAGGTTCTGTTTCAGGCATGTTAGGTACTGGAGATCTAACAGTGGTATAAGCCGGGGTACAGATAGCATACGGATGGGATATAAAGCTCACAGGACAGGATGAGATTACTTGGAGAAAAACCACAGATAGAGCCCTGGGACTTGCCAATATTGATCAGGTGAGAAGAGGAAGAGGAGCCAGCACAGAGCTGAGAGGGAGTGCCCGGTGAGGCAGGAGGGTATTCAGGAGAGGGTGGGGTACAGAAACCAAGAGAAGAAAGTATTTTTAGAAAGAAGGAATAATCAACTATGTTAAATGCTGCTGGAAGTCTGAACAAGATAAGGAAAGAAAACTCACAACTGAATTTAAAGCTAGAAGTATTAATAAAGAAATAAGGTAGAAAGATGTTATAAAAAAGGCATTTGATCTCGATCAAGCTATCACTTTTAAAGCTAAAAAACTTATAAGGGACAGTCTCAGCAAAATCCCTGAGGTATGTTGATTCATCAGGCTGAGTATATTTTGACTTCCCCTCTCAAAGGGAGAGGAGGAAAGCAATGACTCAGGAGGGTGTCCTTCTGAGTTTTCCATTCTTATTCCCTGGAGCAGTGAGCCTTCCTTGGCAATAGTGTGGTGGTATTCAGAAGTTATATGGAAAGAGGAGCAGCTCAGCCCAAAAGAGACTGAAAGTTTACTTGTCCCCCTGATTGTGATTCATCAAAGTCCTGACAGTCTCCTGTCCAAACCAACTCCAGCTAAAAGTTTCTTTATCTAACCCAAGGGCCCAAGTGAAAGGAAAAAACTGCCAACAGAAGTAGAAGACCACATCCACGCCCTTGGCTGGAGCATTCTCCTGGCACTACATTTTCTTTCCCAAGGCTGCTACTGTTTCACTAACCGACTCCAGCCTGTGTCTCACTCTGGTGGTATATCACTGAGGACAAAACTAAAAAAAGTGATCTGAGGCCCGCCCACACCTGTGCCACCTCACTCCCTGCCCCTTACCTGAGTCATTTTGTCCACAGAGACTGGAATTCCATCGATGGTGAGAGGCGGCAGCTCTGAGTTAACCTCCTGTGGCGCAGGGGCGTGCTCTGCCAGGGCAGACTCCAGGTCTTCCAGGATCATGCTCTTGTACTTACGGACCTGCAGGGAATTAAGGGCAGAAGTAAACAAGATGCCCAACAACCAGGGAGGGTTGGTGCCAAGCAACCAGAGAGTGGGTGGGGCGGGCCTCCCTCAGCCATTGCAGAGCCCTAAGAACAAACATGTCCACAGCTAGCAGATAAAAATACCCGCTGGCCCCAAAGACATCACATTGTACAGAATTAAATGAAAAGATGATGAAATTACAGGTAACAATTGTAGAAAGAAGCCAGAGGAAAAATCTTTTACAGAAATACCGCTCCTCAGTTAAAATCACCTTTTCTCCGTAAATGCTGGCCCCAACACCTGTTCCAGATCTAACAGGAATGGCATTCATTATTCTGCATTTCCCAGGCCATTTGATAAAACCTAGCTGTGGCAGTTAATTACCAAAATCATTTTCAAGATCACTGAGGACTTATGTCCCTGAAACTCTAAGAAACTTATTTGAAACTTTCCTATGCCGTTACTTTCCTACAAAGCTAGACTGCCAAGCAAACAGGAGATTCAAGTGTACAAGAGGCTGCACTGAAAGGCATCAGAGAAAAAAACTAGCTGGGTGTCATAGGTGTCACTATCAGTAAGGCCCAGGGCCAGAGAGAGCACCACAGGTCAAGTCCTCCTCCTTTCTGGTACTCCCTGGTGACAGAGGTGAACTTCAAACCCATGATGCGTCTGTGTAACTCTGACAAGCCCAGGTCTGAAGCAGATGCTGTTACTCTGACTCCATTCCTTCCACTGCCAGTGAAAGGTCTCTCAAAACCCAGAACTTAACAGCAGCACATTGCACAGGTACACATTCTTCTATCATGAGCAGAAATGGCAGAGAGACACTGGATCCTACCACCACCAATAATGGGTTCATTCACTTACAAGAATACACAAGGGGGATGAGGATACCTTTGGGGATAACAAAGAAGCCATGGAATTATAGAAATGTGACAAGATGGGATAGAAAATTAACTTGCTTTCAGGGCTCAGGCCATTATCTTAGAAAAAAAGGGTAAGAGAAAATGAGGTTTACCCAGAAGTTATGACAATGTTTGAGTCCTGGGTTTTCTGCTAAGTGGACTGAACTCCAATCACCACACGCTTCCTTATAAATATCTCACTATGAAGATTAAAAGAGAAAGATTCCCATACTCAACCTCAAGCATATGGAAAAGTAAAAATTATTGTTGGCTACGATGTACAACTTTTACAGAGTTTTCCAAATAGATCAACAATAAAAGTGATGAAAGAAAAATAGTGCAAACATGTAGAATCATTATTATCTCTAGAGATTCAGTTTTATCCTGGTTTCCAATAAAAGAGAAAGTTTCAAAAATTACTGCTGATATATTTATTGTAACTAAACAGCTGTGTTGTCATGGCATCTTTAAGGGTACATATTTTCTGATTGCTAGGTTTCTATATCCTAAGTCGAGTTTTTACACTACCAACTCACAGAAAAACCGAGTAAGCCTAGTCTATGGTCTTTGAGCTTTAATGTATCGGGTTAAATCATTATATTAGTATGTACTCCCATAGTAGGAGGGAATGAAAATAATATAAGGGTAAATTTCATTGTGCAGAAACACCTGGCATTCAAAAACAAAAAATCATTAGATTATTACTATTATTACATTATTAGCTAGTTTGAAACAATTTCAGCCATTTGTATGGGTCAGCAGAATTCTAGGAATTCAGATCCAGGCATTTTGCTAAACTTACCCGTGCTATATAATTCCTTTAAAAAATCTTGATTTAAAAAAAAAAAAAAAGAAGCTGGTAAAGCATCCCTCAGAGTAATTTACAACTTCAGGTGTGAACACAGTATTTCTAAGTCTGCTTAGTAAAGTTAACTAACTTGCCCAGAATTAAAAAGCTAGGGCTTCAATTCTACCTGATCTATCAATCCTGAGATGAACCCCACCACCACCACATTTATCATTCCTCTGAAATTGGAATACATGTTAAAATTGCTGTAGACCAGGTGTTATGGGGCATAGCAGTCACTGACTGCACATATGTGAACATGGCTGTTATCCCTGGAGGCATGACTGTAACCCCTGGCCTTTAAGATCAACAAACCATTTAGCACCATTTCAGAAAGGAATGTGAGTCTTGGCTGTTGTCTGATAACTTCCCCAGTGATCCTTCTGGTAAGACCAAAAAGCACCAGCATCAAACT
Organism: Delphinapterus leucas; assembly: GCF_059928025.1. Classification (NCBI taxonomy): domain Eukaryota; kingdom Metazoa; phylum Chordata; class Mammalia; order Artiodactyla; family Monodontidae; genus Delphinapterus; species Delphinapterus leucas. The sequence continues at coordinate 22,687,260 of NC_143137.1, forward strand.
TGTTGCAGCTTGGAAAAAGTCTCAGAGACAACAGTAGAGCTCTTTTTAAAGAAATGAAGCACCACCCATGCTCTTGATGGCACAGGGGACAATATTACATGAAACCACACATACAATGATGACTCTGAAACAAGAAGTAATCCAGAAGAATTGGACTGTGTGAAAAAGTTTTAGGAATAGCTAAAAAAAAATTTAGAAATAGGAAATTTATTTCACTTACATTTTCCTTTTTATGTATTTACAAAAGCAGTATGATTAAAATCTGTATCTAAGTAAGCCTGAAAGAACTCTTTCAATAAGTATAAAATAAAAATTCTAAGTGATAATAAGCATTGTGTCAGAGTTTGTCATTTTTTCTTTTTTTGGTGCTACATAAATAATGGTGCATCTTATAATTGATGGTATCAGAGATATGATGAAATACAGGTTTGTTTGTTTTCCAACTTCCACCTTCTATTCCAAAAACCACAGCTAAAGCCTTTGTCACTTCACACCAATATGTCGCTGTCAACTAACTTGTTTCACAATTAAAGTTAAAAACCACTTAAAAACAAAATCAGCTGGCCTGCCTACCAATCTCTCCTCCCCCAATTCATCCTCTATACTGCTGCCATTTAAAATTTCTGAAACACTGATAAATTATAATCAAATACCATTTACTGAACACTTGCTATGTGTCATGCACTGCATACATTATTCAATTAATTCTCACATAATTCTATAAAGAAACTACCATTATACCCATTTTGCAGATAAGAAAATTCAGGCTTAAGTAACTTCCCCAAATTATATAGCTAGTATATAGGAATACAGCAGAAAATCAAACTAATTTTTACGTAGCTTCAAAGCCTATATGTTCAGCCACTTCACTATCATTTATCTTTTTTCTCAAAAATACTCCTACAGTTCCCCACTTCTTATAGGATGAAGTCCAAACTTCTCAGTCTTGCATTTCAACTGTTCTGATCATTCCCTACTTTCCCAATACTCTCCACCAGGGCCACCACGTACAGCTGTGCATGCCCAGCTCTGAGAACTATGTGAACAGCATCCTCCTGAGTTCCCAGCGCAAAACCCAGAGTCCTACTGGGCAGCTTTGCTCACCATCCTCCCTCTTTAGCTGGCCATCCTCCTCACTAACTTCTGCATCTAGCAAGTTCTTTTGTCTCTGGGTCTTTAATTCTGCTTCCTATCCAAATATTATCCACCTTTCAAGGCCCAACTCAACTTCCACTTTCTCTGAGAAAACTTCCCAAGTGTTCTTGCCATAATTATCTTACTCCTTTAAACTTCTACAGATTCAAATAATCATGTGTCACTTACATGTTATTTCCAGGCTACACTGTACACAACTAGTGTTATGAAATCACTGAGCACAGGAACCAGGCCTTTTGTTTATTTTAAAAATATATATTATGAAACATTTCACATATTCAGACATGTACAGATAATACATTAACAAACATCCTCATAATTAACAGAGATGAGAGCGTTTAGGGTGTTTACAGGAGCCATTAGAGTTCTGGGCACAGAACACGCTTGTTGAGGATTTAGGAATTGGCTGCTACAACCGTAAGGTCAATGGGCCTTTAGTGAGGTTGCAAAAACAGTCCCAGACAAGATATAATTATTTTGCATACTCCAAGCTTTTCTGGATAAAAGAGTAATCTTCAGGAAGGTCTCAAAAAAGATTTTTAATATTTTTTTACCTATGAGCCCCTCTGAGATTAAAAATACATTGTCATCTGAGGTATATAACAAAGAGATGCTCAAGTGCAAAGCTGCCTTCAGACCTGTGATCCTGAAGCATGCCTGGCACACAGCCAGGCCACACGCTGTGGCCCATGAAATCTGTTGGCTTCATTCTGTTCTCTCTTCAGTCCCAATGTCAGCCTCTTCCCTCTCCTGCCTCAGTCCAGATCTCAAGTTTTCCCCTTGCCCCCTGGATCCCTACTTTGAACCTTGAAACCTCAAAGGAGTTAGATGGATGGAATCCTTATCTCGTACTTTGTATTAACAGTGTTAGTTATTTGTTGAATAAGTTAATAAACAAACAATAGGGCTTTTCCTTTACTACTTTTTAAATATGCTTCCACATTTCATGTAACTTGAAGCCATTTTTTAAAAACCTATCTAAATAAGTGAATGACTTAAAACAAGAAATCATGAGAGTATTGGAAAGGTGGAATTAAACAAAGGCAGAAGGATGACTTCAAAGAAGCTGGTGATAACCCCAGAGCTACCTCTTGCTTCTGTGACTGTGACTAATATCTGTACCTTAGAACTGGTTAGTCATACCCAGAGCAACCCCATCTAAATGCTATGGATTATTGACTCTGAGGAAAGAGCTCCACCTTCAGAAACTCCCATGGTTCTTCTGAAAAAAGATGGAAATTCTCTCTGTCCCTCAATAAAATTTTTCTAGGCCTATTCTACAAAGCTCATAAAAGTATGTGATAAGGCAGTAAGCCACCAAGACAATGTCCTTAGGGCACAGCAACTTTAAAATCTACCATTTGCCAATGCCTTTCATGCCAGTTCTCTGTAAACATTACATATAGGGGAATGATAATAAACTTTAATTAATTTCTACTGCTCCCCAGTGAGGTTGGTATTATCCTTATTTCACACATGAGGACACTAAGCCACATATAGGAAAAATCAATGTGGGAAACCACTCAAGAAATCAAAGCCTAAACAGAGTTTTCACAAAAGGGAAGTTTTTAGCTACATATGCCCACTCTAGTTAACATCAACCCATGGGCAGGATTGAATTAGCCTGTCTAAATGTTGATAACTCTATGTTTTACTATGGGAGCCACACCTTCATTCACTAAGAATTATACTCAAAAAGACCAAAACATTCAATGGAATTATTCTGGAGGTCTTTTAACTTGCTTTGTTTTAAAGAGCAGAGGCTTAAAAAGACAAAAGTTTTAAACTGCAGAGGACATTAGATCTGAAGGTAGTAGATCCCAAGCAGCTTAGAGAAATCTTAAGTTTCTAGGTTAAGGAACTCTCATTCTCCATCATAGTCAAAGGCCCTTTCTGAGAGTTTGCCTAATTTTAAGTTATTTCACTACCCCCATGTTACATATATAGACACGGCATATGTAATCTCTGAACCAGTAGCTTCTCCATCCAAAAAATATTTATTATTCATTTGTATGCTAGGCACTGTGCTAAGGAAAGGGCTGGGGACAAAATGGTAAGCAAAGTTATCAGTCACAGTGCCCCACTGTTGTATATATTCCAATCTAGTGGAGAAGACAAACACAAAAATAATCACAAAAATAAATGTGTAATTACAAACTGGGACAAGTACTATAAAAGATGACACAATCTAACTTAATAGATCTTTACTTCTCAAGATCTCAATTTTGATCCAATGCAGGATCAGAATTTAGAAACCAAATCTGCATTCTGAATTTCTGAGTGCTGCCAAACGTTTAGGATGCTTCATTCATTCAACAAATATCATTGAGCAACTGTTCATGGCAGGCACAGTGCTTGCACTGGGAGCACAATGGAGAATAAAGTAGATCCAGTCCCTGCCACCTTAAGAGCTCACAATCTAGCTGGGGACAGACATTAATCAAATAATCACACAAATCGGTAAATAATAAAGCATCTATAATAAGTGCTCAGAGGCGCTGTGAGAGTCTTGGATAGAACAAGGGGCTTTAATCTGCACAGGGAGGTCAGAAAGGCTTCACAGAGGAAGTGTCAACTGAGATGAGTTCTTAAATATGAGTCAAAGTTTAATAAGGTGAAGAAGGAGGTAAGAGAGGGCAAATCAGAGGGAAGAGCATACACAACAGCTTTGTGGAGGGATGAAGCAAGGGAGTGAACAAAGACTGTGGCTGGAGTAGAGAGAGAAGCTGGGGAATGGGGCAAGATGAGGCTAGAGACAGGTGGGAGTCAAGCAGAGGGCTCCTGCCACCGAAAAGGGAACTGGATGGACACCAAGATTGGTAGCTCGGGTCGTGGCAATGGAAACAGAGAAAGTGGGCCAATTTCAGAGATATTTAGGAAGTGAATGGAGAACAAAGTAATAGATGGGGTGTGGGGTGGAGAAGAGGAGAGGGAGGTGCCAAAATGGCTCTAGGTTTCTGCCTTGAGTAACTGGATGAGGAGGACAGATATTGTAAACAGACATTAATTTCTTTGGTTGGGGAGGAGAAGACTTTAGTTTTGCTGAACTTGAGATGCTATTAAAATATCCAGGAGGAGATTTTTCTCTTTCCTATTCTCTTTCAGTCAATCTTTTGAAAGTATTTTTGATAATGTCTGTTTTGTGTTATTTGCATCTTCAATATACACGGAAATGACTTTCTCCTTTAAAAACTACATACAAACATATGCACATATAGATGAAGTTTCTCTCTCTTACTTCCTACTCTCTTTCACCTCATCACTTACTCACCCCCAAGGTTCTCTGGCCTCTTCTCTTGGTTCTGCAGGTCTGACCAGGAGGAGTGAAAGGGAAAGCGACCTTTGCTGTTCAGTGGCACCAGAATAATGACCGTTATACTGCCTCTTTCCCTCCCCAGAAAGAAGCTAGCAGTAGCTATAGTGGGTGCTTGCTTATAGCAACCATGCTGACCTTTCACAGAACTGGGAAGAACTGGAAGGTATATTTGTCCCCCTTTAGAGGAGTGGGGGAAAGACTAAGAAAATGAGATTAAATTTGAAACTCCATATTCAATATCCTAGACAAACCTATGGGAGATGTTGGGCCCTGGCTCTACTATTCAGAAATTGGGGAATCTTGGGCAAATCACTTAACCTCTCTGAGCTAGTATTCTCATCTGCAAAATAAATACCTACATCTCAGGGTTCCTGTCAGGACTACTGAGAATATAAATCTGCTCTACTATACAAATGTTAGTTACCACAATCCTCTGCACTCAGCAATCTCATAAACATGTAGAAAATGCAGATTTACTTTTAAAGTAGGATCAAATTCTGTATGGTTCTATTAACCTGTTTTCTTCACTTAATAATTCATTATCAGCATCTGAAAATATTAGAAAGATCTATGTCATCGTGCTTAATGGCAGTGTAGCAGCCCTATCTATGGATGAGCCATCGATTTATCTGACCAACCCCTTACCTTTGAACTTTTAGGTTATTCTCAATTTTAAAAAAAATACTATAAATAGTACAGTGACTGATATCTTTGCTCATTTAATCAATTATTTTCTTAGGAGAAAATTTCAAAAGGAAGCTGGATTAAAAAGTGTACACTGGGGGCACTTTTTATCCCAGTTGCCAAAATGCCCTCCAGAAAATTACACCAATTTACATTGCCTGTTTGATATGCCAACACTGCAAGTTATATATCTTTTTCCTGTTTGCCAACATGAGCCATGTAAAATGACTTTTTGTTTTAATTCCCATTTCTTTGAAAATTTCTGTGGTTGTTAAACATTTGTAGTTTCTCCTTTTATTTATGTTCTTTTGTCTTTGGGTATTTTAAAAAATATAATTTTTAAATGAAAAAATTTAAATATACAGAAAGGTGGAAAGAACAGTAAAATAAATGTCTGTACATCCACCACTTAGATTCAATAGTTGTACATTTTGGCATAATTACTTTATCTGCCATCTATACACACACACATTTTTTGGGCTAACCACTTAAAGTATAGACTTTGCAACACTTTTTAAAAATATATATATATATATATTTATCTATCTATCTATCTATCTATCTATTTGCGCCAGATCTTAGTTGAGGCATGCGGGATCTAGTTCCCTGACCAGGGATTGAACCCGGGCCCCGTGCATTGGGAGCTCAGAGTTCTTTAACCACTGGACCATCAGGGAAGTCCCAATACTTCTTAATATTTCAACATGCATCTTGGAAAAATAAGGGCATTCTCATACACAACTACAATACAATTATCACAACCTGCAAAAATAACATACTTCCTTAATATCATCTTCTAATATCTAACCCATATTCAAACATATCTTTGGATCTTTTTATTCATTAATCTGTTCATATTTTTATTGATTTTTGAGAGCTCTTTATATACTAAGAATGTTAATCATTAGTTCACTTCTTACTGTGTGACCCTGGACAAAATACTTAAGCTCTTAAACCTTCAATTTCTACATCTGTAAAGCACAGATAATAACAGATATATATATACATCATAGGATTGCTGTAATGATTAAGTAAAAATCATAAAGTGCTTAGCAGAAACAGGCACATTGTAAACACTCAGTAAATTGTAGTTGTTCTTATTTTGAAATTTTTTTTTTCCAGTTTGTTGTTTTTGTTTTTGTTTACAGTGGCTTGCCATACATCCCAACTGTGGGCAAGGAGGTAATATGGGCAGAACACAGTATGGAGAAATAAATGAAACCCTGGAAAATATAAGAGAAACCTCAACACCACCTATTAAAAGACCCAGTAGGGACTTCCCGGGTGGCACAGTGGTTAAGAATCCGCCTGCCAATGCAGGGGACACAGGTTCAATCCCTGGTCCGGGAAGATCCCACATGCCGCGGAGCAACTAAGCCTGGATGCCACAACTACTGAAGCCCGCACACCCTAGAGCCCGTGCTCTGCAACAAGAGGAGCCACTGCAATGAGAAGCCTGCGCACCACAGCGAAGAGTAGCCCCTGCTCACCGCAACTAGAGAAAGCCTGCGCACAGCAACAAAGACGCAACGCAGCCAAATAAATAAATAGACAAAAGATTAAAAAAAAAAAATGGCCCAGTAAAGTTTCCAATCCCCCTTTGACAAATTTGTAAAATAACTGACAATCTTGAATCTGAAATCCATATTCCAAAGATGAATGGCCCTACTGAATTTTAATTTTCCAGAGTTCCCAGCAGCCTCCAGAAAGAAGAGCAAGAAGGAATATTAATGATGGCTTCAGGTAGGAGGACAAAATGCAAATACCAAAATTTTAATAATATTTAATGAGATAATACATGCAAAGTGCTTATAACATAACCTAGAACACAGCATTCAATAAATGTTAGACATTATTACAAAATCCAAATCATTTCTTTTACTGTTGTTAATATGAGATTATGTGGAATACACTGCATAATTGATTATGGTAAACATGAGCTCTGATTCTTTAATACCACTCTGTGTACTGGTATATATATAAGATTAAAGAATATGCTGTACTTTGAAAGTTTAACAGAAGTCACCCCAAATAATCAGGAGCGTAGTGTCCCTTTGAAGGATATGGTTTAATTACTTTTTCAGTTTTGTACATGTTTATTATCCTACTGAGGTTTAGATATATTTTTGTTATTTTATTTTCGTATTGAATTATCCACTTAGTTAGGATTTTTAATTTAAAAGAACAAAATTAATGCATATCATTTCCTTACAATGTTCAATCTATTCTTATCTGCAATTATAACTCTTATCTCACTTCTAAGACTGTATATTTTTCTTCATCCTTTTTCTCAATTAGCATGCTAGAAGTTTTTCTATTTCATTGGATTTTTCATAGTACCATTTCTTGAATGTAACAATTCTACTTCTGTTTACAAAATCATTAATTTCTTCCTCATGTTTACTTACTCTATTTCTTAGACTTATTTTCTTGTTCCCTTTCCAGCTTCTGGCTTTAGATGTAGTTTCTTTTCCTTCTTTCTTGTGTATAAAAAAAAAAATCAAGGCAATAAACATTCCTTTGAGCATCAGTGTAGATCATAATTTTTAAAGTTTTTTAAAAATTGTTTTTAAGTAGTCTGCAAATTAAGTTGTTTTTTCAAATTTCCATGTGGCTGAAAATTCCTGTCAATCTTTTTTATATTAAGTTCTAAATTTTCTATACTTTGGTCAAAAACATGGCCTGTGTAATTTTCTGCATTTTACAATTTATTAAGATTTTCTTTGGGGCCTAATAATAACATATGGTCAATTCTTATAACCCATTCATGTAATTTTTCAAATATGGTATATTCAAAAATACATTTGTAAGATATCAATGTTAATATATCTATTCTTTATATTAACCTTATTAATTCTAATATTCAGATCTCTATGTTCTTATTTATATTTTTCTTCCTTGATCTGACAAAGATAGCAAAGCCTCCTACTACCACTGTAGTTTCTTTTTATTTTTTTCTCCCATTTCTAACTTTTTGATCTACATTCTTTGCTTTAATGTTACTTGAGACATAAACTACTTATCAACACTAGAAGACCTATGGTTCTCAGTTAATACTCATCTGTCTTGAGAATCTGGCTTTGTCTGATATTAATGCTGTGATCCACGATTTATTTTTGTAGGGATTTGTCTGACATACCTTTGCCTGTTATTTTGCTTTTAAAATTTTAACACCTTTACTGAAATATAATTCATATACCATACATATTAGTTTCCTATGGTTGCCACAAAGTATCACAAACTTGGTGGCTTAAAACAACAGAAATTCGTTCTCTTAGTTTCACAGGCTCAAGCTGTTGGCAGGGCTGGTTGTTCTGGAGGCTCTAAGGGAGAATCCATTTTCTCATCTTGCCTAGCTGCCGTCTAGCACATATTCCTTTGCTCCTGACCCCTTCCCTGCATCCACCCTCTTGCTTCTGCCAACACATCTCCTACTTCTACATCAATCTCCCTTTGTCTCCCTCTTATATAAAGACACTCTGATTAGATTTAGGGCCTACCTGAACAATCCAGGGTAATGTCCCCATCTCAAAAATCTTTAACTTAACCACACCTGCAAAGTCCTTTTTGCCATATAGTAACACTCAAAGGTTCCAGGGATTTGGATCTGTATATCTTTGGTGGCCATTCATTAATCAGCCTACCACACACACCATACAATTCACCTGTTTAAAGTGTACAATTCACTCTTTTAAATATCTGTAGGGTCATGTAATAAGCATTATCATAATCTATTCCCCCTAAAAGAAACTCCATACCCACTAGCTGTCACTCTCCATTACTTCATCCCCCTTCTCCAACCTGGCAACCACTAACCTACTTTCTGTCTCTATAGCTTTGACCATTCTGGACACTGCACATAAATGAAATCATACAACATGTGGCCTTTTGTGAATGGATTATTTCACTTAGCACAATGTTTTCAAGGATCATCCATGCCGTAATATTTATCAGTACTTCATTCCTTTTTATTGCTGAGTAATATTACACTGTATAGATAATACAACTTCTTTTAATCCATTCACCAGCTGATGGACATTTGGGTTATTTCCAGTTTGTGGCTATTATGAATAATGCTGCTATGAACACTGTTATATATTTTTGTATGTAAGTTTTGCTGCAATGAACACCGTGTGTATAAGTTTTGTTTTCAGTTCTCTTGGGTAAACGTAGGAGTAGAATTGCTGGGTCATATGTAACTTTGCTTTTAACATTTTGAGAAATTGCCGAAGTTTTCCAAAGCAGCTACATCATTTTACATTCCCAACAGCAATGTATGAGGCTTCCAATTTCTCGACATCCCAACACTTATTATTGTCCATAATTTTTCCAACACTTATTATTGTCCATCTTTTTTATTATAGTCATCCTAGTAGGTGTGAAGTATTTCATCGTAGTTTTGATTTTCATTTCCCTAATGATTATTTATAAAGTGCTCATGTGCTTCCTGGCCATTTCTATATTTTCTTTGGAGAAATATCTATTCAGATTCTTTGCCATTTTAAATTGGGTTAATTGTTTTTTGTTTTTGTTTTTGTTTTGGCGGCACTGCGCGGCTTGTGGGATCTTAGTTCCATGACCAGGAATCGAACCCATGCCCGCTGCAGTGGAAGCACGGAGTCCTAACCACTGAATCACCAGGGAATTCCAGGTTAATTGTCTTTTCATTGTTGAGTTATAAGAGTTCTTTATATATTCTGGATACAAATTCTGTATCAGATACATAATTTGCAAATATTTCCTCCCATTCTGTGGATTGTATTTTCATTTTCTTGATGGTATAGTTTGCATCTACTTTGAACATTTGTGAGTCACTGTAAGTATGTCACATAAATTAAATAGAATTGGGTTCTGATTTGGGTTGTTGTTGTTCCAATCTAAAAGCAAATCTTTATTTTTAACAACAATATAAATATAGTATTTATATTTATGGTTTATAACAGAATTAATTGGTCTCACTTATATTCCTTTGTTCTATACTTTGTGTTTTGTTTTTTTTTTTAATTCCTCCCCTTATTTTCTATCTTTTGTGTATAGACTTTCTTTCCTCTTTAGTGGTCTGGAAGACATATTTTGTCTCTAATTCTACTGGCATTTATTCTTTAGCCTATATTTATCAAGTGTCAGTCAACAGAAAAATATCTCCTGCTTTTTCTCAGTTTAGGCTATCATATGACCATTTTTTTCCTGTTTCATAGAGTCTGTAACTTTTTGTATTCTATGGAGGACTCCAACAGTTTTCTAACACTTTCTTTTGAATTTTTCAGTGAGTAATTTTCAGAGGTATTTTTCTGAGTCTTCCAGATGAGGCTTTTTCATAGATCACATTACTATTAGTAATAGTAATACTATCTAAAAATTTTAATACTGAAGAAGACATGCCCAGATTTCATGTTTGTCAACTACATGAGGGCTGCCTGTTAGGTACCATTTTGCACTAGAAGCCATCTACCATATTCCTGTAATGAATATGTAAGGAAAGGTCCTAATATGCATCCTATTCTGGGGCCTCGGGAATTTAAAGGAAAACTCAAGACAAAACTCAAAAATGTTAAGAAAGAACCACAACATCTGTGTGTGTGAAAAAAAATACACTAAAATCTCAACTGATTACTAATTCTGAACTCTTGAAATGTCTGTTCAATGTGGGAGATCTAATAAATGTTATTGTAAGCTAATAAATCTTATCCTAGTAAAAATAAAATGCAATTTAAATCTGGACAGATCATCATTCTACAAATGATTCAAAGTTATTTCAGCCAGAAAAGAGTAGTTCACATAGTATAAGTATGCAAGGGTAAAATACTATTTTTATAAAGTTAGCTATGGATAAATATATAATCAAAATATTCAACTATATTTCAAAATTGAAGCAGTGTTAAATCAATTCTTTGAAGAAACACAAGAGATTTAAAATATGCAACTCAGACTTCCCTGGTGTTGCAGTGGTTAAGAATCCGCCTGCCAGGGCTTCCCTGGTGGCGCAGTGGTTGAGAGTCTGCCTGTGGATGCAGGGGAAACGGGTTCGTGCCCCAGTCCAGGAAGATCCCAGGAAGATCCCACATGCCGCGGAGCAGCTGGGCCTGTGAGCCATGGCTGCTGAGCCTGCGCTCCTCAACGGGAGAGGCCACAACAGTGAGAGGCCCGTGTACCGCAAAAAAAAAAAAAAAAAAAAAAAAAGAATCCGCCTGCCAATGCAGGGGACATGGGTTCAATCCCTGGTCTGGGGAGATCCCACATGCTGCGGAGCAACTAAGCCCGTGAGCCACAACTACTGAGCCCGCGTACCACAACTCCTGAAGCCCACGCACCTAGAGCCCGTGCTCCGCAACAAGAGAAGCCACCGCAATGAGAAGCCCGCGCACCACAACGAAGAGTAACTCCCGCCCGCTGCAACTAGAGAAAGCTCGAGTGCAGCAACGAAGACCCAACGCAGCCAAAAAATTAATTATTTTTTTAAGTTAAAACAATAAAATAAAATATGCAACTCAGATATCAGTGATCAATAAAATGCTCCCAGGTTTGCCTCATGAAGTTCACATCTTGAGTAAACACCATTTGTTTCTGACATAATCAGTAATATTCTTACAAAATTTTGCATTGGTTTCTTAAAGAACACAACGTCATTTTTTCCATTGCATCTGATGAGGTAAAATACCTTGTTATGGAAAGTAGAAACAGAAATGATCCTTTTCATTTTGATCTGCATAAAGGAGTTTGAAAACCAGGCCCAACTCCAACCTCTGGATGAAGGGAAGATAGAATAACTATTGTGCTAGACTAAGGATCAAAAAAATATGAACAACAACCCACAGAAAACAAACGGTATCTGAGAACACAACTCAAGTTTTCTTACCACATTCTCCAAAGGTGCTGCACCGAACACTTTAAAGACTGGGTTGGGTTTGGAGGGTGAGATACAAAGGACAATAGCTTGCTGTCCTACTCGAGTAGTATATTCATCTAATGTGGCTCGAAGTTTCCTGAATCAGAGAATGAAAAGAAACAAAAACAGTTAAAGAAGATAGAAATTACAGCGATACAGACACAAGATTTACTTTGACTTGGGACAATTTATTCTGATTAGATATGTTTCTTTTACCTGAATTGTGAAAAGGGAGCGTGTGAGGTTTAATATCCTGTTCAGTAGAAATATGTACATACCTTTGTCCTGAAGACCCACGATTAGCTCACTGATAGATATAAGGGTCTACCTCAGGTTTACCTCAGGACACAGCCATGACACAATGCTGAACACAGCGAGTATCATACTTCCTGATCTCATCAGTACCAAAGGGGTTTTCTCTTACTGCTGCAAAGATTAATGCTGAGATATCCTCTTATAGACTTTATTATATCAACTCCATGTTTAATGAAGGGGTCTTAAATCACCTGCTTCTATTTCTTTGATATAATCATTGTTTATGTCTTACTGACATAATTTTATCCAAAAATAGTACTTCAAAAATGTTGCCATTTGCAGATTTTCATTGTGATATAAACAATAATTCTTAGTCTCGAAGTATTTTACAAATGAGGATGGAGTAAAAGAGCTTTTTCAAATATATCAACATTGGATGCAATAGAAACACTGTCCTTTCCCTCTGAAATCATGGGAGATTAAAGTTCTACATCCTACAATTCTTCTGGGAACTTGGTCTACCCTTTCAAGGGACTGGTGAGTCATGCCAATTCAAATGAAGCAAAGCCAACGTATCACAAGAAAGTTTTCCATCTTTCTCCAAAAGCATGTACTATTGTGTCTATGCCCATTATAGAAAAAATATTTCTATAAATAATACATTCTAATTCCTCCTGCCTGTACTATCATTAAAGGAAATGGAATTTATCATTAAAGGAAAGGAAATTTTTTGGCCCATCTAGTGGTATATAACTTCTTTGCTGAAAGCTACTGTTAAGTACTTTCTGGATTTTCCCTTCAGTTTCTTACTTATGTTCTTAATATAGACTATATCTTCCAGCTTTTGTCACATATCATTTACATGGGCTGGCACTCTGAATTCAACATTCCAGTAAACATCTTAAGTATTTGGATATAGTATTTAAAACACTACACGAAGAAACTTCTGGAACATTTTATAGACTAAATTTCTTATCATATATGAATACATGTTATGCAACCTGTCAAAATATTAACTCCTCCATGCACCACATCTGTGTAATAATCTTTCTTTGCAACCTACAAACTCTTCAGAAGAAATAAAACTGAGCAAAGGACCACATACCAAACAAGAAATTTGGTGGCATTCCTTGAAGGAATGAAGATCGAAAATATATTCACTGTCTCCAATTCCTCTCTTCCCATTCTGTCTTGAAGACACTCCAGTCCTTTCATCCTTACTGCTCCTTTGAAAACACTCTTGTCAAGTTCAATCATGACCTCCATGTTGCTAAATCTAATGGTCAATTTGCATCTTACTCAACCTGTCAGCAGCACTTGACAGTGCTGATCACATGCCCTCCTTCTTGAAACACTTTTTGCACTTGGTTTCCAGAATACCACTCTCTTGGTTTTCCTCCTGACTCACTGGTTGTTTCTTAGACTCCTTTGATAATTCCTCTCATTTCTCTAACCCCTAAGGGGTAAAGTGCTTCGGTCCACACTCATTCCCTAGGGGATCTCTTCCAGCCTCATAGTTTCAAATACTACCTATGTGCTTATATCTTCAGCTAAGGTCTCTCCTTTGAATTATAGACTCATATACCCAACTGCTTATTCTGTATCTCCACTTAATGGTTAAGAGGTATCACAGACTTAACGTGTCCAAACCAAATTCCTGATTCTGCCCTACCCTCACTCTCATACTTGATCCTCTTCCAGTAAGTGTCATCTCAATCCTTCCAGGAATCAGACCAGAAACCCTGAGATCACCCTTCACTCCTTTTTTTCTCTCACACAGCACATCCAATCCATCAAGGAATCATATTGGGGTTACTTTTGAAATACATCCAGAACCTGACCACCTCTTGCTGCCTTTGCTACTGCCACATTGGTTTTAAGACGCTGTCATTTCTGGCCTGGATTACTACAATAACCTCCTAATTGGTCTCCCTGCTTCCATTCTTGTACCCACAGAGACTATTCTCAACACAGTAGCCTGAGTGATACTTTTAAAACATAAGCCAGATCATATCATTGCTTTGACCAAAAGTCTTCATTGACTTCCTATGTCACTCAGAGTAAGAGTCAAAGCCCTTATATTGGACCAGAAGATGCCATGGTGTGGCTCTCCACTACTACTCTGACCACACCTCCTCTCATTCTTTCCCTAGTTGTTCCTCAAACATGTCTAACGCATTCCTTCCCACTTCAGAACCTTTGCTCTTACTATTTCCTCTGCCCAGAAAGTTCTTCCCCTAGACATCAACATGGTTGCCCTTATATTTACTTCAGGTCTCTGTTCAAAGGTTGGCTTATGAAAGAAGACCATTCCTATAGAACAAGAGAAACTACTATATCCCCCCTAATCCCCTAAACCTTTCTATTTTCCTTACTCTGCTTTGTTTTTTTCCCACAGCACTTTCATCATCTGACTATTACATACCTGCTTATTTTCTTTTCCCTCCACTAGAATATAAGCTCGTTAAGGGAATTTATTTTGTTAACTGTTATATTCCCAAGGCCTAGAACAATGCCTGGCACATAGCAGGCATATAAGTTTTCTCTGAATGAATTAATGTGATACTATTTATCTGTTAATCATACTTCTAGTTTCATTTATTTATCTTGCAAGAGTACTTTAAAGTCTAATTCTGTCATCAGAGAATTTAACTTGGTGTCCCTTGATGAACCTAGTAAGGTATAGTCTAACTCTGTCATCCACTCCATAAAGTATTTGAGGAACAGCAACAATATGAGAAAGGAAGCCCTCACCTAAGCAAACGTGTTTGCTGTCTCTTCCGGATAGACGGATTAGACTCAAACACATGAGGCCGTTTCCGTTTCTTTCCTGTTGCCACAGCAGCAGCAGCAGCCATTCCCACAGGACCTGAAATAAGAAGGGATGCGCTGAGATTAGGCAGAGCCTGTTAGCTATACAAGGCAGAAAACAATTAGAGGTACAAAAAAGTAGCACTTATTTCCTCATATGTTATCAATAAATATAGATACTCCTGATATCAATATACTTCACCACTGTCCAACATGGATCATTTTTTAGTTTACCATTAAAACTTACAACAAATCTTTTTAAAAAGTAAATGACTTATACTTCCCCGCCACACACCAGCTTGAATTTTATATAATGTGTTTTTTGTTTTGTTTTGTCAGCATACCCATACTGTTAAGGCAATATTCTCCAAGGTGCTAGATGAAATTGCAGCATTGAGAGGAACAGTTTGCCAAAACAAAAAAGTCGCAGATTTCAAATTTCGTTTCCATCCCCGTGTCCCTCTATCCATTACTCCAAGAAACTGCCAAGTTAAGGAAGTCAGAGAAAATCACTCATACCTGGAACTCCAATACCACCACACCACATATAAGAGAAATATCTAGAAGGATACCATCTTAATCGGAAATTTTTTTTTTCTATATCTGAGAATTATGCCCTAAATGGAGCTGTTGACCACAAGGTCATGTTGATGAAAGCATCCTGGCAGGAAAGAGATGAAAACTGTCCCACTCTAAGGAAAAAATGTTAATAAAATTTGGTCTGGTTTGCCCTGAAACTAATAACTGAAAGAAAGGGTAGGCCCCAAGGAATTATTACAGTCTCCGATTCATGCAATCTCAACATATCAAGGGCATTCCTTTTTTTTTTTTTTTTAAGAGCATTCCTTTTTTTAAACAAAACAAAAAACCCGACAATCCACCTTCATCCCTATTTGTGAACCCTGTAAAAGGCTTAAATGAAAATTAGGTTTAAGTGCTCACGTTATCCTAGCATATATGTTCTATAAGTGGCTCAATTAAAATAGGCCTCCCTATTTTAATCTAGATGAGCCTCTCTACATGTTGTTTAGTAGTATACTCAGTCTGACTTAAATAAACTCCTCTAAAGAGCCCCAAAGTAATTAAAAAATAAATTAATGCCTTTTACCCTCCTTTCCATCATAAACAGCTGGTAGAGGAAAAAAATCTTATTGATGCATTTTTTCCAACATTTAATTTTTTAAAAATTGAGGTAATAACACTTAACGTGAGATCGACTGCCTTAACAAAATTTTAAGTGTACAGTACAGTACTGTTAACTATAGGCACAATGTTGTATAGTAGATCTCTAGAAACGTATTCATCTGGCAGCACTGAAACTTTATGCTGTTAACAGCAACTCCCCATTTCCACACCCCAGCCCCTGGCAGCCACCATTCTACTCTCTGCTTCTAAGAGTTTGAATATGATACCTCATATAAGTGGAACCATGCAGTAGCTGTCCTTCTGACCTGGTGTATCTTATCTTAGCATAATGCCCTCAAGGTTCATCCATGTTGTCATATACGGTAGGATTTCCTTTCTTTAAGGCTGAATAATATTCCACATATACATACCACACTTCCTTTATCCATTCATCTGTCAATGGACATTTAGGTTGTTTCCACATCTTGACTACTGTGAATAATGCTGCAATGAATACAGGAATGCAAATATCTCTACGAGATCCTGACTTCAATTCTTTTGAATAAACATCCATAGGTAGAATTGCTGCATCATATGGTAGCTGTTATTTTTAATTTTTTAAGGAACTTTCATACTGTTTTCCACAGGGGCTGAACCATTTTACATTCTCACCAACAGCATACAAGGGTTCCAATTTCTCCACATCCTCACCAATACTTATTTTTTGGTTCTCTGATAATAGCCATCCTAACAGGGGTGAGGTGGTCTCTCAACTGTGGTTTTAATTTATATGTCCCTGATGATTAGTGATGTTGAGCATCTTCTCATACACTTACTTTTTGGCCATTTGTATGTCTTTAGGGAGATGTCTATTCAAGTCCTTTGTCCACTTTAAAATCAGGTTATTTGTTATGCTATTGAGTTGTGGGAGTCCAACATTTTATTATTAAAACTTTAAAATATATTTAAAAAACTTTAACATATATAGCAAAGTTGAAAGACCTTTACAGTGAACATTCATATATCTACCACCTAGATTCTACCATTAACATTTTAGTATATGTAACTATCCATCTTTCTACACGTTCATCAACCCATATTGGTTTTTAATGCATTTCAAAGTAAACTGCAGTATGATCCCCCTAAATACTTCAGTAGGAATATCATTAGCTAGAGTTTAATATTTATTTACAATTTTTTTCTTTTGAGGTAAAATTTACATATTACAAAATGTACAAATCATTCAATAAATTTTCAAAAATGCATACAACTATGAAACCCAATCCCCTACTAAGATATATAATAGCATCATCACTACAAAATTCCTCTCATGTCCCTTCCCAATCAGTTCCCACGGTACCTCCCACCATAAGAACACAATTATTGTTTTTTCACCCTACGTTAGTTTTGCCTATTCTAGAGCTTCAAATTAATGGAATCATACAGTATCTACCCTTTTGTGTAAGGTTTCTTTCAATTAGAATAATTTTTTTAAGATTTGTCCATGTTGTTATATGTATCCGTGGATTGTTCCTTTTTATTGCTGAGTAATACTCCAGAGTATGAATAAACCACAGTTTATCCATTATTCTACTGATGGTCACTTTGGCTATTTCTAGTTTTAGGTATTATGAATAAAGCTGCTTAACTAAATTAATTAATTAATGCAGTTTAAATAAAAATCCCCATTTTTTGGTGTGGAACTTGATAAAGTTATTCTAAATTTTAAATGGAAGTGCAAAGGCCTAAGAATAGCCAAAACAATTTCTGAAGATTTTAAAAAGGAGGCAGAGGCACTCATCCTAGCAAGTATCAGTAGTTACTATAAGGCTACAGTCTTTAAGACAGAGTGGAACTGACTGAAAGATAGAAAAATAAACCAACACAACTGACTCGAGAGTTCACAAACACCCTTCTGTGTCAGAAGACAGAGGTGGGAAAAGGATGGATGATTAAGTATGGTGCCAGAGTAACTGACTGTCTGCATGGAAAAATAATGAAAGTAGATTCATACATCATACTATACATGAAAATAAATTCCAGGTGGATTAAAGGCCTAAATGTGAAACAAAAACATCAATAAAGCAACAAAAATAAACTTTATAACTTCTACAATAAACTACTGGGAAGTATTTATAAACTCAGGGTTAAGAAGAACTGCTTAAACAAGACTCCAAAAGCATAAACTATAAGGTAAAACACTAATAATTTCACAATAATATAAATCAAAACCTTTATGGACAAAAAGAAGTAACAAAAAATTGGGGAGGGAGTGGGCAACAAACTAGGCGATAATTGCAATACATATTACCAAGAAAACACTAGTATTAAAAAATATCAATAACTCTTAAAAAAAAAAGACAACACATTTGGAAAATGGACAAAGGAAATATGCAAAATAAGAAAAGTTAATAGTCAATAAAGTTCTGAGATGATGCTCTATCTTGTCTTCCCTCGCTGGCTGGAACCTCTTGCTCAGACAAGCAAATTAAACCAACACTGAGACACTGTTTCATACCCATCGGACTGGCAAAAATGAAAAACAATTGACAATATCAAATGTGGTAAGGATGAGAAGCAACAGGCACTCTAGTACACTGCTTGTGGGAATGCAAATGAATAAAACTATTTGGAAAGACACTTGGGATATCTAGTAAAGTTGAAAATGTGCCTATCTTTGCCCTCCAATTCCCCTCCTGGTTATACCCTCAAGCAGTGTTTTTGTTTTGTTTTTTTAAGCAGTGCTTTTCAAACTTCGGATTTCCACCTGTTGGTGGCTCATGAGTAGTTTTTGTTTCTGTTTTTTTAATAAAATGGAATAAAGTAAACGGATTAGGACACATGAGAGTGTGTCACTTGCAGGAGGAGTAAGTATTGCTTCATGAGAAATTGTTATTTTAGTTATATGTGCATCTGTTTATTCTAGATCACAATTTATTACTGTGGGACACTGTCAAAAGAACTTTGAAAACCAAAGCCAAGAGATCTCTCAATGTGTACAAGAAAACATATAAAATAATTTTCATTTGCAGCAATTGTAAATACCAAAAAGTTATAAACAACCTAAGTGTTCTCCCAATATACAACATACTTAGATAATGAATGGAATACTAAATAACAGTCAAAATGAAAACATCTAGCCACATTATCAACATAAATGAATCTCAGAAAAATAATACTGAATGAAATAAACACTGTTAGACAAAAAATATCAGAGTGATACCATTTATATACAATTTAACACATGCAAAAACAATGTTAAATATTGTTTACTGATACATACACATACAAAAAAATATGAAAGACATGTAAGAGAATGATAAAGACCAAATTCAGAATAGTGGTTACTTCAGTAGAGAGAGAGAAGGAACTAGGATTAGAAAAAGCAGTAACCAGCTACCCTTCCTGCTCCATTTACCTTACACTTCATTATATTCTTCAGAGCCATCAGTGCTTTATGAAATTATTTTACTTTATTATTTGTACCCTTCTCTCCACCACTGGTCTGTAAGCTCCTTTAGGAGCAAGCTCTTGCCAGTCTTTGTTCACAGTATCTATATATAATAACATAAGGCATATAATATTGATAATTCCTCAATAACTGTTGAATGATTCAGTGGTAAATCATTTCTACCAGCTGGGCCTCAGTTTCCACATCTGCCACATGAAAGGGTTAAAGTTCTTTGCTAATCTTAAAACTATGACAGTGCAGTACAGTAATGTCGCAAAACTGTGCCTCAAAAGCATCTTCCTTCCTAGGAAAGAAGTTGAACTGGATTTATTATGTTAGGATGCCCCCTTCTGGGAAGTATTAAAATTTCAAAAAAAATATTTCACAAACATTTTATGTATGTTTTGTCACTAAGCCTTATTTTTAAATTCACCATTCCAGAAATACACAGTAGATAACACCTGATAGGAATAAGTTTATTTTCATTGCAGCTGTCTTCTTCACCTTAAATACAGCATGAACTAAAAAAAAATGTAGTATTTTGGCCATTTCTGATCATTGATTTCCTGTCCAGCTTTTCCTAAATATCTTCTAACATCAGTGTTCCTTATATAATATTAGACCCATCCAGGCATGGTCTACATGTAGTCTTCCACACGGTGCTAAATATACAGTGTAAATAGCAAAGAGAATGATACAAAATATCACTCAGCTTTAAGTCATTTAGAGGCCCAGAAAACCTCAAAACCTGGGCTTCCCTGGTGGCGCAGTGGTTGAGAGTCCGCCTGCCAATTCAGGGGACACAGGTTCGTACCCCCGTCTGGGAAGATCCCACGTGCCGCAGAGCGGCTGGGCCCGTGAGCCATGGCCACTGAGCCTGCGCGTCCGGAGCCTGTGCTCCGCAACAGGAGAGGCCACAACAGTGAGAGGCCCGTGTACCACAAAAAAAAAAAAAAAAAACAAAACCTCAAAACCTTAAATTGGATTAAGATGATCCAGGACTGCTAGTACCCTCAGGCATTTGGTAGAAGCAAACAAAAATCCTCTCTAGAGGCGGATAATATTATTCTAGTTCCCAAATTATTTCTAAAAATGGTTTTCCAAACACACACACATCCAGCATTCATCCAAATATAACCAATATGTGAAGAGAAAAACCAACATGAACAAGAAACAGCACTAGTAACATATCACAGGAACAGACCAGACCCATAGGCACTTCAGAAAGTAAAATGACCAAATGGCCATAACGCTTACTTTACTCATGGATATTAACAAACAAAAAAAATTTTTTTCTATAATAACTGAAAACTGTAATACTGCAAATTTGGGAGGAAGGAAAAAAAACACTAGAAATTCTAAAACTAGAAAACAAAACCATTACCAAAACTAATAACTCAATGGACAGACTTAAAATCACCTTAGACATAGCTGAAGAAAAAAATTAATAAACTGGAAGACCGTCTGCAGAAACTACATAGAATGAAGCATGAAGAGACAAAAGGGTAGTAATACAGAACAGAAGGAAAGAGACATAAAAGCTTCAATATGAAGACTAATATATTTAATTGGCGTCAAAGAAGGAAAAGAAACGGAATGGAGGGGACGCAAAACTGAAGCAAAATGTATGGCTAAGATTTTCCAGAATTGATGAAAGACATCAATCCAAAGATTCAAGATGTTTAAAGGAACTGTGAACAGAATAAATGAGAAGAAATCCAGAGCCAGCTATATCACAAAAACTAAAGACAGAGAAAATCTTAAAAGCAGTGGAGGAGGGGTCTGTGTGGGAGATAACCTTCCAAGGAACAGCTGTTAGAATGAAAGAGCTGAACGCTCAAAAGCAAGAATGGAAACCAGAGACAGTGGAATAGCATCTTCAATATGAGGAGAGAAAATAACTGCCAACCTAGAATTCCACACCTAGGGAGACCACCCTTCAAGACTGAAGGTTAAATAAAGACATTCTCAGGTAAGCAAAAACTAAGAGACTTTACTACTAGCAGATCCATGCTGAAGGAAATAAAATGGTATCTTTAGGCAGAAGAAAAATTCTCAGAAGGCAAGTGGGATATAAGGGGGAAAATTAACATTGACTATGTAGATAACAAAAATAATGTCATATAGGGCTTAAAATATACAAAGAATTAACACACAGAACAACAACAGCATATAGGTCAGAAGCAGGGGGATGAAATTCAAGTGTTCTAAGAAACTTGCATTATCCCTAAAAAGAACAAAAGTACCACTTACATAAGACTCTGAAATAAGTGAAGGGTGTATATTTCTAGGTGTGCCACTAATAGCAAAAGTATGTATAACTTCCAAACTAACAAGAAAAAAATGAAAAAAAAAAAACAACTTTTCAATCACTCCAAAAGAAAATTGAAGGAAAAGTAAACAGAACAAGTGAGACAAAGAGAAAGTATATAGTAAACATGATAAATTTAAACCCAAATATATCAGTGATTACATTTAATGTAAATGGACTAAATGCTTGAGTTAAAAGTGAAGAGTGGGGACTTCCCTGGTGGCACAGTGGTTAAGAATCTGCCTGCCAATGCAGGGGACACAGGTCCGAGGCCTGGTCTGGGAAGATCCCACATGCTGCAGAGCAACTAAGCCCGTGAGCCACAACTACTGAGCCTGCGCTCTAGCCTGAGAGCCACAACTACTGAACCCGCATGCCACAACTACTGAAGCCCACGCACCTAGAGCCTGTGCTCTGCAACAAAGAGAAGCCACTGCAATAAGAAACCCATGCACCACAACGAAGAGTAGCCCCGCTCGTGGCAACCAGAGAAAGCTCACATGCAACAATGAAGATCCAATGCAGCCATAAAAAAAAATTAATTAATAAATGAATGAATTTTTTTAAAAAGTGAAGAGTGCTGGAATGGAGGAAAAAACAAAACCAAAGTTTTTATCACTAATAGTACATGAGTCTGCAACTTAAGTCTCAGTGTAATACAGGTACAAGTTATAAATTTAAGGCTTAAAAAGAAATCATGAAGATATGATGACAATAAATGTGAGTGCCTGTATCCTAGGTTCTTTCAGATAAGCACAGTATCAGAGTTAAGCCAAAAATGAAGAGTTCCCAATACAAGCATTACCTGCAGCAGCCAGATGGGCCGTTACCTCATCAGCCGCTGTGGAGTTGAGTATGTCTGAATCATCATACGAGGTGTCTTCAGGAGAAGAAGGTGAGTCTTCATCAGCACTCAACATACTGTGTTCAGTGTAGGTAGCCACATGGACCTGCTGAACTTGTTGGGCCACTGCATGGGCTTCTATGGTAGCCATGTGTTCAGTTTGGGTCACTCCGTGTTCCTCCATGAAGATCTACTGTCAGAAAAAAGGCAAAGAACAGGATTCAGTGTGTAATATATTCCAATGCTTAAAATAAGAGATATTTTCCTCAAGAGCAGAGGAACTCTGACAAGCCTTTGATTTTACTACATACCTCACCACACCAAGTCGTAGGAAATGGGGAGCATCATTCCAATGACATAAAAATAGTAGAATATTTTCCTTGTGTGAAACTATTTTGATAGTTTTTTTTTAAACCAACTGTGTGATTTTTATTGATGGGCGACAACTTTATACTCCTAGCTATCACTAAATGTGTACAATTAGAGACACGGCATCGTAGAAGAGCAGACAGCAGACACAGGGAATTACCAATCTTCATTATTTTGCCCATTTTTCATTATGTGTACACAGAAGCACGAATGCAATTTGAAATCTTTTAATGGCAATAAAGTTACAATCACCCACCTATGTGACTGACATCTTAACTCCAAATATTTGATCTGCAATGTGTACGTAAGCAGCTTCTTGTCGCACAATTATTAAAATGTATTTTTCCTATTAGGAACCAGCAACTTATTTTTTGTGTTTGTTTATCTTTTGAAGTAAGAACTATTTCTTCTCTGATAACTGGCTCATTTTTATCATTTATCAAAAACTAAAGGCTGGGCTTCCCTGGTGGCGCAGTGGTTGAGAGTCCGCCTGCCGATGCAGGGGACACGGGTTCGTGCCCCGGTCCGGGAAGATCCCACATGCCGCGGAGCGGCTGGGCCCGTGAGCCATGGCCGCTGAGCCTGCGCGTCCGGAGCCTGTGCTCCGCAACGGGAGAGGCCACAAGAGTGAGAAGCCCGCGTACCGCAAAAACAAAACAAAACAAAAAACTAAATGGTGAGGGAAGAAAGTGTGATGGATTAAAAAATTTATTTTTTTAAGGAAAGATAAGATTCATTTTCACAAATTTACAAGTGTTGTTGCTGGTGCAGGATTTATTCTACTATGCAGTTAGACTGGGAATCAAATGCAAGTTCCCCTTCTTACTCAGGAATGGCATTATTTCGGAAATGTGGTTTTTTGCGTATTTGCTTAAATCAAGCGACAGTCTGTCTCAACCAGATGGAAATTCATTGTGCTAATTTTATACCTCAAGTCACAAAACAATAAATACCCTTGATATTATACATAATGATAAAAAATATATTTAAAAGATCCTGGTGACTAGCATATGACATTGTGGACATAAAAACAGTAAGTAAGGGCTTCCCTGGTGGCTCAGTGGTTAGGAGTCTGCCTGCCGATGCAGGGGACATGGGTTCGTGCCCCAGTCTGGGAAGATCCCATATGCCGCGGAGCAGCTGGGCCCGTGAGCCATGGCCGCTGAGCCTGCGCGTCCAGAGCCTGTGCTCCGCAACGGGAGAGGCCACAACAGTGAGAGGCCCGCGTACCGCAAAAAAAAACAAAAAAAACCCCCCCAAAAACAGTAAGTAAAATACTTAACATTTTCTTTATATTTCAAACACAAATGGGAGTTAAACATTTTGTCCCCAAAATGTGATTATTCAAATTGGTTTTTCTGCTTATAAAACTGTGTTTCTTACAAACCCTGAAATGATGCAGTAGTAAGATAAAGGTTTGCTCTCCTAGTGTACTTATGATCTGTCCCCTCTTCTTCCTCCCTAACCTACAGAGAAGTATATTAACCTTAAAAAAATTTTTTTGAAGCATACATACATACATATGATTTAAAATAAAAAGAGGTTCACAATACATATATTATTCTTTGACAATATATCTGGACATTTTGACATGTCAAAACATACAAATCTACCAGACCTTTCTAAATAGCCAAAGAACACTTCACTGTGCCGATGTGCAATAATTATGCAACCAATCACCTACTGATATATATAGGAAGGCAGCTTCCAAATTTTTGGTATTGTAAACAGCAGTGAAGTGAACATCCTTTTTTATCAAACTATGCATACTGGTCCTCAAAAAACTTTAAGAAGAATTACCATATGATTCAGCAATTCCACTTCTGGATGCTATGCTGGGAGAACTGAAAGTAGGGTCTCAAAGGGCTATCTGTACACCAATGTTCATAGCAGCATTTTCACAATAGCTAAAAGGTGGAAGCAATCCAGCTATTCCCTAACAGATGAATCAGTAAGCAAAACGTGGACATACATACAATGGAATGTTACTCAGCCTTAAAAAGGAAGAAATGGAAACTAGGAAGAGACGAGATCTTCCTCGAATTGATAAGAAAAAAATCTACAAAAAATCTACAGCTAGCGTCATACTTAATGGTGAGAAACTAGAAATTTTCCCGCTAAGATGAGAAACAAGATAAGGATGTCCCCTCTCATCACTCCTTTTTGACATTGTACTGGGATTCCTAGCCGATGTAGTAAGACAAGAAAAAGAAATAAAACTGTCTTTGTTCACAGATGACATGATTGTTTGTGTAGGAAATCCAAAAGAATCAATAACAATTTAAAAAAAAACCTGGAATGAGTAAGTAATTATAGCAATGTTGTAGGATACAAAGTTTATATACAAAAGCCAACTGCTTTCCTATATACCAGCAATGAACAATAGAATTTGAAATTAAAAAAACATGATTACCATTTACATTATCAACCAAAAATATGAAACACGTAGGTATAAATCTCACATAACGTACAAAATCATGAGGAAAACTATAAAACGTTGATGAAAGAAATCAAAGAACTAAAATAGACAGATATTCCAGTTCATGGATAGGAAGACTCAATAATGTCAAGATGTCAGTTCTTCCTAACGATCTATGGATTCAATGCAATCCCAATCAAAATCCCAGAAAGTTATTTTATGGATATTGACAAATTAGTTCTAAAGTTTATATGGAGAAGCAAAAGACCCCGAATAGCTAATACAATATTTTATTTATTTATTTATTTATTTTTGGCTGCGTTGGGTCTTTGTTGCTGCACGTCGGCTTTCTCTAGTTGCAGTGAGCGGGGGCTACTCTTCCTTGTGGTGTGTGGGCTTCTCATTGCAGTGGCTTCTCGTTGCAAAGCACGGGCTCTAAGTACATGGGCTTCAGTAGTTGGGGCTCACGGGCTCCAGAGCACAGACTCAGTAGTTGTGGCACACGCAGCATGTGGGACCTTCCCAGACCAGGGATCGAACCCGTGTCCCCTGCATTGGCAGGCGGATTCCCAAGCACTGTGCCACCAGGGAAGTCCCTAATACAATATTGAAGGAGAAGAATAAAGCTGGGAGACTGACACTCCTTGACTTCAAGACTCACTATAAAGCTACAGTAATCAAGGCAGTGTGGTATTGGTAAAAGAATAGACAAACAGATCAATGAAACAGAATAGAGAGCCCAGAAATAGATCCCCATAAATACAGTCAACTGATCTTTGACAAAGGAGCAAAGGCAATACAATGGAGCAAAGATAGTGTCTTCAACAAATGGTGCTGGAATACTGGACATCCACCTGCCAAAAAAATGAATCTAAACACAGACTTAACACCTTTCACAAAAAGTAACTCAAAATGGATCACAGACCTAAGTGTGAAACGCAAAACTATAAAACTCCAAGAAGATGACACAGGATAAAACCTAGATGACTTGGGTATGGTGATGACATTTTAGATATGACACCAAAGGCACGATCCATGAAAGAAAGAACTGAAAAGCTAGACTTCATTAAAATTAAAAACTTCTTCTGCTCTACAAAAGACACTATAAAAATAATGAGAAGACAAGTCACAGGCTGGGAGAAAATATTTGTAAAAGACACATCTGATAAAAGACTTTGTTCCAAAATACAACTCTTAAAACCGAACAATATTGAAAACAAACAACCCAATCAAAAAATGGCAAAAGACCTGAACAAGACAGCTCACCAAAGAAGATACACCTATGAAAAGTATGTGAAAAGATGTTCAGCATCATATGTCATTAGATGATTGCAAATTAAAACAATGAGATAACACTTTGCACCCATCAAGAATAACTAAAATCCAAAACACCAACACCAGCAAATGCTGATGAGGATGTGGAGGAACAGAATTCTCATTCATTGCTGGTGGGAATGCAAAATGGTTACGGCCACTTTTGAAGGACTGAGCCTCAATTTCCTCATCTTTAAATTAGACATCCATCTCTGAGGATATGGTTTTCTTAATTGTGTGCAAAAGATTTTGAGTCAGGCATCTAAAAAGCCTTTCTTTATTCTATTAATTCCAACGGCTCAAATACCGCTCTCTAAAACATTAAAATAAGGAAATTATAGAGAACCAATGCCCCTAACATAATTTTATGAGAGTGCACAAAGTGGAGAATGGACCCGACAATGATTCCTCTGAACAGATATGAAAAGCAAGATGAATGCCCGGGCAACATGTAATGAACTGTGATTCTAAACATCACATCCAAATAAAAAGGCATATCTGTCTATTATCTGGAACCAGTGATGTTCAGCAGATTAGTCAACACTCCATTTAAAAAAAATCATTCCCCCAAACAATAACATAACATGGTAGCAATTTTACTAAAACCTGTTTCTTAGCCTGGATCATCACCTGGGATGCAACAAATACTTCATCTAAAGGTTCTTCTTTAATATATGATCTATAAAGGACCGGAGGAGGGGCAGTTTTGTACAGAGGAGTTCCTACTTTTGCCATTATCGACCAGCAGGCGTGGGACTAAAGATAATGGAAGAGAACTCAGAGAAACAGATTTTCTGGTCAGGAGCACGCTGGTAGCTATAGTCAACAATATCTAAGGAGCTACTGGAATTTGGATAAAATATCTAAGGGTGCTAAATTTAGTCTAATCCACACATAATGAGATTAAGTGTAGAGTATTTTAAAACTCAAAGTTGGAAGAGCAGTTCAGGATATCCAATCAAGGTATAACTAAAAGTAAGAGAAAGCCTTAGTCTCATCAATAGCATTACCATATCAAAAGAAAAGCTGCAAGAACCGCCTAGGGGAAAGTCTCAGAGCAAGACAGCGTCTACAGCCAAAACAAGGGACAGGAAAACCAAGAGGCTCAACTTAATTCCTAGACATGTCCAGAATCTAAATTTCATAACTAGGATAGAAATTTTACTCAACACAACAGCCTTTCCCAAAAAAGCCTAAAGCCAAAGACAATATTTGATTCTCGGGCAGACAACGGATAATAGGTCAAAATTTCACCAGAGCAGGAAAAACTTTAAAACAACTGCACAGGGGCTTCCCTGGTGGTGCAGTGGTTAGGAATCCGCCTGCCAATGCAGGGGACACAGGTTCGAGCCCTGGTCTGGGAAGATCCCACATGCCGTGGAGCAACTGAGCCCGTGAGCCACAACTGCTGAACCTGCGCTCTGGAGCCCACAAGCCACAACTACTGAAGCCTGGGTGCCTAGAGCCCGTGCTCCGCAACAAGAGAAGCCACTGCAATGAGAAGCCTGCACACCACAACTAAGTGTAGCCCCCGCTCACCGCAACTAGAGAAAGCCCGCGCGCAGCAATGAAGACCCAATGCAGCCAAAAATAAAAAACAAACAAAAACTGCACGAGAAAGTTTAGAAATAGTCTTGCCAGTTCAAGTTTAGAAATAGCCTTGCCTTGAGTGAGGCTAACTTCCTAATTTGGAGCATCTAAAACTAATTTATGACTGCAATCACATAATATTTTTCATTCCAATGTTGATAAAATTTATAAATGTTCATTAATATTAATAACAACCCAAGAAACCCAGTTAATAATAATGCTTTTATACAATATGTGAGAAAAACAAGCTTTACCACACAACTTCATAATGACTTGAGTGTGAGTGGATGGTTTTGTGAAAACAATATTCTAAGTTCACTGAAGGCAGGGCCTGGGTACATAAAGTCTCTATGAACAGCAGCCATCATAATTTGTTCCTTAATAAATGCTTGCGGGTAACTGGCTGCACATTATACTTAGTAAAGCTAGACCCAGGCAATTACAGTTTCCACAATTCTCCTATAAGGTTGTGCTGGCCACTCATCTCATCTCTCAGCTTCCAAGCCCTCTATTCTATACTTGTTCTGAACTGCTCTATAGCCAACTCTGGGTTGGGTCAGCCAACCTTATTTACCAGACTTGTCTGCCAGCTTCACGTTAGGTTTTACCAAGGGGAGGCAACAGGTTAAGATGGGAAGAGGCGGGGGGAAGGGATTTTCTTGATGTTTTCATTCTTATTAAAGTTGCTCCAACAAGAGAGGACAGCCTCATGTGCCAACTCCAGCTGTGTATCTTCTCCCCTGCTGGTTGAGTACCAGCTGCCTGGCATCCACGTGGAGGTGAGATTACCTGCTGTGTGGGGGCCCCTCTGAACTCCTAGGTTCTTCTATTCCGTTCCCCCAGCCCAAGGGGTGGTTATTAAAATATGGATTACTTTTGCTCTTTTAGTCTTCCAACACCTGTGTAACCAATTACATTCTCTGAAGCACCTCACAGGGTTTACTGACTGATACAAAGGGAAGAAAATATGTACCTTTCTTGAAATTACTCATAGAGTGCTGGTAAGCAGCAAAACTTTACATTGATTTATATAAGTCAATACAATAAAATGTATTGACATTTTTATACTATCAGTAAAGTGATTCTAAGGACATTTTTATAAGGCTACCACTAGGGTTTGTTTCCATATGCCAATGGAAGTTGAATACAAAATCGAGTTTGATTAATCATTAAAAAGAGGCTATGTTAGAGAGTATAAAATGCCTCAGGAAGAGAGAAATGGGACACAGAAGTGAGAAGGGGGTACAGACAGAAAAAGAAGTAGGAGATATACAAACACAAACTTTGATCTGTTTATGAGTCTGTCTTACCTGCTCTTTAAATAAGATACTTAATAAGTCTAACATTCCAGCAAACCACAAAATCAACATCACAGTAATAAAATAAGTGCTTTTTTATGGAAATAATAGTGACAAACAATCACAAAAAGATTTTTCATATTATTCAATGAATATACTGGGTCTGGTATTTGGACAAACCAAAGAAAATTGTGGTAGCAATGGCAGCTTTGACCTTCATCTACCACTCTAAGTTCTTGGCAGACTATATGGGGAGATCTATGCATATCTGCTGAAAATTAATAGTAGGTACTAACTATAATTTCCAGTGTGGCTTGCAGAGATTTAGAGTTTTGTTTTCTTATTATACAACTAGGCCCAAAGAATCTAGTACAAGAGCATGCCAAGAGTATGCAAAGTGTCCTCTCCAACCCACCTCATTCCTGCTTAAAGGCTTATCCTCACTTCCATAGCAGGGTGGTTAAGAGTGCAAACTCTGGAGCCAGAGTACTGGATTCGAATCCTTGCTCTGCCACTCACTTGACTCCTATGCTTTCGTTTCACCACATAAAAGGGCTTAAAACAGGACATGTATATAATAAGTGCTAGATAAGTGTAACCTATTACTAGTAGTAGTACTATTCCACATAAAGACAGATAAAGCATAGAAATGTCAAAGGGAAAGTTACATGGGAGAAAAAATGCTTATAAATTGGGAGAAAAAAATTTATACATTGGGAGAAAAAATGCTTATAAATCACAAACTAGGAGTTTTGACCATACAAGGACCTGTATCAGAACATAGTTATTTTCTGAAGTACAGACCCTTTTGAGGATGTGTGAAAGCTACAGAACTCCTCCCTAGAAAAATGCATATACACACAAAATTTTCCAAAATATTTCAACGTTCTTGGACTCAAATCACAAATAGGTTATTTCATGATGATATAGCTATACCAAAGCTGAAACACTGGAGGGTGCCACAACCAAAGAAAAATGTAAAGAAAGCACAGGGAATTTCAAGCTGCTTAAAATTCTTCAACTGGAATAAACATCCTTCCACAGAAAATAGTTAGGTGAATCTACGTCACCAAATACTTCAAAATACATCAACTCTTCTATAGGCTCTAGATCAGCACTGTTCAATAGAAATTTCTGTGATGATGGAAATGTTCTAAATTTGCACTGTGCAAAACAGCAGCCACCAACCCATGTGGCTACTGACATGAAACGTGACAACTGCGACTAAGGAGCTACATTTTTAAATTTTACTTAGTTTTAAATAATTTTAATATAAATAGCCACATGTGGCTGTGACTATCACAATGAACAGTGCAGTTCTTCTACATTCTAGTTTTAAGTTTTGAAATTACCTGCTTCTAATTGTTGTTAAAGAAATTTCTAATACAGTAGGTTCATACAATATTTCAAGCAAATCCATCCCTTGGTGAAAATTCAACACTGCAAAGATAGGGGAAAAAACTGTCCGTGTCTCTCCCTCACCCTGCAGGTGTTCACAATCAAAAGTAAAAGCTTTCTTTTACTCATTATAGAAACCCTGCCTACCCAATTCCCTGACTGTATTTCTTAAAGACTCTGGGTTAAAAGAGCTTAAAAAAAAATAAGTACAAATTGATAAAGTTAACTTAGAAGGCTTTTGCCTTTAAAAAAGCCTTTTCCAGGACTTCCCTGGCAGTCCAGTGGTTAAGACTCTGTGCTTCCAATGCTGGGGGCGAGGGTTCAATCCCTGGTCGGGGAACTAAGATCCCACATGCCATGCGGCATGGCCAATAAATTTTAAAAAATAAAATAAAAAAGCCTTTTCCTTAAAAAATAAAAAAATCATATTCGAGTGATAATATCACCAAGGGCTAAAGGAGCACTGGGAAGAGAGGACTACAAGGACATCGAGTAGGTACCATGAAAAGGAGGACAGAGTCTTTAGCCAGGAGTTCGTCAGGTGCCACAATGAAAGGAGACTGCAGGCTGAGGCAACAGCTTGTGAAAGCACATGGCACAGCAAGAGGACATGAATGAACACCCAGACTCAGGAGGAGTCTGGGGACCAAAGGAACAGCTCTCAGCTGCCTTTACACCAGAATCTTTCTTTACACTGTAATTTAACCTTCTAAAAATAAAGTGATTCTAAGAACACTGATGCTGACCCACCTGCCAAAGAGAAAAGTGGTCTCCACATTACAGCTTACAACCCTATGTCTGTCACAGTGCCCTGAGTGAGAAGGTACTAATGAATGTTGACGACAATGATAAAAAGGATTAGAAAATGCATTCTCAAATATTCAGATGCTTATTAACAGCTACAAATATAAACAAAAAGCAGGTGAGTTGCAGAAGCTATCCCTGGATCAGAAACATGGTGGATAGGAAGTTTAGTAATGCCTAGGCATTTGCAAATGGGTAAGAATGCAGCTGGCTCTCTTTGCAGAAAAATCATTTCTCCACAGCTGCTCCCCAAATTACCAAAAAATAAGGAGCTGTCATGTGATAGCAGGATTAGAGGCTCCCTCAATTTCCATTAAGGAGAAATAACATAAATTGCCCCAAGACTCACCCCTCAATCTCACGAGCACAAAGGACACTTTTATTCAGATCCTGCTTACTGTGAAATGTAGCATTGTTGCCTGGCTGCTTCTGTGGTGAGCCTCAATCCTGCTGGATTTGCCTTTACACAACCAACATTCAGTTAAAGCTGTTTCTTAGATTCTTCAATACATGATTTTTCTTTTGAGATAACTGAACTAGGACTTGTTTCTGGATAATATTATGAATGTATAAGTGTCAATACTATGGATCTAGGAATCTCTGCAATTCAATCATTCTCTCATTCATTCCACAAATATTTACTGAATTCTTATCAGGTATTCCTAGATTAGTTTAACATCAGTATTCCAAGAAAAACTATGACTGGCAATTCTAATTTTTTATCTTTAGTTTAAAAAATGTATTATCATAAAAGTGACACATGTTCTTTTTGGGTAAATGAGAAAATACAAGTCAGAAAAAACCAAAAAAGAAACAGAAATCACCACCACCTGAGATAGCTACATTACCAAATTAACAATTTGGTATACATGCTTCTAGCATTTTCCCCGAGTTTCTTAGATGCTTTTTTTTAAACAAAAGTGAGGCTGTTGTGTATATACTGTTGTAGAAATATTTTAAAATTTAATATAGAACAGAAAATTTCATGTTATTAACATTTTACATCATTTTTTAATGTTTACAGAGCATTCCCCATAAAAATGTACAGTAGGTATTTTACTAATTCCCTAAAGTTAAATCATTTAGGTTGTTTCCAATATTTCACTATTATAAATACCACTGTGATGACAAGTTTGATATTCAATAAATATCTGTTGAATAAATGAGTAAATGAATGGTTTACTAAGTTAAGTCTTTAAGTACATACCCAATTATTTCCTTAGCTTTTAAGAGACATAAAACTTTCAGTAGGGCTTCCCTGGTGGCACAGTGGTTAAGAATCCGCCTGCCACTGCAGGGGACACGGGTTTGAGCCCTGGTGCGGGAAGATCCCACATGTCAAGGAGCCACTAAGCCCGTGCGCCACAACTACAGAGACTGTGCTCTGGAGCCCGTGCGCCTAGAGCCCGTGCTCCACAACAAGAGAAGCCACCGCAATGAGAAGCCCGTGTACCACAACAAAGAGTAGCCCCCGCTCGCAACTAGAGAAGGCCCTGCGCAGTAACGAAGACCCAACACAGCCAAAAATAAATAAGTTAATAAAATAAATTTTAAAAAAAAAACAAACTTTGAGTAATTGTATAGCTATGATTCTGGACATGCTATTATAGCAGGCACAGAAAGGTAATGTGGTAAAAACAGTAATCTAAACATAAAGGTGAGCACATAATACTTGGGGGATGCAAGACAAGATAAAAATATTAACCTTAATGATGTAAAAGTAGAGTATGGCTCCCAGAAGCTGGAATATAGAAAGAGGGTAGTGCAGGAGCACTTATAATGCCATTCTACAAAATGGCAAGTTGAGAAAGTTTAAAGTTGGTGGATCAAAAAATAAAAGTTTATCATTTATAATTATAAAGATAATTAATTAAAAACTTTCAAAAAGAATATAAATAATATAATATAATATAATAAATATCAAATAATGGGAGATGGAGAAAGGAGGGAGTAGAAAAAGTGACTTAAATTCTTATTTTTCAAATCAAAAAAGTCCACAGATACTGTGTAAAGTTGATCAATCAAGAAACAGAAGTTTACACATATTATTAAGCCTTATGGAAGTAATTCCAAGAGAAGCTAAAAACAGAAACAGTGAAATGGCTTTTTTCTCTTTTTTTTTTGCAGTACGCGGGCCTCTCACTGTTGTGGCCTCTCCCTTTGCAGAGCACAGGCTCCGGATGCGCAGGCTCAGCGGCCATGGCTCATGGGCCTAGTTGCTCTGCAGCATGTGGGATCCTCCCAGACCGGGGCACAAACCCGTGTCCCCTGCATCGGCAGGTGGACTCTCAACCACTGCGCCACCAGGGAAGCCCGGTGAAATGTTTTTTAAAAGTTGTCTCTGGACTGTAGAGCTAGGGATGGAAAGGAAAGAGAAAAGGCAGGAGACATGTTTTTTTCATCATCAACTCTCCTCTGCTATTTAATTTGCTAGGAAGCACAAAGAATACCCTGATAAAATTGGCTGAAAAACCTGTAATTATTCACTTTGGATCCCCTAACTATATATATCTTCTTACCTTGATAACCAGTCAGACGCAGCTGCTCACAGAGTTTTCCTTTAACCAGAGGCAAACTTAAAATGCCTAAGACCTTGGAGACTACCTAGTCTGATTTTCTCATTTTACAGATTAATCTGAGACCCAGAAAGACTAAGTGAGTTACCCAAAGTCACAGTTCTAGTTGGCGGCAAAACCAAAACTCGAACCCACATTCCCTGCCTTCTAATCAAGTGCTCCAACAGCTCCATCAGAGACCCACCCTTTGTCCCAGAGCACAGTCTCTAG
This sequence comes from Delphinapterus leucas, assembly GCF_059928025.1. Taxonomy (NCBI): domain Eukaryota; kingdom Metazoa; phylum Chordata; class Mammalia; order Artiodactyla; family Monodontidae; genus Delphinapterus; species Delphinapterus leucas. Next base: position 22,722,076 of record NC_143137.1, read on the forward strand.
CCATTACTGGCTTGGGCACGTTAACTTCTATCCCACACTATCATGTGTATATCTTCAACCCAAGGGTTTAACTGAGGGGCCAGTGAATTTGTATTATAAAATGACATGCATACTGAACTGCAGTGATTTTTCAAACTGCACCTGCAGTAACCCATCCCAGCCCCTCTAACATGCCTTCCGTTCCCTTCACTCATCAACCCTCACCATCACTGCCTTAGAGGATACAGCTGCTTTGAGGAATGGTTCCTACAGACTGAGAGGCCTGACAGCATGCTTCCCAGGCACAGGAATAAATGCAACTCATGAAGTTGCCAAAAAACAATGTCTTTTGAAGCTACTGTCTTCTGTGAGCACCAGGGCAGTCAAATTATTTCATGTTTTTCTTCACCCATATTACATGGGTTTATCTAGCTAATTACACACTCCCACTTCCAATAGATGGAAAGGGAACAAAACTTTTTTTTTTTTTTTAAAAGGAGGACAAGGGACTGACTTTTTTTTTTAAAAAATGGAGAACTGCGCTCACATTTTAATGTTTGTAATCATTATACCATTTTATAAAAATTATTTTAAAATGAATTTTAAATGGTATGAAAGTCCATTTATATAAATTATTATTTGTATAGATTATTATTTACGTAAATTTAGAAACAATAAAAAGTATATGCAGAAGAGTCAAGATCTAAAAACCAAAACCCCGGCTTCCCTGGTGGCATATCGGTTGAGAAGTTGCCTGCCGATGCAGGGGACACGGGTTTGGGCCCTGGTCCGGGAAGATCCCACATGCTGTGGAGCAACTAAGCCCGTGCGCCACAACTACTGAGTCTGCACTCTAGAGCCCGAGAGCCACAACTACTGAAGCCCACGTGCCACAACTACTGAAGCCCAGGCACCTAGACCCCGTGCTCCGCAACAAGAGAAGCCACTGCAATGAGAAGCCCACTCACCGCAACAAAGAGTAGTCCCCGCTCGTCACAACTAGAGAAAGCCCGTGCACAGCAACAAAGACCCAACACAGCCAAAAATAAATAAATAAATAAATAACCCAAACCCCAGTATTGACTGTTTTTTCCATAAACTGTGCACAATTTATGGACAGCGTATGTCTCACTAATTTAAAATAAATAACACTGAATGTTTAAAAGCATGCTTTCACACACATGGAGCTGTGCATAATGGGATCAGCGGGGCAACAGCAATACAGATTAATACTGAAAAGCAGGCTGAGCAGTGAGCCTAATACTCATCACTTCCTGGTTTACTTCCTGCATTTTACTTCTCATCCACTGTGAAACTGAGGGCCAAGGGACACATACATACAGTTTGATGGTGGCAACATCAATTGAGGCTTTTAAAAAAGTCAAACAATGTATATGAAAGCACCTTATAACTGCAACATGCTAAAGAAACATAAGGCATTATTTTACTGTATTTTATTGTGGAGCAAGAAAGTGATGCAGAAGAGGAAATGATTGCTGCACCCATCCAGCATTTGAGTACCAGGATCTTAAGGGTTGGACCATAAGCAGCTCCAGGTCTAGTCAGAGAAAAACCATATAAACCAAAGCAGCCCTTCATACCTGTTTTGACTGGTCTGCAGTGTTTTTTGTTTGGTTTTTCAATGTGAATGAATTGCCAACATTTTAAAATAGGGAAATAAGAGTAAAAGTTCCAGACTTCTGACTTCTCTTGAAAAATTAGGAAGATCTGGGGACACCAGTAAGCAGTACTGTGTTAAAAGCTTGGGCTGGATAGTCAGTTCTGTCATTTGCTAGTATGGTGATACTCAACCTCTCTATGTGCCTCAGTCACCCTATTCATAAACTGGTGATAATGTATTAATGCCTTCCTCAAAGTGTTAGTGTGAGGATCAAATGAAATGAAGTAATTAAGTAAAGGACTCAGAAGAGTGCCCCGCCACCCCCAATAAATGCTAATTGTTATTATTTCAGATTGGTAACAACTGACTGGCTAGAGGGAGAAGAACATGCTCTTACCAACAAGATAATAGCAACAAAGACTCTACAATGCAATGTATAAATGCTAAGGAAGAAAATTACAGGAAGAATGGGGCTCAAAGGAGAGGGATGATAATCCAATCAATCAACAAATATTTAAGAAGGCATACAGATGGCTGAAAAGCACAGGAAAAGATGCTCAATATCACTAACTGTTAGAGAAATGCAAATCAAAATTACAGTAAGGTATTACCTTACACCGATCATAATGGCCATAAAAAAAAAATCTACAAATGATAAATGCTGGAGAGGGTGTGGAGAAAAGGAAACCCTCCTACAGTGGTTGGTGGGAATGTAAATTGGAGAACAGTATGGAGGTTCCTCAAAAAACTAAAAATAGAGCTACCATATAATCCAGCAATCCCACTCCTGGGCATATATCAGGAGGAAACCATAATTCGAAAAGATACATGCACCCCGATGTTCACTGCAGCACTATTTACAATACACATGGAAGCAACCTAAATGTTCATCAACAGAGGAATGGATAAAGAAGATGTGGTACACATATACAATGGAATATTAGCCATAAAAAAAAAAGAACGAAATAATGCCATTTGCAGCAACAAGGATGGACCTAGAGATTGTCATACTGAGTGAAGTAAGTCAGAGAAAAACAAATATCATATGATATTGCTTATATGTGGAATTTAAAAAAAGGGTACAGATGAACTTACCTACAAAAAAGAAATAGAGTTACAGATGTAGAAAACAAACTTATGGTTACCAGGGGGTAAGGGTGGGGGAGGGATAAACTGGGAGATTGGGATCGACATATACACACTACTATATATAAAATAGATAACTAATAAGGACCTAACTGTATAGCACAGGGAACTCTACTCAGTACTCTGTAATGGGGGCTTCCCTGGTGGCACAGTGGTTGAGAGTCTGCCTGCCGATGCAGTGGACACGGGTTCGTGCCCCGGACCGGGAAGATCCCACATGCCGCGGAGCGGCTGGGCCCGTAAGCCATGGCCGCTGAGCCTGCGCGTCCGGAGCCTGTGCTCCGCAACGGGAGAGGCCACAACAGTGAGAGGCCCGCGTACCGCAAAAAACAAAACAGAACAAAACAAAACAAAACAAAAAAACTCTGTAATGGCCTATATGGGAAAAGAATCTAAAAAAAAGTGGATACATGTATATGTATAACTGCTTCACTTTGCTAGACACCTGAAACTAACACAACATTGCAAATCAACTATATTCCAAAAAAAATTTTTTTTTCAAATTACTGAGGACCAGGTTCTAGACAAGAGACACAGTGGTAAGCAAGAAGGCAGAGTCCCACCTCAAAGAACTTACATTCTGGAGGAGGGAGCCATGACAATAAAGACATAAAGGAATAAACAAGAATTTCTGGAACTGACGTGCTATGCAGAGGATAAAATAAGGCAATATGATAAGAAAATGCCTGGGGAGAGGGGTGGTCTCTGATGAGGCACATCTGATTTGCGACCTGAATGGGTGAGAAGAAGGCAGTCACAGGAAGAGCCTGGTAAAAAGGGAAACGGTGGAGGGAGACAAGATTGGAAAAAATCACATAAAGCCTTTGTAGGCCTTGGAAAGGAGTTTGGATTTTATTCTGATCAGGAAAGATTTTACGGGAGTAGCTATTTGAGAGGTGCCACTGGGAGCTGGGAAGGAGGGTGGGGTGGAAGTATTCGGAGCAGAGGAAACAGTGTGGCATATGGAACATGACCAAACATGGAGTACACCAGAGGTTCAGCTAGGGGGAAACCAGATGGTGGGGGCCTATGTGCTGTGCAAAGTAATCTGTACTTCATCTTATAGCTCAGTGGTACTTAATATTATGAGGATCCGTTTATAACAACGGAAGGAAGGAAGGAAGGAAAGGAAGGGAGGGGGGGAGGGAGGGAAGGCGGGAAGGGAGGGAGGGGAACCTCTACTACATGATAATTGTATTTATTCAGAAAACCAGATAATGAAAAGAGTACACTATAAATTACTTAATTTATTTGAAAACTCAAATGTAAGCAATACTTTTGAGAGACAGTATTATCTACTCAGTCTACAAATAACCACAGGTCACAAAAGCCCACTGCTATAACTCCTGGCCACCCTCAGGGTTCTAGGTTATAGGATGAAGCATTGCTAAAGGTGATAAGGAGCAAACATTCCTCCCAGCTGTGTGAAGAATCGCTTGGGAAGGACTGAGCCTAGACTGACTAGTTACCAAACCAGTCAGGTAACTAATTCAGTGGTCCATGAGGGAGCACTAATGGGGGCCTGAACTAAGACAGTGGGGATGGAGAGCACGGTGAAATATTTAGGGGGTGAAAATGGAAAGGATTTAGTGAACAACTGGATGTGAACAGTGAAGGAAAGGTAAGTCCAGGATAATGCCAATGTTCTGGCCTGGGTTAAAGAGTGGCTCATTAAACAAGACAAGGAATAGTAAAAGAGCAGATTTGCAGAGGACGACAGTGCGTAACAATATTTACCTGAACTGTCCAATGCGATACCCAGATCTGGAGCTGTGATGCAGGAGCCTGTGATGCAGGTGTAAGTTTGGGACTCATCAACAAGGAGATGGTAATGAAAGCACAGAGCATGAATAAAATTGACCAGGAATAATATGTAAAATGGGACGATAAAAGAAGCAAGGAAACTTAGGGATATTCAAAGGAGCATATAGAGGAAGGAAAAAAACAACAACGTGTGAACACAAATGAGAAGTTGGAAGGAAAAATGAGAATCAGGAGATAGTAAGTGTCATGGTAGGCAAATGAAGAGAGAAGTCAACAATATCAAATCTGGTGAAAGAAGAATTGAGATAACGACTTGCCAAGAAATTCAATTCATTCATTCATTCAATACATACATAAAAATCACCTACTGTGTGTCAAGCATTGATGTAGATACAGGAGACAGCAATGAATAAAAAAAAAAAGTCCTCCCCTTCTTGGATTTTACATCCTACCAGAGAGAGATAAACGAATCAAATATATACATAATATTTTAGGGAGAGGAGAGGTGTGGACAAGAGAAGGTGCTGGCCAAGAAATGCCTTTCTGACAAGATCTCTCAGTTCACATCTGTAGGAAGTGAGGGAGACAGCATGAAATACTTGGGCGGAAGAGTATCCAAGGCAGCAAGAACAGCAAATGCAAAGATGCTGAGACAGGAGCATGCTCGGTGTGATCAAGGAACAGTAAAATGGCCCATGTGCCTGAAGCACCCTAAGTTAGGGGAGAAGAAGCAGATGAGGTCAGACAGTTTAGCCAGGATCAGGCCTGTGGGACCTTGAGGGCTACTTAAGACCTTTGGATTTTATTCTGAATGAGATGGGAAACCCTTGGAAGGTTTTGAGCAGGGGTTAAGACGTAAACTGATTTTCTTATTTACATTTTTAAAGGGTCACCTGGGCTGCTATACGAGAGTAGACTGAAGGGAGGAAAGGGTGGGAACAGGAAGACCAATTATAAGGCTACTTTAAGATGAACATGGCTTCGGGACTTCCCTGGTGGCGCAGTGGTTAAGAATCCACATGCCAATGCAGGGGACACAGGTTCGATCCCTGGTCCGGGAAGATCCCACATGCCATGGAGCAACTCAGCCCGTGAGCCACAACTACTGAAGCCCGCACTCCTAGAGCCCGTGCTCCACAACAAGAGAAGCCATCGCAATGAGAAGCCCGCGCACCACAACGAAGAGCAGCCCCCGCTCGCCGCAACTAGAGAAAGCCTGTGCGCAGCAACGAAGACCCAATGCAGCCAAAAGTAAATAAATAAATTAATTAAAAAAAAAAAAAAGATGAACATGGCTTGGACCAGGGTAACAGCATCAGAGGTGATAAGAAATAGTTAGATTCTGCATGTTTTAAGGGTACAGCTGCCAGGATTTCCTGACAATTGGGATGCATGGTAGAGTGAAAGAGAGAAGTCTAAAAATGACTCCAAGGTTTTTGGTTTGAGCAACTGGAAGAACTTAATAGGCATTTACTGGGATGGGAATGAATGTCAGAGGAACAACTGAGATGCCTATTATATATATATATATATATATATATATATATCTCCACGTGGAAATGTGAGTAGGATATTGTGAATTGCAGGCTTAAGTTTGCTATTTTTAAAACTGCTTTTAGATGCTTTTAAATGCTTTTTAACATTTACTTTTGCTCCTTTTTGGAAGAATATAATTAAGAATTGCACTTATATTCTTAGAAATATTGAGGTAAACATTTATTATTTAGGTTCATTCATTTCTGGACAAATCAGCTATAAAAGTGCCACTATTACCCTTTCTAAGGTAACAATATAACACTAGGTCACAATTATCTATCATAGCTCAGATTTCTGTCAAACATTTTTCTTTATGGATGTCAAAACAGTCTATGAAAACAAGATGACTAAGTTAAAGTAACTATGTTGGAGAGATTCAAGGATGTGCTCTATAAATTACTATATGAATACTCTTTATTTCTTCTTTTTTCCTTTTCTTTCTTTCCCTGATAGCTGTAGTGCAAGGAGAAAGAGGCCAGAACTTGGAGTGAGAAATGCGTGGTTTTGATTTCTAGTTGCATAATCTTGGAAAATCATAAAATCCCTGAGCTTCTCATTGATCATCTGTAAAACTGACAAGGATGATGCCTGCCTCATGGGCTAGTAACAGTAATAATAGCTAACACTTATTGAGCCTTTACTATGTGCTAGGTGCTTTTCTAAGCACCTTTACATATATAATCACATCATAATGTATAATGTAACCCTCACAACTCTAAGAGGTATTATTATCTTCACTGTCATGATGAAGTGAGGCACAATGAGCTTAAGCAATTGCTCTAAAGCAAACAGGAAATGAGTGACAGAAACAAAATGTAAGTCTTGTCAGTGTGCATAATAGTGATTTACAGTTTATAAAACATGTTCATATTTTTTTTTGAATTAATTTATTTATTTATATTTATTTTTGGCTGTGTTGGGTCTTCGTTTCTGTGCAAGGGCTTTCTCCAGTGGCGGCGAGCGGGGGCCACTCTTCATCGCGATGCGCGGGCCTCTCCCGTTGCGGAGCACAGGCTCCAGACGCGCAGGCTCAGTAGTTGTGGCTCACGGGCTTAGTTGCTCTGCGGCATGTGGGATCTTCCCAGACCAGGGCTCGAACCCGTGTCCCCTGCATTGGCAGGCAGACTCTCAACCACTGCACCACCAGGGAAGCCCCATATTTTGTTTTTAACGGTAGGAACACCACAGTATTAGAATGATCAATGTGAAATAGGTCCAAAACAGTCAAATATCATCCATTTCACATGGTTCAACCAAAACTATTATGCTATAGCCACTTAAAAAAAATGAAACATGAAAATGTTTTTTAACTGTAAAGCACTATGGAAGGTATCATTTTTAAGCAACAATAAATAGAACCACACTAAGAACTAACACAATTGTGAAAATGAAAGTAGTATGAAAGGGAACAGACAGTAAATACAGGAATCTGTTCAAATTACACACCACTCAATGACCAATAGTCAATGTGAAGTCCGTTATATATCCAGCCCAGGTTTCCATTCGCAGCCTTGGTATTTTTGAGGATTAATCTTCTGAAAGATATGGAGACAATCTCAAGCAGACATCACTTTCCCCAAGGCACTCATTACCCCCTGATGTAATATTTATTTACCTTTTTAGATAGTAAGTAAGCTCATGGGGGCAAAGATTTTTCTGTTTTATTCAATGCTTTATCCCACCACCTAGAACTGTTCAAGGCTCACAATCACTCAAATTTGTTTATTGAATGAGTGAGAAATTAGAACTTTCTAAGCTGGACAATAACATATGAAATACATTTTAAGACAAAGAGTACTCAGAGATTTTGTAACGTAAACAACAACAATAAATAAACCTTTCTAAATAGCATAATAATGGTCCCTACCATAAACACTTCAGAAAGTGTCAGACATCTAAATTTGAATAGTACCTATTCAAAAATTAAAATCCCTATATTTACTTTGTGAGTAAATTAAAACAAAGTATATCTTGAATTACTTCCAAAATTAAAATTAGAATAGCAAATAATCAAAGTTTCAGCCATAGTAGTAAGAAGGAAAAATTATCTTAGAATCCTGACAAGGAAAGGAAGTTAGAGAAAAGTAAAAAAGCACATGTGTTTCAAGAATAAAATTTACAAAGTGGTTGAATATAAAATTAAAATTCCTTAAAACTGGGAATAACATTTTTGAATTTAACTTGTACAAGATTTCCCTAAACTTAAAAGGGGGAGGAAGAAATGCTACCCTAAGTTTCTAATGAAATATAAGCTGCTTAAATAACATTTACACTATATTTCCTGTTCAAAAAAAAAAAAATCACCAAAATTTTTCCATGACTACGGAAATGTTGCCTCCATTTAGAATAAGTTATTTGAAAAATTACAGAGCACTACATAAAGAAAAAATAATAATCATCCTATAAGAATAAAAAACATTTTTCTCACTACCAATATCTCAGTGTGATTGTTGATAAAATTCTAAAAATCAGAAGGGGAAAAGGGACCATCAAATGTAATTTACCACAAATATTTATCAGCAGCCACTTAGTCCTGAGCACACAGACGTCCTGCAGCTAGCTGGCTGTCAAACCACCAAAAGCTGCTTGTCATCCACCTTCCTGGCACTTAGAACTAAGCTCACTTGGGTCAAAACAAGTCAACTACCTTTCTCATCAGTAGTAATATACTGGAATAAAAGTATAATTCTGTCTGCCAAGATTCTGTTCTTAAGAATAGTCTTGTAACTATTAAAAGGGGACATTAAATTAGAGCTATTGAAAAGGGTTATCTGCATCTGTAGCTTGACTGGGATAATACTTCTGAGGTCTTGATGTGTAATCAAACCAGAGGAAAGAGAAGTAACTGGAAAAATCAACAAATATCATAACCCCCAAAAAGAGTGAATAAAGAGTAAACTATTGAAAAAAATGCATATGCCAGTAGTAATATGTAAATAAAAGTAGGTTCATACTTTAGAACAGATTCCATGTGTTGTGCAACAAGGAATATTCACACTGACTTAGTATATAGTTACAAATCATTAGTCAGAGAAATATTACATAAGTATTAAAGGATGAAGTAGACTGATGTGTACTGACACAGAAAATGTCCACAATATACAGCTGTAAACTGGGGAAAAACCCAACAAAACAAAACACCCCAGGTTATAAAATCTGCTAGAATAAGTGTGGTCTCATTAAAATAAACAAACAAACAAACAAACAAATAAATTACAGATATGGCTATGGAAAAACAAAAGAATCTAGAAAGGTATACTGAAACTGTTAAGAATGCTTTTCTTCTGTGCATAATGGAATTATGAAGAAGACTTCTTGTTTTACAGATTTTTTTTTTCTCCCTTTAAAACAATAAGCATGTAGTTACTTTTATAATGAGGGGACTGGAGGGGTGGTTAATCCCAGATCTGGGAAAGAAAAGACAAATAGTATAATAAGCCCCTCTACCCCTTCACCAAATGAAAAATCTGAGGGTGACCTCTAAGCTCATGGAATCAGAGAGACCCATATAAAGACCATCAAAGCTGCCCAATGTCCTCTGGGTACACTTTCTTTAAAAAGAATCCTACGTAGAACCTCAAAATATAAGATAAAAGTGGAACACTTCTTATTGAAGGAGCTGGGGAATGCTGACAGCTACAGGCGTTCATCCCCCTCACCTCCTGCAATACCCTCTGAGACTCAGGACACCACAGAGCACAAGTGGAAACTCCCTAATTAATGCAAGTCTGAAGCATCGTGCAGTTGGGAAACTGAGACCCAAGAATTAGCCTCCTATTAAGATATCTGCCTAACAGACAGGCTCCAGGGTTATTTTATATACTAGGCATTATAGACACAGTCCTTGGGGCCTGCAAACTTTTCAAATACATACAGAAAAGTTTAGAGAAAGCTGAAAACACAAAAGAACTGGCTCCAAAATACCAAAAGAATGAATAATCAAAATTAATAAATGTCCAAAAAAAGAAAAATAGATATAAAGCTTCTTGATGTTCAACATGATTCAAGCACACTACAGCTCCCTAGTGGCTCTGCAACTGTACATGTTTTTCTATTATCTGAGGTTCCTGTTTAGCTATACATATCCATCAAAGTAACACAAGCTGGCATCTGCCACTGAGAAAAACAAGTGGGAAAAAAAGCAACAATGGAGGGACATTGTTTTGGAAACTGCAAAGAGACAGAAAAGATATGTTAATCAAATAGGTGGATAACTAGAGATTCAAGGGATAATGAAGTCTGCCCTCGGAGGGTAAAATCAAATTCCAAAAAACTCAAGCAGCTAAAATAATGAGCAAAATATCATAGGATAAATTTTAATAAACATAATATTCTGAACTTTGGCTTAAAAAAACCCATTGCAGAAGAACATAGGATGGTGAAGACTGTGTCATCACAAGAAAAAACAAAACAAAACAAACAAACAAAGAAAAACTCAAGGGGTGCTGGTTCACACTAAATTTAGTATGGAAATAAGCACCATGACAAGCATCATATGTAAAATATGGATAATGAAAGCATCAACCTGATCACACTTGTATTTACTGCTTGGCACTACACATTTTTTTTTTTGAGTAAAATGTTTTTTATTCTTATCTGTTGATTAGAAGAAAATGAATAATTTTAATATGGGTGTGAAAGGATACTCTACCTGCACTTTACCCTCCCTTCCCTTACTACTCAATATTCACCACTGTCTCTAGGTCAGGAATTATATTCTTTTTGGGATTATGTTTTTAAATTGTCATTTGGGGAGCATTTATATTACCTCAAGACCAAACTTAAGAACTAGACATTTCCTGTTGTCATTGTACTTTTTAAAGACACAGATTATATTTCACTGGGACTGTGAAAAAGCCAATATTATAAAGAATAGTTAGAAAAAAATATATATGTCTAAACCTAGAAAAGAAAGGGCTTTAGGAAAATGACCTCTTATTAAATATTAAAGAATTATTATGAGGAATTATAAATATCATGTGGCCCCAATAAGAAAAAATAGCCAAGAAGTTAGGCTAGACAGGGCAGAATTGTGGCCAATATAGATCATTCTTCTAACAGGGGTGTGAAAACAGCAGGTTGGCAGGAAGCAGTGAGCTCTCCCATCAATAGGTATCTTCATGCAAAGCAAAGACAACCACCTGGGGGCATGGGAGAGGTGGGCTTTACACATATACTAACAATCCAGCACGCAGAAAGTAAGGGAGCAAAAAACAAAACAAAACAACTCTAAGATTCTGCACCAGGAGATTTTGAACCACGGGGTCCACAAATGTGTATCAGGAAGACTGTCAGGTGAACTGGATACATACCCCAAAGAAGATTTGATACAGTTCTTGACCTTCATCTACTGAGAGAATATAATCTATTGACACATAATTCTCTGCAGTTTGGGGTATGTACAAATGTACACACAAACAGAATTACATAGATACTATAAAACAAGCTGTAACTAAATGTTTTGTCCTCTTTGAGAACTGTTAACAGCAGAAACTGAAAGGTCTTCCTAGAGAAATGTAGGGAAAAAAACAAAACTCTTCTGCTAGCATAGACTTAAACCATTTTAAATCAGTCTCCTTATTTTTAAATTATAAAGTAAAGAAGGTTTTATTAATGTACTGCTCCTCTAATCCCATCTTGGAAGATCTGTACCGTGAAGCTAATCATGCAACAACTTTACTAAATGCTGCAATCGTAACCATCCATAACATGGTTATGGGAAAGGGTTTTAGTTTTGTCTTATTTGCCTTTTAAATCAGTACACTAACTACCAAATGTAAAATAGATAGCTAGTGGGAAGCAGCCGCACAGGGAGATCAGCTCTGTGCTTTGTGACCACCTAGAGGAGTGGGAGAGGGAGGGAGGGAGGCGCAAGAGGGAGAGGATATGGGGATATGTCTATACATATAGCTGATTCACTTTGCTACAAAGCAGCAACTAACACAACAATGTAAAACAATTATACTCCAATAAAGATGTTAAAATAAATAAATAAATAAAAATAAATCAGTACACTATTCTAACAAGCATAGCTCTCTCATTCCCCGGGCCAAAGCAAGGAGAAGCAGTAAGGAAGAATAAAGAGAGTAAGAACAATAAGGGAGAACAAATAAAACAAACAAATAAAAGAAAAAGCAGACAAGAACAAAGTACAAACAGCTGGTATTATTTATGAAGGGACAACCAGTCCTAAGACCTCAATTGCTTGTAAGGGCATCATCCTATCACAGGACAGGCATTCATTCCTTTACATACCTGACAAATGTGCTTTTGAAAAAGCATAAGCAATGTAAAAATACATATGTCAGTCACTTTGGAAGACAGTTTGGCAGTTTCTTACAAAACTAAACATACTTTTACTATATGATCCAACACACTCCTTGGTATTTAGCCAAATAAGCTGAAAACTTATGTACATGCAAAAACCTGCACACGAATGTTTATACCAGCTTTAGTCATAACTGCCAAAACCTGGAAGCAATCAAGATGTCCTTCAATAGGTGAATGGATAAACAAAATGTGGTATATCCATACAATGGAATATTATTCAGCACTAAAAGGAAGTGAGCTATCAAGCCATGAAAAGACAGGGAGGAACCTTAAATGCATATTACTAAGTGAAAGAAGCCAATATGAAAATGAAAAGGCTACATACTCTGATTCCAACTATATGAAATTCTGGAAAGGGCAAAACTATGGAGACAAGAAAAAGCAGTGATTGCCAGGACTGGGGGTGGAGATGGGGGAAATGAATAGGCAGAGCACAGAGGACTTTTAGGGCAGTGCCAATACTCTTCATGATATAATGATGGATATGTCATTATATTAATACATTTGTCCAAATCAACAGAAATATACAACACCAAGAGTAAACCCTAAAATAAACTACAGGCTTTGGGTGATTATGATGCGTTAATGTAGGTTTATCCTTTGTATATAGGAAATCGCTGTACCTCACTCTCAATTTGTTGTAAATCTAAAACTGCTCTTGAAAAATGAAGTCTTAAAAAAATGAAAAAGAAGCCTACAATGACTATTTGTGTGCCGTTTACACCAAAATACTAGGTACTGATTATAATTTTATCTTTTCTTGGCAAATAAATGTCATGGTGGAAAGCACTGATTACTGAACAGTTCTGGAATTTCTTTTGACCTAAGTGCCTCTGAACTCCTGTGCACTTTTAGTTAGACCTTTATTAGCATACCATTCCACTGGGAGGAAGGGAACAGGAACAGCATGACACAAAATTTGAGACAAATGCCATCATAGGCTACTGCTGGCAAACATTAGCTCCATCAAATTATTATTTAAAGTGAAGAAGGAAAAGTCATAGGCATTTCTCTCACCAGGGACAGTGTTAGGAAAGCTCCACCAGCAACACTCTCTCTTCATTAGATGAAGTTGACCCACCCCCGATTTCTTCAGTCTTTCCCCACCACCATGCATCCTATACATTCAAATGTATTCAACAGTATATAACTATTATTAACTATACATTATGTATATTATATATAAATTATATATTTACATTTATATGTAAATTGTAAAATATATATACCATAACATTATATAACTATAAAGCTATTCAGCATTATCTAACTACAGGTTATAATGATTTAGTTTGGAGGAGTTCCTGAAAATCCCTGTACCCCACCTCTACCATGGAACATTAGTGTTTGACATATGTATTTTTCCCATTAATATATTTTATTTTTAGAGCAGTTTTAGGTTTATAGAAAGCTGAAGCAGAAAGTACAGTAAGTTCCCATATAACCCCTTCACCACTTCTCCCTCTCCTATTAACATCCTGCTTTAGAGTGGTAAATTTGTTACAGTTGATGAACCAATATAACTAAAGGCCATAGTTTACATTAGAGTCCACTCTTTATGTTATACAGTCTATGGGTTTTGACAGGTGTATTATGACGTACCCTCCATTTGAGTATCATACAGAATGGTTTTACTGCCCCCAAAACCCCGTGCTCCCTCTCTCCCTTCTCCCAAACGCTGGCAACCACTGATCCTTTCACTATCTCCACAGTTTTGCGTTTCCCAGAACTTCATAAAGCTGGAATCATACACTATGTAGCCTTTTCTGGTTGGCTTCTTTCATTTAGTAATATGCATTTAAGATTCCTCCACGTCTTTTCACGGCTTGATAGCTCACTTCTTTTTAGTGCTAAATAATACCCCATTGTATGGAGGTACCAGTTATGAATTCTTTCTTTCATGGATCATGCCTTTGGTATTGTATCTAAAAAGTCATCACCATACTCAGGGTCATCTAAGTTTTCTCCTATGTTATCTTCTAAGAGTTTTATAGTTTTATGTCTTACACTTAGGTCTGTGATCCATTTTGAGTTAATTTTTATAAAGGGTATGAAGTCTGTGTCTACATTGATTTTTTGGCCGGTAGATATCCAGTTGGTTCCAGCACCATTTGTTGAAGACGCTATCTTTGCTCCATTGTATTGCCTTTGCTCCTTTGTCAAAGATCAGCTGACTATATTTATGGGGATCTATTTCTGGGCTCTCTATTCTGTTTCATTGATCTGTTTGTCTAATTCTTTTACCAATACCACACTGCCTTGATTACTGTAGCTTTATAGTGAGTCTTGAAGTCAAGTAGTGTCAGTCCTCCAACTTTGTTTTTCTTTAATACTGTATTAGCTATTCTGGGTCTTTTGCCTCTCCATATAAACTTTAGAATCAGTTTGTTGATAACCATAAAATAACTTGCTGGGATCTTAATTGGGACTGCACTGAACCTGCAGATTAAGTTGGGAAGAACTGACATCTTAATACAATTGAGTCTTCCTATCCATGAATATGGAATATCTATTTTAGTGCTTCTTTGATTTCTTTCATCTGAGCTTTATAGTTTTCCTCATATAGATCTTGTACATATACTAGATGCATACCTAAATATTTCATCTTTTTCATTTTTAATCAAAAAGTTAAAACCAAAAAAGTACTTAATGTTTAAAGAGATAAGCATCAAAATCTGATAATTTTGTTTACTAGAAAAATCTCTCAGATAAGTTTAAAAACATGTTAATACCTAACTCTTCCCAGATGTCACTTACACAGTGTTTCCATACTAAGAAATATGCCATCAGTATTTGATATAGATAGTAAATTTACTAGGTATATGTGGAATACCTGGTATACATGGAATACCTAATATGGAAAGCTCATTCTCTTTTCTTTTTCAACTAAAATACGATTACAGCCCTTATGTGGCTATTTTGCAATTTTATGTAATCCATAAAACTGTGTCCCATTCATATTAAAAGGTACCCAGAAAATATATAAACTTAAGTGGGAGGGGGGGAATCAAAGGAAAAAAAATTAACTGTGGTATCTCTGGATGGCAGAGCTACAAATTTTTTCATCTTCATACTTTCTTTTATTTTCAAACTTCTCGACAAAGATCATATATTACTTTCACACTCCATTAAATCAAATATTATATAGCATGTAAAATGAGTAAACTATAACTACATGCATCAATAAAGATTAATCTCGGGCTTCCTTGGTGGCGCAGTGGTTGAGAGTCCGCCTGTCGATGCAGGGTACATGGGTTCGTGCCCCGGTCAGGGAGGATCCCACATGCCGCGGGAGAGGCCACAACAGTGAGAGGCCCGCGTACCGCAAAAAACAAAAAAACAAAACAAAACAAAAGATTAATCTCATATAACTTTAAAAACATACAAAACAATATATCTTTCCTATGTATACAACACATAAAGGTATAGTTTTTCTGTTTTTGTTTTTGTTTTTTGATACAGGGGAAAGGTAAACATCAAATTCAGAATAATGGTTACAGCTGGGAAGGGAAAGGACGAGGAAGGAATGCCCAGGAGGCATTATTATCTGTGATTTTTTTTAAGTTGGGTAGAAGATACACGGTATTCATTATATTGTTCTATATCCTTATTTATGCCTGAAGTATTTAACAATTTTTTTGTTTTGTTTTATTTTGTTTTTTGTTTAGGTAATGCCTACCCTATCCAACTTTTTGGGAGTATCCATTGTAAATTGAAGTAATGACCTTCAGGGACAAAAGGTAAATTCACAAGATGTTTGAAGGAACTTCTTAAAGTAGACTCAGTAACTTTTAACACGAAACAAAAAAAGTGTGTGGTTTTGATTGTTAGAAATGCCTTAACTTATCTCTTACAATCTTTACTTGAAATAGGAGTAAAAAGTTTTTTAAAAGTTGGGATTGGGGGTGGGAGTAGAGGAAGGCCTGGGATGGTTTAGAACTAATACTGTTCCTTCCCATTTCCACCACCAATTTACTGCCCATTCCTACATCCTAGCCCTAAACTAGAAATAGACTGTAACAAACAAATCACTTGAAAACAAGAGGAGGAGTACTATTTAACAAAATTTGAGATTATCAAAATGTAGCTAGATGAACTGAGGCTTATACACTAAAAGAGGGTATATCACATCATCTTATCACCCAATTTCTTGCCCCCAAAATACATAGTAGGGTATTAATAGGACAGGTTTCCTTAAAGAGGAAAATGACTACCTGGGTCTGCAGTTTATACAGACCCAGGACTTTCAGTCACTATTCTTCAAAAAAAGTGATTTGTTTTTAACATTCACTGTCAGTAACTCTTTTTGAAAAGACTTTACTAGATTAAGCACAACCCACGACCTACTGAAATTTAAATGAGATGTTTGCTTTTCAGATAAGATCCATCTTACTTGAGGATCCTCCCTTAGACCGCTACAAATTAAAGGACCCAAAAAGTAGAGGACTCATTAACAGAAACCTAACAAGGCTGAAATTGTGGGCTGTGTAGGAACTTGTACATGTGTATCCTTTTCCTGTGCATTCCTGAAATCAGTTAGTTCTAATTTCAACATCACCTTATTTGTAGTTATTTCATCATTTGCATTTACCAAGTATATTATCATCCACATTCCATTAGCTCAACTTATTCTCACCAATGTCTGTGGGAAAGCTGCCTGATCAAGATTGCTTGGATGGATGTAGGCTGCTACGTAATTTTACTCACCAAGTTTTGTCCTGTTTAAATGTCATCAAATCACATTCATAAAACAAATATATTTTGAGCACCTTTTCTGTGAAAAATCCTGGATCAGAAACTGAAGGGGGATATGTGGGGTGATTAGTTTAACCCTCAAATAGCTTACAGCAGCAGTTCTCAAAGTGAACCTTATAACCCTGGGAATCCCTGTGATTTCTTCAAGGGATCAGTGAGGTCAAAACTATTTTCATAATAACTAAGACATTCTTTGCCTTTTTTCACTGTACTTATATTTGCACTTAGAATGCAAAAGCAATGGTAGGGTAAAACTACTGGCATCTCAGCACAATTAATTAAAGGCAATGGCACCAAACTGTACTAGTCATCATTATATTCTTCACCTTCATGTATTCACAGTAAAAGGAAAGAGTCAATTTCATAATTTAAGAATGTGCTGATGAAAGAGTAAAAATTATTAATTTTATTAAATCTTCACCCTTGAATTCATGTCTTTTTACTATTCTGTGTAATCAAATGGAAAGTATACATACAGCACTTCTGCACTCGGAAGTGTGATGGCTATTTCAAAAAGCACATAAACCATGCTTTGAGTCGCAAACTGAATTACCCACATTTTCCCCCAAGGAATACCATTTTTACTTGAAAGAGTAGCTGACAAACTGTATGGCTATTCAGACCTGGGTAACTGATAGTCATTTTCTCAAAAATTAACAAAGTGAGCCTATCGCTTCAAGGAAAACAACTGAGAGCATTTGTTGTCAATGATAAAATTAGGTATTTCAAGAGATAATTAGAATTTTGGAAAACTTGTATCTGCCACAGTGAGCTTGATAGCCTTCCATTACTTAAAAGTCTTTTCTAAAAAAAAAAAAAGTCTTTTCTGATGAGATCAGTGGTAGTGTTAATGAATGTGATTTTTGTGTCAACATTTAGAAGATCTGCATAACCCAGTAAACTAATATTTTCCAAATGACCAATGTATGATGTTACAAAATCATGCATGGATTAAAAGATCCATTCAAAGTGCATGATAAACCAATAGATTTTAACATAACAAAGCACAGATGTGGTTTCAGATTCCACATTGCAATTCACCTTTAAGAAATTTACACTGCTGAGTTTTCATGTAATATCAAAGAATATCATCCACAGTAATCTAAAAAGGTTCTTAAAATGCTCTTCCCTTTTCCAAACAGATCATCTTATACTTTGACCAAAGCTGTAACATACTGCAGCAGACTGAGTGCAAAAGCAGATAGGAGTATCCAGCTGTCTTCTAACAAGCCAGACACTAAAGAGATTTGCAAAAACTGTAAAACAGTATCACTCTTCTCACTAAATTGTTTTTGTTTCGGAAAATATAGTTTTTTGTTGTTTTGTTTTGTTTTGTTTTGTTGCGGTACGCGGGCCTCTCACTGTTGTGGCCTCTCCCGTTGCGGAGCACAGGCTCCGGACGCGCAGGCTCAGCAGCCATGGCTCACGGGCCCAGCCTCTCCCCGGCATGTGGGATCTTCCCAGCCTGAGGCACGAACCCGTGTCCCCTGCATCGGCAGGCGGACTCTCAACCACTGCGCCACCAGGGAAGCCCGGAAAATATAGTTATTTTTAATTAAAATGTTTCATTAACTTTAACATGTAGTGGGTATATTATTTTAAAATTAATAAACATTTTTTAAATTTCTCAGTTTTAATTCCTAATACAGTAAGTATCAAAAGTTATAACCCACATAAATAAAAGCTCTTGAGTCCTCAGTGACTATTAAGAAGGGTCCTGAAACCAAAGATTAAGAACCACTGGCCTGGGACTTCCCTGGTGGTCAGTGGGTAAGACTCTGCACTCCCAATGCAGGGGGCCTGGGTTCGATCCCTGGTCGTGGAACTAGATCCCGCATGCATGCCGCAACTAAGAAGTCCACGTGCCACAACTAAGACCCAGCAGAGCCTAAATAAATAAATAAATATTTTTTTTAAAAAAGCACTGGCTTACACTGTAACAAAAAGGAGGGAAAAAACCCCCATATATAATAACCCAAGGTAGACTGTCCATCAACAGATGAATGGATAAAGAAGATGTGGTATATACATACAGGAACATTACTCAGCTATAAAAAGGAATGAAATAATGCCATCTGCAGCAACATGGATGGACCTAGAGATTATCATACTAAGTGAAGTAAGTTAGACAGAGAAAGACAAATATCATATGATATCACTTATATGTGGAATCTAAAAAATGATACAAATGAACTTATTTACTAAAGATAAACAGACTCACAGACTTAGAAAACAAACTTATGGTTACCAAAGGGGAAAGGTGGAGGGAGGGATAAATTAGGAGGTGGGGATTAACATGTACACACTGTATATAAAATAGATAATCGACAAGGACCTACCACATAGCACAGGGAACTCTACTCAATACTCTGTAATAACCTATATGGGAAAAGAATGTGAAAAAGAATAGATATATGTATAACTAAATCACTTTGCTATACACCTGAAACTAGCATAGCATTGTTAATCACGCCCTATACTCCAATATAAAATAATAATTAAAAAAAGAGAAACACTGGCTTACACTTTAACAAAAGAGGGGGAAAAAAAACCCCACAGATAATAAACCAAGGTAGAATGTTATGGCTACCATAGTCCTCTATTCTTGAATTTTCTAGCTCTTTTTAAACTAGACCTATATTACCTACCTGGCTCTTGAAATAATTTATTTCACCTTGCTGTCAATATAATCAAAATGAGTAATTCACTTAGCAAGCATGAAAAGGCCTCAAGCAACACCAGGATGATGTTTTAAACTGATCTGATGAGTTTTTCTTCAGTCATTTTCTAAATAAGTGGTCTGAATTAAAACTGGTTTTATTTCCCTGGTATAAACAGCCTATAAAGAGAACTCATATAATATACAACTCTCTTGGAAAGGCATCCCACACAATCAAATCAGTAATAGAAAGCTATGAAATTTGGTTCCCTGTCTCTCAACAATAGGGTAAAAAAACTAGAAATCCTACACTGGTGCTGAGGGTCAGGATACAAAACATGACATTCAAAAACAAACAAAAGGGGCTTCCCTGGTGGCGCAGTGGTTGAGAGTCCGCCTGCTGATGCACGGGACGCGGGTTCGTGCCCCGGTCCGGGAAGATGCCACATGCCACGGAGCGGCTGGGCCCGTGAGCCATGGCCGCTGAGCCTGTGCATCCGGAGCCTGTGCTCCGCAACGGGAGAGGCCACAACAGTGAGAGGCCCGCGTACCGCAAAACAAACAAACAAAAAACAAAAACAAACAAACAAAAAACACTTTCTAGAGGACCATATGCACATAAGCAATCACTTGTGTTTTTTAAAAAGGACACACACACACACACACACACACACTTTTGCTTACCTTACCTTGAAGATTACACAAGAAAACTGATAGTGGTAGTTGTTTTGGGGGTGGGAAACTGTGGGAAACTCACTTTTCATTGAATTCCTTTTATATTGTTTGATCATTTAATAATGTGCATGTAATACTCTAAAATAACTATTTTAAAAACACCATTTCTACATCATCCATTTCTCCAGTCTTTTATCTCAAATGCAAATTCCAAATACTAGCAGATATGGAAATCACTAAATGCATATTTGTTAAATAAGCAATGGACACATATCTCATATACCTGATGGAAGTATCAAAAGCAACCCATCCATCAACCTGGAAGTGATCAGCCATTGATTACCTGAAAGGGTATCTAGTGATGCCATCCATCTGCCCAATATAATTGATATAGTTGCTACTTCAATGGTAACTCTCTTCCTTTTTATATTCACCCCAGCGTTTGTTTTAAGAAATGTTCTCTGAACAACACCAAAGTAGATAAGTTTAAAGATTCCTTTAGGGAATTCCCTAGCGGTCCAGTGGTTAGGACTCTGCACTTCCACTGCTAGGGGCCTGGGTTCGATCCCCGGTCAGGGAACTACGATCCCACAAGCCATGCAGCGCAGCCAAAAAAAAAAAAAAAAAAGATTCCTTTAAACCATGCAGCAACATTAAATTCAGCATAAATTTTGCTCCCATTATGCACTAGGCACTATGATTTGATAATGTAACACTTATAACATACAATGTAACGTGAAAATGTACACTTGGTTCTAAACACCTAACTACACAATAGAAGTTTAATAATTACACCAATGAAAAAGAAATGGGTTTTAATCAATTCTAAATTTAATGAGGTAATCTTATGATGTGGCTACAAATAAACATAATTCAAACTTGGACTACATTAATCATAGTGGCTATACACTGCCCCAAAAAACAGAAAAAAATGGACCCACTGTAGTTTGTACTTATCAGACCAGTTGCACTTGTGCTGGGTTCTAGGCCACGCTTGATATCTAGGGGCCCTGAGAAAGTGCAGTAGGGTCAGGGTAGTTTGATAATATGGAAGGCAACATGTAGAGTTAGTTACCATGTGTCAAGTACTTCACCTGAATTTTCCTTAAATCTCCTCATATCAGTGATACAAGTATTATTATCCTTGTCTTAAAATTAAAGAGATTCAGGCTCAGAGAGATTAAGCAACATGCTCAAGGTTGCAAAATGCTAGGAGGTAGCATTATCAAGATTTAAACCCAGGAGCCCCTTTAGTGGGTTGAATGGTGGCTCCCAAAAAGATATGTCCACATCCTAACTCCTGGAAACTATGAATGTTATCTTATTCGGAAAAAAGGTTCCTTCAGATGTAACTAAATTAAGGATTTTGAGATGAGGAGATCATCTGGGATTATCCAGGTTGGTAACTAAATCCAATGACAAGTGTTCTTATGAGAGTGAGGCCAACAGAGATTACCGACAGAAGAGTAGGAGACAGTGTGCCCATGAAGGCAGAGACTGCAGTGATGTAGCTACAAGTCAAGGAATGCCAGCAGCCACCAAAAGCTGTAAGAGGCAAACAACAGATTCTTTCTCAGTGCCTCCAGAGTGACTGTGGTCCTACACACACCTGATTCCTGATGTGTGGCCTTCTGAATTATGAGAGAATAAATTTCTGTTGTTTTAAGGTACCAAGTTTACAGTAACTTGTTGTAGTAGCCCTAGGAAACTAACATAGCCCCCAAACTCTATCCTTCCGGCATATCTCATTACCTTTCCAAGAAGGTTTAAGGATCTCGGGATATTTAAACTAAAATAGAGATGTCTGAAAGGACTTTATTTTAAAAAAAACAAAAAAAAAATCTATACTTATTTTTGGAAGTCCTAAAGAGCAAAAGTGAGACCAGTAGGTAAAAATTACAGGGAGAAACTTAAGTTGAAATTAAACTTTCTAACCATCTAAAAAAGTATTAAAGACCAAACCGAGTTTCAGTAGTTAGTACCCACCAAAATGATTTCCTATCACTGGATGTGTTCAAGAAGACTGATGACCATGTAACTTTGGGGAGCTGAGCTGGCTTAGATGACTTAGAATCTCTTCCCATTCCCAAGTTCCTAAAAATTATAAAATATTAGATGCTACCACAAAAACCTAGTAATAAGATAAAATATTACAAGTGAATTTTGCAAGGTTTCTACTATCATGTATTCAAATAAATACTATTAGTTAGTTATGTGTCAGGCACTGTGCTTGGTGATGGACACAAACATGATGCCTACTTTCATAAAGCTTACAATCTGGTGGGAGGGACAGACGTATATCAAGTAATATACCAACAAATGTAAAATGACATGTATAGACATAAATGGTGAAGAAAATAAAAATAAGGGAAATGTGGTAAAACTTCCCTGAGGAAATGATGCTTGAGTAGAGACTTGAATAAAATTTACAAGATTTTACCAGATAAAAGAAAGGAAAAAGCTTTCCAGGCAGAAGGAACAATAGGAAAGGTCTAATAGGTTAGGGCAGCATGTTTGATAGAAAATGAGTCCAAAAGGTAAGTACAGCCACATTAAAGAGCTTTGTCTTCATCCTAAATGTGGGACATGATCAAACTTGTGTATTTAGAAAAGATCAATTAATTCTGCCTGCAATGAGGAGAATGGATTAGTGCTCAGCCAGAGTGGATGCAGGTAGACCAGTGATAGGTTATTTCAACAGTCCAGAAAAGAAACAATAGCAACTCAGACAAAAGTGATAATGGTGGAAATGAAGAGGATAATTTGAGCTTATTTAGAAAGTTAAACAGGATTTGATAATATGGAAAGAACAAGGTTTCTGTTCTGAGAAAACAGATGAAACGGTGATACCCTTCACTGAGGTAAGAAAGAATGGAACAGGGCCAAGTTTGAAAAGGGAATCTCATTTTGGGATGAAGTGCATCTGAGGCATCTGAGAGGTGTCAATTAGGCCATTGGATATAAAGTTCTTAAACTCTGTTGGCAGGCTAAATCTGAGTATACATATTTACATGGAACAGCTGCATATTCTTTTACCTTTAAGGGAAAACAATTACTGCTATAAAATAATCATTATTCTTTAAAAAAAGATAATTTCAAAATTGTGCTAGCCTAAAACACAAGAATCACTACCTTACCAAAGACCCTAAATTAATACTAACCAAAGATTACCTATTTAAAGGACATTAGATATATACCACTCATTTAGCTACAAAATGGATTTCTTCAGAACGAGAACAATCCATCTTGGTGGATTCTCAAGTTAGGATTAGAGACTGCTCTCACATCTTTCAAACACAAAAACTGAAAAAAAAGTTTGAGGCAAAAAGTGTGTACTTTTTATTCCCAGATTGTCCACCTCTCCCTATGTCTGAAAGACACTGACTCAAGCATCTTAATTGTCAAGTATAAATGATAAAGTTTTTCTCCTGGAAAAGATTCTAATTTTCAAAGTAGAAGGGAAGAGAATAAACAAATCAGACTTTTTTTCTTCCAATACATACCTCTGCAGGCTTTGTATTATACTTAGATGAAAAATGACTAGACTACTTTAGATATTAATTGTGATAACTAAGGAAATATTTACCCTAGATTTGTTTCCATGTTGTATAAACAAACAAACCAGCTACCAGAAAGATTAAAGACAGAACTAAATGAGTAGGCAAGAAAATTGGATTATATTACTAACTTTTCTAAAGAAAATCTGCTGCACAAAAATCTTTGAGAAAGAGCCAGTCTTCTTTTTTTTTTTGCTGGCCTCTCCCGTTGCGGAGCACAGGCTCCAGACACGCAGGCTCAGCAGCCATGGCTCACGGGCCCAGCCGCTCCGCGGCATGTGGGATCTTCCCGGACCAAGGCACGAACCCGTGTCCCCTGCTTCGGCAGGCGGACTCTCAACCACTGTGCCACCGGGGAAGCCCAAGAGCCAGTATTCTTTACATAAAACTAAAATTATATATATCACATACTTCATTGAGGCAGAGGATGAACTAGACTACATAGCATTTTATATTTATAAATATATTTATATTTTACGTACATAAAATCTTTTGAACTCCCCACAAATAATGCTTTAAAAAAACAAACAAGCATTTTTAACACTCCTGTATTATATGACAGCTGTTACTAATATCAATTTGCTCTCAGTGGGAATATAACAACTCAGAAGGTCCCAGGGTAAAATAAAAGACTAATAATACTGAGACAAACTTGTTTGCTTTAGAAACTATCCTACAAATAGGAATCTTGGCTCATGAAGTGTGAGGGCAGAGTGGAGAAAAAGCAAGTTAATATGTGAATGAAACTGAGGTTAACCCAGGATTTAGCTCTCATTCTTCACTAAGTAAGCTTTCATAGGCAAGCCCTTCCGCCCTTACTCCAAGTTACCCTTACCTCAGCAAAACCACACAGAGCATGAAACAGACAGTAAGCATTTCCTGGACTAATTTGTATTTGGATAGAAACTTTAATATCTTTTATATTTCATTAAAATGGATTTATAACTGCCCCATTAAGAATGTTTCAGGGCAAAAATAGACAAATCAAACACCCTTAGACATTTTTGGTTCAAGACAATATACAGAGTATTATTTCATATTATCATATACAGTATATCCATGCACAGTGTGTGTGTGTGCATGCAAGTACATACATGTACACTTAGGAAAATATCTAAAACCATATAATTAAAATATTGTTAAATATGTATGATTGATTTACAATTATTTTAAATTTTCTTCTCTTTGCTTTTCTATAATAAACACATATACGTACCTTTTTACATTAAGAAAATATATTTGTTGTTTACCATGTCATAACACGAGACTCAGAACTAATTTTAGAAGGAATTTTTATTTAGAAGAAACTTTACCATTCTGTCCTCTTCATTTTTCAAATGGGGAAAAAGGCCCAGTGAGGATAAGTGACTTGCCTGCCCAAAATCTGATAGTTGACTCCCTATGGCCATAATTATATTATTCATACTTATGTTTATTTTTTCTAATTATGAAAGTTAATGCATTTTCATTAAAAATAATCTGAAAAATAATGAAAGCTATAGGAAAGAAAATGAAAATCACATATATGCTTATAAACCAAAAATAACCGTTGATTTGGGGGGTTTTTTGTTTGTTTCCTTTCTAAAAATTTTTCACTACAAAAATAATACATTTTCAATGTAGAAAAACTTTAAAAATATAAAGATAAAAATTAAGGAAGAAAGACAAAAATTTTAACACTCAATCACATAATTGGTGATACTGGAATTGTTTCTTTAGACTTAGTTCCTAAAGCCAGTTTGGGGTCAACAGGCTAGTTCTATGATGGTGTTTTTATGTAGCAAACCCTGGTTGATTCTTTAATTCGTGATTATTTTTATATAAAAGATCTATTACTGAAAATTTTATTTTACAATTGTTTAATGAAAGACAAAGGACTAAAATAAGGTGAACAAAGAAAATACTCCAGTTCTATTTAGGGACAGATTTAGTGAATGTAAACATAATCCACAAACACAAGCCCAATTGCAAGCTGCATAACACAAATTTTCTTAAGATTACCCAATATGTTTATTCATGTAATTCTTGTATTTACCAATACTTTTACAGGGTAACCTATACAGTTGCCAACTGGCATTAATTACAGAAAAAAAAATGAATTATGAGCAAATATATTTATAAAAACAAGCAAATCAAACTCATAAATTACTGAACCATCATTAACTCAATCAGCAAGACATTTGAAAATATTCATTTTTATCTGAGCCTTTTAAAATTTCTACCTTCTACATATTTTATAATGTACTTAAATGTATTAGTACAATAACAGGAATACCATTTATAAATAAATGTGATTCAGAATGTGTGCTCAAAATTTACTTGTAAGGGTGACAATAAAATTTGGAGATCACTGCCCAGAATCCGGGGCCTAGCTGACAAAACTGTCTCCTAATGCAATTTCAAAGATCCAAAGATTAGAAGAAAGTAAAAATGACCAATTATCTAAGACTTCATATGAAATATTTTAGGAATCAAATAAGTTCTAGTATGAAACATTATTAAATAATTTGCTTAAATTTCCAGATTGTGGGACTTCCCTTGTGGTGCAGTGGTTAAGAATCTGCCTGCTAATGCAGGCGACACGGATTCAATCCCTGGTCCGGGAAGATCCCACATTCCTCGGAGCAGCTAAGCCCGTGCGCCACAACTACTGAAGCCCGCACTCCTAGAGCCCGTGATCCACAAGAGAAGCCACGGCAATGAGAAGCCCACACACCACAACGAAGAGCAGCCTCCACTCGCCACAACTAGAGCAAGCCCATGTGAAGCAACGAAGACACAACACAGCCCAAAATAAATAAATTAATTAATTATTTTAAAAATCCAGGTTTTATCAATGGCTTAAGAAATGTGAACACTAGCAATCTGTTACCTTTATACAATTTTAGACCTCAAAACATTTCATAATTGTCATATTTCACACAAACCCTATAAGACAGGCCAATGGTATTTTCATTTCATGGTCAGAAAAATTAAGCAAGGAGAGAATAAATGTGTTGTCTCAGACCACTGGATTGGTACATGTGCCTTTTAGAAGTTTTCCAAAGTGCATATAAACAACTACCACCTTAAAAATGAATTTGACTTTGCTGTACACCTGAAACTAACACAGCATGATTCAACTATACTCCAATATAAAATAAAAATTAAATTTTTAAAAAATGAATTTGAGTGCAGTCTAATGAACCATTTAGCTTTCTTTCAAAACTTACTTTCTCTTTAAAACAATAGTAATTTGATCCCCGCACAAAGCCTATTGTATAGAGTGCATGAATAGTCATATACAGTGTGAATTCTGGAATATAAAAAAGCAAGGAATTCAGATGACTTGACAAAATCCTGAAGCTGGTTAAGCTGTGGTTTGGCATCCCTCCCACCTTCCTTCTGGCGCTCCTACTCCTATCTCCGAAAGGTACCTTACATCTTCCCAAAGTTCCTCACCCCAGACACCTACTCAAAGTTTCCCTTGCTTGATCTAGCCCAGTCAGGATAACTGATTTCAGCCAACTGACACAACCGACATTTGACTTAATCATTAACATTACCAAAAAGGCCCTTGACTTTTCTGTCAACAACCCCTTGAGAGGGTCCATAAAAGTTAAGGACCCTCTCCCCAGAAAAATCATATAGGCCCACATATTATTTTTCAAACTATTTCAAGATTCAGGATCACACAGCCAAAATATATCCATGAACCCCAGAACTATAAAACCCAGGTTAAAAAACCCTGCACTTAACCTATAAATATCATAAAACTTCAAAATCCTTCAAAAGAGATTATAAACTTTAAAGATTATAAACTCAAATATACGATACTATATATACTCAAATACATAAGCTCTAATTGTTAAAATTTAAGTCATCTCCCGAAGTTTTTAATGTTGTAATTCCCATGAGAGAAGGAGAGTAACAGGACCTATTTCTAAGCACGGGTCATCTATTAAATTGTGTTTTAAGGCCCTACCCCTATATTCAATAAGACTCCAGAAATCTATTGTGTTTATCATGATTCATGGCAAAACGATACATACATACACACACACAAACACATTCAGAAAATTTACTTTATTTCTTAATTGCCAAATCCAGTTTTTATCCCAGTGAGCTCCGTAGTATTTCACATTGCTAAATCCTGTTAAAATTCCATTACTCCCTATCCTCAGCTTCTTCAACCCTATACCATTTATCTTATCTCTTCAGCCATTGTTTTTCAACTTCCTTCACAGGCCTCTCTTCTTCCACGTGACCTTCAGATATAGATGCTACCCAAGGTTGCCTTAGTTGTTTCCTCACTCTTGATACTATAGTCTTTTGCAGTTTCTATATGACATTATGCCAATGAATACAAACCTCCTAATAGACCCCCTCTTCCCCTTGAGCTCCAGTCCAAGTCTTCAGGTACCTATTTTGACATATCTTGATTCCCACACCTACCATCATATCCTATTACCTTCCTCCTCAAATTCTGTTCTCCCTATATATTCCCTATCTTATTAAAGGCATCCTCATCCTCATCCATTAACCAACTAGAATCTTTAACTCCCCCATGCTCTTCCCAATCAGGCCACAACCTCATCAGCTTCATTTTCCTCTACTCCCCAAGTACAGCAAAGTCTGCTTGCTTTCTAAAATCAGACTATCATTCCCTTCATCTAGCCTCTTCTTTTTCATCAGTAAAACAGCTACTCATCCTTCAAAGTCCTACTTAAGCTTCCACTACATGAAAAGTCTTCCCTAACCTCACTTACTCTCCCTGTATCACTCACCCCTTCCCCCAGAATTCCCTCCCTCCTTCTATAATCCCACACCACTCTTTCTTTATTTTAGTTCTCAACAAACTGTATTATAGTTAGTTGCACCCTTATCTTTCTCCGCTATAGACAAAGCCCACGGTTTATTTGTTACTCTTGCACCTAGAACATGACTGGAATACAGTATGTCTTTAATCAATGTCTGGTGAATATATGGCAAAACTCCAGAGTGAGGACACACTTAAGGTTACTTCTCAGTGGAGGGTACGCCTCATCCTCTTTTGAACATAAAACTAATTAAGTCCCCTAGTCTCTAGCTCCCCATTTCTAGTCCACTGCTTAGTTTT
Source organism: Delphinapterus leucas (assembly GCF_059928025.1). NCBI lineage: Eukaryota > Metazoa > Chordata > Mammalia > Artiodactyla > Monodontidae > Delphinapterus > Delphinapterus leucas. The sequence continues at coordinate 22,751,196 of NC_143137.1, forward strand.
AAGCAATGTTTCATGGGAATATTTCCTCACTTCCTCTTGTTCTTTGTAGGTTTAGCTGCCAGCCTAACCACATTAGCATTCAGTGGCAGCAACAAAACAGACTCTCCAAGTTCTAAAAAGTAAAGACTTTACAACTACCAACAGTAAAATATAAGCTCTTTTTTAAAAATGGTCTAAACATTTATGCATACATAGTTCATTCTTCATGATTCTAAGAAAGGCTTGGCATAGTTTATCCAACAGGCACCATTTAAGAGTTCTGAAGAAAATGTCCCCCTAAACTGTCAGCCAAACTTTTCACATTCGTAACCACAGAAATCAGCATACATGAACTAATCTAAATACTGTGCTTATAAACTAAACAATACACTACAAATGGCAGACACTGTATATCACCAAACTGATGACCCAAACGAAAGTAGCTCTTTTAGCTTCTTTTAAAAATACTACATCTCCAAAATTCAGCGATCATCCCAATCTGTAAAACTAGATTCTTTTACCAGTATCATCTACCCTTTCCCCCTCTCCTCCCCACCAAGTCTCCCCCAACACACACACACACACACACACACACACACACACACCCCTCCCTTACTAGACATGGCTTCCTCAGAAATTATCTGATGGCTCGGGAGCAGTTTGATAACGAAGGCTACCAAGTCTGGAATTCTGGAGAAGATTCCTATGGTCGGTTTATTTTCTAAGTGACTGCTGCTGATGATACAATACAGATTGACCTCAAGGATCACACATGTGGTAGGCTTGCCTTAACCACCCCCTAGTTTTGCTTTGGTTGTTTCTGTTTTGGGGGAGGGGGTCCTTTTAAAAATATACTAGAATATCTCTATGAAGTTGTATTTCTGATTTTTCTTCAGTTCGTATAAATGTTCACATTTTAGGACTAAAGACCACGTGATGAAATCTTTTTGAAGCTTCAGTTACTAAACTGCACTGAGTGGGGTTGAAAACATTTTAGCCTAATTATGAAATGCACTGCAGAAAAAAAATATATATTCCAAGGTATATATAATCCACTTATTTTCCTTGAGCAATCAAAAATTCTGTTTATTTTCTAAGTTTTGTCCTCATTACATCAAAATAACTTCAGACAAAGCATTGTTGTTGCTCCAGGATTAAAAATTTCCAATAGCTCAATGTGGTTATAATCTTCTGGAAACACCTGAAATTGATTTGTTTCACCTCCTTTACTTTTTCTCTTCCAGCCTGTTCTCCTTAGTAAAATATTGATGGATAAAAGCACTAGCTGAAAAGCCAAGAAAGTGGATAATCCACTCCCTAGTTAATAAGGAAGGAACTATATGATACATGATGCTCAAAATTTAACATGTATCCAGAGCCTAAAAAAATACTGATTGGACTTGGTCTAAATAAAATGTTTCTAAAATAAACTTAACAAGTGGGTTTCTTTTCCATTGCTGTTTTACTAAGCATTCATGGAAAATTATATCTGGGTAAAAGCTCAGGCTGAAAACACTAGCTTTAGCTCTCAAGGAAAACATGAAAGAACAGAGAGAATTTCCTTCAGTATAAAACATTTTCTGAAATGTTTTTTACAAAACCAAAGATTGATATTTACCTGTAAGACTGATTTTCCAAATACTATTTATATATGTATTATTAAGCATCACACATAGATATACATAAACGTCTAAATTCAAATATCCAATTTCCTGGATTAATTACAGCCCCAGAGAGAGTATGCCAAAACTTTTGAGGTTAGAACAGACACTTCTGAGACTCAACAACCCACAGAGCTCCCCTTTACCCTCCAACTTTTCAGAGTGGCACTGAGTAGATGAACAAGCCCACTGCAGCATGAAGGACTGGGCTTGCCTAAAGATATCTGACAGAAGCTGAACCTATGCAATAACTTCCTGTTGTCCAGAGACTTGGAGGGTGTGCTTCTAAAGGCTGACAGTTTACAGAACTTCCAGAAACCAAAAAATCAGCATACCTTTTCAAATACTTGTGAAAAAATTTTTAATTTCAATAATACTGTTCATTATTATTATTCCCCAACAAACATTTACTGAATGCCTTATTACATATACAGAAAGAGGTATAAAAAATTTAACCCCAGGGGCTTCCCTGGTGGCACAGTGGTTGAGAGTCCGCCTGCCGCTGCAGGGGACACGGGTTCGTGCCCTGGGCTGGGAAGATCCCACGTGCCACGGAGCGGCTGGGCCCGTGAGCCATGGCCACTGAGCCTGCGCGTCCGGAGCCTGTGCTCCGCAACGGGAGAGGCCACAACAGTGAAAGACCCATGTACCGGAAAAAAAAAAAAAAAATTAACCCCAGACTACAAGGAGCTTAAATTTCCCTTAAAAGTCACCCATTTTCTATCATTTCACATAAAATACTTCTTCAAGTAAGTCTGCTTGAACCTATGATGTATAGGCAATGCAAACTCAGATATTTAAATCATGGGAAGTTGGTCTTTAGCTCCCTAAAAAATTAGAGATGGATACATAATTGTGACTTAATAAAACCAAAAAACCGTACAATTTTGGGTTCCATTGGAGTATACATGAATTGGGAGGGAAACCTGAAATCCTTTCTTTAATTCCCTCTATATCTGGACAAGGGCCCTCGTTATCTCCTACTCCTATAGTTACTTCCCTAAATCTGTTGAATTTCCTTAAAACCTGGTAAGAAAACTCCTGTCTTGGGGATAAGAAACCTTTTTTTTTCCCCCCCTAAATGAGAATATACCAAGACTCCCAAGCAAAAAGTAATTTTCCTCATGTATACTGAATTTGATATGGGGTGGGGGGAGGAGGAAGGCAGGCAGATGAAATCAAAGGACCTCAAATAAAGATGAACCAAAAGACAGTAAACAGTAATTCTTATTCTGATGGACCCTGTTGAAAGCCACATCTAACTCCTGTCAAAAAAAAAAGTCCCACAAAAAAGTCTGCACACAATTCTGGACCCAAGTTAAGAATAGTTATACTACATTACATTTACATTTGATAATTGTATGTTTGCCTTTGCACTCATAAAATAAGGAAATTACCCTCGGATGCACGGGTGGAGCTAGTCATATTTTCACTACCTATGAAATAACACATCAAGAACTTTCAGACACAATCCTAGGAGTCAGGCCACTACTGAATTAAGGGAAGGAAAAAACCCCAGCATCTCCAAAGTCGCCCCTCCCCTGAGTGAGGAACAACTCAATAACTTACTGTTCAAGACCAAAGGAAAAGGAATTTTTTTAAAGGCTGGGCGAAGGTGAAATGGGGAAAGGATCACTGTGAGCTGTGACACCAGATGATGCCCTCGACAAAAGGTGTAAGATGTGCATACCCATTTTCCCGCAGAGCTGACAGTCTCACTCACACTACCTTTCACCTTAAGAGTTTCCAATACATTGTCTCTACACACTTAAGAAAATGTGAATTTTGCTCTGACCACAGAAAGAATTAAGCACAAGTGACACCAGCTGTAAAGTAAGCAATTAATATATGCTAATCTAATGTTTAAGAAGGGATGGATACCAGGCAACAGCTCCTCCAACTGGCTGGATATCATTTGAAGCCCTAAAAATATTAAGATTTTTAAACAACTTCAAGTTCTGATGGGCACAGTCAAATAGACTGTCGAAACTTTAGGACGTACAGCAACGACACAACAGGTGAGAGAGGTGGTGGACATCATCGCCCAGTTAAGTGGATCACATGCAAAGGGCAAACCCTTGAGTTCCCCGAAAGGCTGGGGATGTGGGCTAATACCCATGCACAAGGCCATCCAGAGCCCCTGTCGTTCCCGTGGCAAAGGTTCGGTTCCTTCCCGGGGTCGCGCCACTCCCCCTGTCCCTCACACAGGGGACCACCACCCCAAGCACAGGAAGAACCGAGCCCCCTCCACGGGCAGCATCTCTGCTAGGGAAGAAAACACAATGTCGCTCCTTATTTCTGCGTACAAAAGGACTTTGCGCCCTCCTCCTCGAACTGCCGCCGCTGCCGCCTCCTAACTTGCAAGAAGGTGGGCAACGCGCCATATTCCAGCGTCCCTCAGTCTACCTGGGTAACAAGCCCACGCCACCCCGGCGGGAGGGAAGCTTCGGAGGTTGCCCGAAGAGCCAGCCTCCTCTCCCGCAGGAGACAGCAGCTCCCGCGCCCCGGCCCAGCCCGCCGCGCCGCCCGCGGACCAGACCCGGGAAGGGCCAAGGAGGCGAGCTGGGAGCCGCGGCCCCCGTCCCGCGCAGCCCGCCCACCTCCCACTCCCAGGCCGGCGCGCTCTCCCAGGCCTCCTGCTCCCGAAGCCGCGGGAAGGCCGGGCCCGGGCCCCGGGTTCCACGGCGGCAAGGAGGCCGCGGCCCCGAGAGCCTCAGGCGGCGGGGGAGGCCGGAACCCTGGGGCTCTCGGGAGGGCAGAGCCTCCCTCCCGAGCCCGCCAGGACGCCTGGGGCCTAGTGAGGCCTGTGCATCCTCGGGGTGGCGGTTTGACTGGGCCGGGCCGGGGCCCCCCGCCCGAGGCGGGCCGAATCCGGCGGGGGCCCAGGCCTGGAGCCGGGGGCGGCAGGGTGCCGGCTGCGGGGCGGGCCGGCCGGCCGGCAGGCGGGCGGCGTGTTGCGGCTGCGCCGGGGCTGAAATAGCTGGAGATTGCGCGGTAGGGCACTCACCTCAGAGCGGCTGCGCTACCGTGGGCCTGCGCCGTGGAGACTGCGACCGCGCCGGCTCCTCGCAGCCTCCTGCCACCAGCGGCAATGGCGAGCGCTGCCGCCTAAGCCGCCGCCGCCGCCGCCGCCGCCGCCGAGGAGGGGGAGGGGAGGGAGAGGAGGCACGCACGCTACGCACGGGCTCGGCTTCCCCGCCCGGCCGCCGCCATGATGGGGAGGTCGGCACTGTCTCGGCGGGGCATCTCGGAGGGTGTTTGGGCTCGGACCCCGGCCGTCCCCCGAGGTCTCCCCGCGTTCACATTTCCCTGTAGAGGTTTGGATGGAGCCGGAATCACGAAAGCAACTGTATTAGGGAAATGTGCACGCCCCGGGGAAGTAACGCAGGCGACCCAAGATGGTTGCTAATCTGTAAATAGTCACATTTCTCGCCCCCCAGCCCCGGGAAATAGGACCTCCTGAGCGTGCCTCGATAATCGGAGAGGGGCTTCCCCTCCTTTTCCTCCGCGCTGTCTTGCCAGTCGCTCCCTCACCCTTTCTTTGAAATGACCTTTGCTTCCCTATTTCAAACCCTGCCCAAGTATTTAAAAGCTAAAGTTTTTGTACAAAGCAATATATAAATGTTTTCGCTCATTCATTCGTTTGGCAGGCATTTCCAGAGGGCCCATTCGGTGCCAAGTATTTTTCTGGGCGCGCTAGAGATGTACCTGTTAGGAAAAGAAAGTCCTTACTCTCATGAGCGATGAGTGGAGGGAGTCAGAAGCAATAGGGACCCCCCCCACAAGCAAGTGCCTGAGAAGTAGGGAGGGGTGGAGACTAGAAAAACTACTGTTAGAGACACAGGAGAGGTAGTTTTTGTTGTTCTTTGTTTTTTAAATTGTGATCTGGAGAGTACCTGCATCAGAGTCATTCAGACTGATTATTTAAATCCTGGAGTCCAAATGGTCTCTCCAGGATCTTGGCTTCTTAGCCCAGGAACCCGCATTTCTAACAACCCCCCCACCCCACCCCACCCCCAAATACACACATTCTCCTGGGGATTGTCATACATACCCTAGTTTAAGAACCGTTGCTTTAGGGAATTACTAAACATCCCAAAGAGTGTCAAAAAACAATTTGACAAAACCAGGATACTTTAATTTTCAAGAAGATTCCATTTACCTCAAAATTCAACATAATTAAACACGGAATGTCTCTTTTGTCCAGCGTGTCTAAGAGATTGTCACCGCCTACCACCCAGGTGTTCAAGCCAGAAACCTAGGAATGATCCATGACTCCTTTCTCCCTGAAGTGCCATTATCAGTTAGATCGTTTAAAACAGTTGTTCCCTGTCATTTTTACCTTGGTCCAGGTGACTCTCATCTCTCATCAAGATACTGCAATAGACCCTTCATGGTCTCCCTGCCACAGGAATTGCCTTCCCCAATCCATTCTCCACCCTCCGGTTTGAATGGTCTTTCAAAAAAGTAAATCATGTCACTTTTCTGCTTAACAGGCTTAATAAGGTCCCATTACACATAAGTTAAAGTCTACAATTTTTGAGGTGCCTGCAGGGCCCTTCGTGATCTCAGCCCCTGCTGCATCTCTAACCTCATCTGTCACAGACTTCTCCCTCAGGCTGCAACCAAACTGGGAAACTCTCAGGTCATACAAGACAGGAAGTTCTAGCACCTCGCAACTTTTGCAAGGGCTGCTCTCTCTGCACAAAACTTCTCTGTCTTCTTCTATTCATCTGCTTAAACCTGCCCCTGAATAATTCCTACTACTCCTTAAGGTCTCCTCCAGGAAACGTTCCCTCATTTCTCCCTTCCATCATCACACCCAGTATTTACCACCTATGTTTATTGAGCCCTCACCTTGTGTCAGGCCCTATTTTAAGTCCTTTACACACATTATCTCCTTTCTTATTTAATTCTCAAGTGGAGTCCATGAGGTAGGTACTACTATTATTATTATCTCATTTTGCTGATGGAGAAACAACGGTATGTAGAGATTGCTTGCTCAAACCCAGACAGTAAAAGGTGGAACCAGGTCTGAAAGCCATCAGCCTGACCTCAGAGTTGTGCTCTTAACCATTACCATATTTTTTCAGATTGCAGGTTGATACCCACTGATGAAGCACAAAATTAACTTAGTGAGCCATGACCAACATTTCATGAAAGAAATAGAAAATATCAAAGAACATCAAACTTAGTAAGACTCTTGTTCTATGAAACTCATTTCAGATATATAAATGTATGTGCATAGGTGTGTGTGTTTGTGCTAGATCATGCTATAAAATGCACTTCTTCTTGGATTTCAGTTGCAAAAAAGTTTGAAAGCACTGCGTTATTCTTTCTACACAGTACTTCTCCAACCATGTATCCTCCACAATCCAGAAGCTGCAGGAGGGCAGGGATTTTGTTTTGTTCATGACCATATACCAGCATCTTGTGCAATGCCAGTCTCATAGTAGATCTTTAAAAAAATTTTTTTTATTATCATTTTTAAATTTTTTTAGGCCATGCCGTGCGGCATGCAGTATCTTAGTACCCCAACCAGGGATCGAACCCGTGCCCCCTGCATTGGGAACATGGAGTCCTAACCACTGGACTGCCAGGGAAGTGCCAGTAGATCTTCAATACTCATATGATAGAAGACCTCTGTGTCTACCTTCCTCAGAAATACAAATTACAAAAATAAATAAAGAAATAAAAAGAAATACAAACGACATCGACTTATGGCCCTCAGCATCTGAGGGGGTATAGTTCTAGGACCTCCACAGATACCAAAATCCCAAGATACTCAAGTCCCTTATATAAGATGGCCCACGTAGTATTTGCATAGAACCCACCCACATCTTCCCATTCTCCTGTATACTTTAAATCATCTCTAGGTTACTTATAATACCTAATACAATATAAATGCTATGTAAATAGTTGTAAATACAATGTAAGTAGTTGCCAGTGCATGGCAAATTCAAGTTTTGCTTTTTGGAATTTTTTGTATTTTTTCTCCACATATTTTCGATCTACCGTTGGTTGAGTCTGAAGATGAGGGACCTGTGGATACAGAGGACCACTGTACTTCCCTAGACAAGTGAGCCTGGGAACCCCAGTTGCTCTATTCAAAAGACTCAAAATGACCTGAGATTCTAGAATCAGTCTCAGAAAAAATGCAGACAAATCTACCGTAAGAGATTAAAGAAGAACTAGATTCCAACAAAGTTGGAATGGTCGTTTGATTGACTGGTTACCTATAAAAAATTATACTGTGTGCTAAATACCAAGTGAGTGGTGATACAGATAGTAAGCACTCAGGTAATCAGAATTGAAGTCATGTGAGAACTCCTAGGGGGAGATAGAAACAAGGAGAGATGAGTTGGGGCAACTGGGGACTCTTCAGAACCCACTGATAAACTGCGTGGAGTTCCAAGAGCAGCAGCAGCTTCCCCATCTCTGCTTAGGAATGTGCACAGCCCCAACCCAATAAGGATGGATGGGAACCTGACACTGTGGGAGCAACTTCAAGGGAGTTTTACCTCTTTGGGAACGTCAAGGACTGGCCCAAGCAGGGTCTGCATTTCCACAGAGTGCTAGCCCAAGTGGCCAGAGCACATGCTTTCAGAGGCCACAGGCCACTACTGGGGAGGCATGTTGCATCATAACATGGGTGCTGCGGTCAAATTCTTGGTTTAAAGCCCGGCCGTACCACTTCCTACCTGTGAGACTTTGGCAAGTGGTTTAACATTTTAAGCTTCCTTTTCTTCACCCATGACATGGAAATAAGGAGATAATATTCACAAAGGACTTAACGACAGTACCTGGCACCCAGGAAGCACATAGTAAGTGCTGGGTATGACTAGCTCTTCCCATTACCATTAATCATGTAAATTGCTTGGTACAAAATACAGGTATGATAGGTGGTGGCTGCTGTGATGGTGACGATTATGATGATGAATAAGTGTTCCTGAACACATGTTTCTATCCCTGGGGACTCCCCAGAAAAGTTGGGAAGAGCTTTCAAGGGATGCCAAGACAAGGGATCTGTGTAAGGGAGCAGTGTGTTAGAAATGTCAAGATGAGTTCTTTTATACCTAAGGGTGATTTGTGGGAGAGGGGACAGAAAAGACTATTTATTGTTACTTGTTTTTTTTAAATTAATATTTGCTATATTAAGGTAACA